>NC_091671.1:1541250-1877500 GCF_042453785.1 Malus domestica | reverse complement strand
ATTGCCTAACATTGCCTAACTTTGACATTGATTTTCAACATATTGTCTCAATGAGGCTGAACAGGGCAAGAGGTTGTGGAGTATATGCTGGATGTTGATTCACATATGTGGAGCATGAGAAGAAGCAAGGCAATTTTTTTCCGAATAATGAGAGTTTTAAGCGGGGTGATTGCAGTAGGAAAATGGCTTGATCAAATCTGCAATTGGAAGAATCCTCTCACAACCATTTTAATTCATATCCTCTTTATTATATTGGTTCTTTATCCGGAACTAATTCTTCCAACTATTTTTCTCTACCTATTCTTGTTTGGAATTTGGAACTACCGGTGGAGGCCGAGGCACCCTCCTCACATGGACACACGGCTATCTTTGTTGGTACATGGTCCAGCCCATGATCAATGTTCTAGATTATTCTAGTAAGCAAGTGAGGTGGCTGGAGCATGCTAGACAATTCTAGCATATTATTAAGTTGATGGAAGAAGCTAGAGAGTACTAGCTTCCTTGGTTGCAAATGAAAAGATCTAGAAGCTACAATTTTGTGGCTAGTCTAGAATTATCTATGCTAGAGGTGAATACACTAGAAACTAGTAGAATGTCAAACCCTCACCTATAAATATGGGTGTGATGTTGCAGTGAAGTAACTAATTAAGAACCAAGTGTGAGTAGCAAAGTCCAAAGCTAGAGCTCCACTCCAAGAGTGAGAGTGAGAGTGAGAGTGTTCCACTACACATTGTGAGTGAAGTTTAGAGTGATAGAAAGTGTGTGTCATACTTTCTTGTATCCATCAAGCCTTGTCTTTGGCTTGGTAAGACTACTCTTGTTGTACTCATCTTTTTCATATAGTGAAGATTGATCCTTGTTTCGTGGACATAGGCATAAATTGCCGAACCACATAAATTCTTGGTGTTCATTTTCTACTTTACCTTGAGCATTCTCTATCTTGTAGTACCGACATTCCTAATAATCTCATGCTGATGCTGCTCATCCTGATGAACGAGATGAAGAGTTCGACACGTTCCCAACTTCCCGGCCATCAGATATTGTGAGGATGAGATATGATCGACTAAGAAGCATAGCAGGGAGGTTCAGACTTTTGTCGGTGATCTGGCGACTCAAGGGGAAAGGTTTCAGTCTCTTCTGAGTTGGAGAGACCCTAGAGCCACAACCCTGTTCGTAACTTTCTTTTTGATTGCCGCCATTCTTCTCTATGTAACTCCATTCCAAGTTGTGGCCCTTCTAGCAGGCATTTACGTGTTAAGGCATCCCAGATTCCGCCACAAACTTCCTTCAGTGCCACTCAACTTCTTTAGGAGGTTGCCTGCAAGATCAGACAGCATGCTATAAGCACAACCCGCCTTCAAGAATCACTCCCCTCCTCTTCATCATTGTATCTGTGTTTCAAAGTTGTGCAGATGGTGAAGCAGGGTGAAAAGTAACAAATCGGCAATTTCTCACCACATAAAGTAGTGATTTTATGAACTCGTTTATGTCTTTGTATTTAACATTTTAGCTTCTGCTTATGGTTTACAACGCATGTTATTTATCATATTCAATTTGAATATAGCCAGTGCAGAACCAGAATTCGATTTGTCATTACAGTATATTAAAATTTTAACCGTGCAAGAAACATACGAAAATCTGAAATTCCGACTCAAATCAAAACAAAAACAAGTGGCTGGTTTATAGAGTGTAATGTTTATGATAAAAGGCGTTTTGTAAATATTATCTATTGAAAAAAATCAATTAAAACTAAAATTGTTTACTTAGTCAACTGTAGTGAATAGATAGATGATTCATAATGTTTTTATTGAATCCGACAATCTGATTTTCTACAATTCGAAAACTAAACTAAGTGGGAAATATTCAAATATCACAACTCATAAGAGATTTCTCAAAATAAATAATAAGGAAACATATATATATATATATATATATATATATATATATATATTTGACATCATATTATTGTTCTTTTGTAAACATAACATCATTTTATTCTATAGAAAAAAAGTATTGACATCATCTTAGCTTTCCACCGTTTACTTTCTAAATACATTTTCACTAAAAAGCTACTTATCCATTTTGACAACAAAACCCAAAAAAAACTATTTATCTATCCATCCCTTAAAATATGTGACATTGTTGATCTTTGTGTTTATGGATAATATTTGTTTTGGTAACTGGTTTTTCAATTTAATCATTGTATTTTTAATGTAGTTTAGACTAATTAGTTATAACAATATACTCGTTGTTGGAGCCCAAAAATGTCATACACCAATCCAACTAGTCCCAAGACCTAAGACCCATTTGTCATGCAAGCCTTCATTGAAGCCCAAACATATGCCGGGGTGCAAAATTGATAACAAAATACATTTACAAACAAGCCATGCCACAGTAATTAAGCCGGATATTCACATAAATCACGCCATGCTCATGCCTATTCATCACGCCAAGCTTCCTCATGCTAGTCACTATTCATGCCAAGCTCAAGTCACATATTCGGGACTTGTCAAGTGGATTGTAGTGTGCATGGTTCCGGAAGGTTATTGGGCCTACGTAGAATAGGGGTTATGGAAGACTTTGGGTTGCTTGGGGGTCCAAAGATCCAAGCTCATACCCATGCATCTCACGAAGGCAACGTTGAGAGAGAATTAGCCTAGTTTACCTCTTTTCCTAGCAAGTCAACCCTCCTAGGTAGGACTAAACTGGCTTACTGCATTAAATGTATGCTAAACCCAACAAGTCAAATGTTGACTTTTCCTTCTCAGCTTGCACAGATAACCAACGCACAAAAGCCATGAAGCGCGCTTGATAAGACCTCAATCGACCTTAACTGTAATTGCAAGGAAAACTACAGCTTTCATTGGACAAGGACACTAATACAAATTCTTCACACCGACCTTGATTACAATTGATAGCTATATAGCCTATTTCTCAGCTCATCTAACCGACTTACAACAACAACAACTAAACATAGTTTACAATAACCAAACTAACAACTAACCAAGGTTAGACATATCAACAAACAATTAACCCATAGTAAAGAAAATACAAGTAAAAGTAACTAATATTTACAAACCAATGGAGGAATGCCATATGGCATCCTAACAGCGTTACTAGAAGTAACGCCTGCAAAAGGCCGGCCTGGGAAAGCTGCACCTAAAAAAGAAGCAGAATGCAGGTCTCAATAGTGTAAATACGTTTCACCAAAAGGGAAATAGTAGGAGGGCTAGGTAGAAAGGAAGGGGAAGACCAAATCACAAAGGGAGATTCCCTTGAAGCCTAGAGAAGAGCCCTTCACTTACATAAAGAGGGAGAAACCATTTGACCGAAGAGAACGCAGGGAGAACACCACCCAAAAAAAAAGCCTAGAGAATTCCATTTTAGCCCAGAAGCATTCTTCAAGCCTCAAGCGTCATCATTCATGCAACCTTAATAACTCCTACAGCCTTCCATTAAACATCTCAACCGTTAGAAGCCATACTATTATCCTAGGAAAGCCCAAATCATCCAACCAAGAATGCCATGCAACCATGCAAATCCCTTCTCTCTCATGTTAAATCGATAATCTTCTAGTTTCCACACCACGCTTCACTTAAGCAAGTCATTATCTTGATCAATCATGTTATCTTCGAGTCATTGATGTTAACGGGGTATTTCCTAAGATAAGCTAACTCTTTCGAGATATTCTGGGACTTGATACAAATCTGAACCAAAGGAGACACGAGGATGTTCTTAAAATCCAAGTCCACCTCGACCTAAAAGTCTCCTACCACTCGTCATTTTGCAATCAAATTGGAGTTCCCCCTATTAACAAATTAGACTATTTTGAAAAATCACTTGTCGAAGAAAAATAAGAGAAATCATTCTATTATTTTAGTTGATTATCACAAGGAACAAAGGAAATCTATGCCTTACTGATTCCTACGGAATACCCAAGTTGATAGAACAAAAAAGAATAAACTCTTGCTTTTACTTTAACGTCCAAAAACTCGCTGCGAATCTAGGCGTACAGAGATTTACAGGCTTTATCCTCCATCCCATACATTGAACTCACCACCCAAATTAACGTGATGGATGGACCCAATTAATCCCAATACAATGAGCCTAGTACCAAATCTTATGACCACTCTAAGATAATCCTAGTACATAGAACATTGTTAAAGTCAAAATTATTTTCTAATGCACTGCATGGACTTCCTCGTGCATAAATTTTATCACGGTAATTCATATATGTGAGAGCTACTTTACCTGCATTAGGTATGTATACACGTGGCAAAAATACGGATAAAATGAAGCTTTCAAATGATAAGTAGCAAATTATAACTTTAATTCCACTATCGTAGATGACATTTTATCGCAATGATGGAAGTTAATTATGTCATGCACCTAATAACTAACAATTTAACTTGCTACCGCTATTGTTAGTTATATAAAAAATAAAAAATAAAAAAAACTGAAACCCACTACCCACCCTCCAATATTCCCCTCCTATACAAAGTAGCAAAACAGGATAAAGAGAACCATATTAAATTGCAAAACAGGATAAAGAGAATCATATTAAAACACTAAAATTGGCTTGTGATATCCGTCACCACACGACAGTTTGCTTCCCCAAAATCCAACTTCCATTTTACATAGTGCCCACAAATCCCTCTATTATCCAGCATATCCTCTTCCCAATGTTGCACTAATTTTTTCTTAATTAATAATTATATAGATGCGATATATCAATCATATCATTCCCGAGAAATTTGTATAGGGCTTAGTTTGTCATTAATTATGTTTAGTGACATAACTAACCACTTAAAACTCGTTGCGTTCTTATCATTAATTTTTCCTAATTATTATACATGAGAATAATTTTGTTCACTACTCTTAAGTGATGATAATTTTAACCACCCTCTTTATCACTGCCGTTTGATGAGTTTAAATTTTCAATTGTTGGTATTGTCACTCAATACATAGTGAGGGCGAGCCTTGGTGAACGGAAATGTTGCTCTTTTGTGACCGAAATTTCACGGGTTCGAGTCATAGAAACAACCAATTTGCAAAGTAAAAGTAAGGTTGCGTACGATAGATATTCCCCTTACCCTCGTAATGCGGGGAACCTTGTTGGCTTGGAAGTAGTATTACTCAATATTGTTAAATGGCTAGTTAAGCTACACGTAAAATGATACATAATGTTGGACGTGGCTTCAATGCTAAGTAACACTCTATGGCTATTTTAACAGTTAAATTTCATTATCACAATGATTATATCTTCTATTTTCAATCTCAATTATTCATCTTCGGCTACTAATTATAAAAAAAAATGCATGACTTGTATTATGGGTAATGGGAGACCAAATTTTTAAAACGAAGTTACAAACTAAATGACATGGTTGTTGATAATTGAATTATTAATGAGGTGTCGATTAACGTGTTTGTTTTTTATTAGTGACATGTCATTTAATTTACAAATTTAGTTTAAAAATTTGTTATCCTTAGCATTATTCGATGTACATGAAAACTTAATAAGAGAATATAATGAATAGGGTAATGCTAGAGAGACTAAATTTGCAAACTAAATGATGTGTCACCAATAGCAATAAGCACGTTTATCAACGTTTAAGTATTAAACCAATCATCAACTTTCATGTCCTTTAGTTTCCAAAACTTTGTGTACAAATTTAGTCTTCCATACATTACTCGTACAGTACTGAATATTGTACGCGTGTCCGACGTTTTCAATACAAATGAGTGACAACGTTCGTGAAATATAAAGACAGGAAATTCAGGAATATCTGAATCTTTGGATTGTAAATTCTCGGAGTCACCGAGGAAGTTGGGATTTTCGGAAGCAAAAGAAACAGTCATGGAGTTTTTTGTCTGTTTGTTGTTGGCGGGAAGAGGCTTCTGGGTTGATTTAAATATCTGAGAAAGTTGCAAGTAAAAAACAATGAGATCAGCAGCTTGCTTTTTTCTGCTTGGAAGAACGGCTTTTTACCATTTCTACATGCCATTTGGCATTCAACTGGATCAACTCAAATTGCCCAGGTGAGTCCTTTACATGGTGGTGGTGATTAACAATTATCTGGGTGTGGAAATTACAGTCTAGAGAGAGAGAGAGAGAGAGAGTTGGTAACTTCGTAGTATATATGAATGTGTCGGTGGGTGGGGAGTGTAAGACTTCATCCTGTGATAGAAATTCCTGTGTAATCTAGAGAGAGAAAGAGAAGAATTTAAGAGAGAGAATTGTATCTGAATTATCCTTTTCATATATGATTGAATGAATCTTACAGTACATAATACAAGTATATATATCTTTGACTTTCCTTACTCACTAAGTATTCTACACTAACTGTTTTAACTATCATAACCACCTTATCCCTTCCTCTTTTGACACTTGTCACAATCTAACAATTCTTTATCTTTACATCCCCCCTCAATCATATGCTTGGAGGAACCAAGCATAAGATTGGAACAATGATGCTGAAACAAGGGTGCAGACAGTCCCTTGGTTAATATATCGGCAAACTGTTCTTTGGATGACACATGAAGCACATGGAGATCTCCTCGAATAACACGTTCCCGCACAAAATGATAATCTATTTCAATGTGTTTCACTCGAGAATGGAAGACAGGATTAGAAGATAATGCAATGGCAGAGATGTTGTCACAATAAAGAACCGGTGCAGTGAAAAGAGGAACACACAGATCACATAAAACCTGCCTGATCCATGCTAACTCAGCTGCTGCTATTGCCAACGCTCTATATTCTGCCTCTGTTGATGATCTGGAAACCGTGTGTTGCTTCTTCGATGCCCAAGATATAGGACTCGAACCAAGATAGACAATATGACCAGACGTGGATCTTCGATCATTTGGGTCACCCGCCCAATCGGCATCACTATAAGCCTGTAGTTGAAGCTTGCCTGGTTGAAACTGAAGACCATAATGCATCGTGCCACTGAGATACCTCAAGATGCGCTTGACAGCTACAACATGGGAGTCCATAGGATTATGCATAAACTGGCAACATTGATTTACAGAGAAGGCAATATCAGGCCTTGTAAATGTCAAGTATTGCAAGGCTCCCACAATACTTCGATATTGGTGTGGACTGTGATAAGGAGTCCCTTCTGTCTTAGACAACCTGTGATAGGGTAAGCATGGGGTGTTACAAGGTTTGGAATCTTGGAGGTCAACCTTTTCTAGCAGATCCTTGATGTATTTAGTTTGTGACACAAAGAGACCCTGAGGCTGATATGTAATCTGTAACCCCAAGAAATAATGAAGCTGGCCTAAATCTTTCAGGTCAAACTCTTTGGCTAAAGCTTGGATAACATCATCAATCAACTGAGATGAGCTGCCAGTAAGGATGATATCATCCACATACAAAAGAAGAACCACAGTACCAAGAGGAGTGTGCTGCACAAACAATGATGGATCAGCCAAAGAAGCTTTAAAACCCAAACCTGGCAAGAAACTTGTAAACTTTTCATTCCAAGCTCGAGGAGCTTGTTTTAAGCCATAGAGTGACTTATGAAGTCTGCACACATAATTGGAGGGATGAACTGAACTTTCAAAGCCTTGTGGTTGAGACATGTAGACTTCTTCATGTAGATCACCATGAAGAAACGCATTCTTCACATCCAGTTGCCTCAAGGACCATTGAAACTGAGCTGCTAATGCCAAAATTAATCGAACAGTGGTAGGTTTCACTACAGGACTGAAGGTCTCACTGTAATCCACACCCTCTTCTTGGCTATAACCTTTTGCAACTAACCGTGCCTTATATCTTGCCACTGAGCCATCAGGATTGGTTTTGATGCGATAGACCCACTTACAGCCGACTAGGTTTTTAGTAGATGGCAAAGGAACTATGGACCAAGTATGCTGAGACTTTAAGGCAGTGATCTCATCTTCCATAGCAGCAACCCATTCTGGAATTTTAATAGCAGACTTGAAAGTAGCAGGTTCTGAAACTTGAACAGATGACTGAATTGTTGCTGAAAAGACCTTCTTCTTAGATATTCCACTTTTAGAGCGAGTTTGCATAGGATGCAAACTAACTAAGGGAACTGGAAAGACAACTGACAGATCTTCAGGTTGAAAATCTGGATCATCAGGGAGCAAGGACTGTGTAGAATCTGCAGGTAAGGCAGAGGGTGATGTAAGAGAAGTAGGATATTCCACAAATCCCGAATTAGGAAGTGGTGTGGACAGGGAACACTCTGAGGCAGTAGGAGGGGTAGAAGTTGAACACTCTGAAGCTTGAAGTGGAATAGGTGAAACTACAGTATTATGAGAATTGACCAATGAAGGAAGAACTTGAGGTTGTACTTGTAGTGAAGGGGATGAAATGTGAGATGATGCACTGTTGGATGTAATGATGGAAGAATAAGGAAATGTAGTCTCATCAAATAAAACATGTCTAGACACATAGATTTTGTTGGTAAGAGGATTGAGACAAAGATAGCCTTTATACTGACCTGCATAGCCTATGAATATGCACTGTGAAGTTTTAGGTTGCAGTTTACTGGAATTCAACTGTTTTAAAAGTGGAAAACAAGCACAGCCAAAAATTTTAAGATGGGAGATGGATGGTGAGGTTCCAAACAAGCACTGAAATGGTGATGACATTTGAAGTGTTTGACATGCCATCCTATTTATAAGGTAGACAGAAATGGCACAAGCATGAAACCAAAGTTTATGTGGTAAGGATGCTGTTTGAAGGAGAGTGATTGCTGTTTCAAGTATGTGTCTGTGCTTCCGTTCAGCAAGACCATTCTGTTGAGGAGTATAGGGACATGACTTTTGATGAAGTATACCCTTTTGGAGTAAATATTGTTTGAATTTATGACTGGAGTATTCACCCCCACCATCACTTTGAAACACTTTCACAGTGGCAGAAAATTGAGTGATCAGAAAACTGTGAAAATGAACAAAAACACCAAAAACTTCACTTTTATTCATTAATGGGAAAATCCAGGTGAACCTGGTACATTCATCCACAAAGCTTACATAAAATTTGTAACCCTCAATGGAAACAGTGGATGAAGGACCCCAAACATCACTATGGATGACCTCTAGAGGATGGACAGTTTTATTTGCAGGAAATAGAAATGGAAGCTTGGCAAATTTGCCTTCCAAACAAGATTGACAGATAGAAGACACATGATCTAAAGACATAGGAATATGGGATTGTTTTAGCATTGCTGAAGTGACAATGTTGGAAGGATGTCCTAATCTTTGGTGCCACAAATTTATTTTGACTTGACTGCCAAGATAGCAGGTTTGTTGCTGAAATGATGCATTGTGCTTTTGTGCTTGAATGATGAGATGTTGTGGAATGTGAAATGGTATTGGATAGAGGCCTTCCCTACACAGCCCCTGAAGAATGATTCTCCCTGTGATCTTGTCCTGGATCCAGAAACAAAATTCATCACAGATAAATCGACATTTGTTATCTTTACATAGCTGATATATGGACAGTAAATGTTGTGATAACTGAGGCACATGTAAGATGTTCTTTAACTCAAAAGCATACTGAGGTGTATGAAGAGTAGTAGAACCTATATGAGAGATTGGCAAACCTGAGCCACTTGCTGTTGTGACTGTATCATTGCCAGAAAAAGATGCTGCAAGATTGAGATTAGAAAGATCTGAAGTCATATGAGAAGTAGCCCCAGTATCAGCAACCCAGAACTGCTCTTGTGGTGCAGAAGGAGAAAATGTAGTGTTCATTGCAGAAAGAGTTGAGGGTGGTGATCTTCCTTGATAAGTGAAGTTGCCTCGATGATAACATTGAACTGCCGTGTGTCCATATTTCCAGCAGATTTGGCACTGCACTTTAGAAGATGGTGCAGATGGAGAAGAGTGTCGTTGAAAGCAATCGGCAGCAATGTGACCTCTTTTGTTGCATATTTGACACGTAGGTACTTCATAACCATGCTCAGGACAAGTGGAGATATGAGGTTTGGCAGGACCAAGGATTCCAGCACTCGAAGTTGAAGGACCTGTGTTGTACTTGGGATTAGAGTGAAAGTTGTTCCTGCCTCTACCTCGTCCTCGAAAGCCATTAAAACTATAGCCACCATTGTAGTGAGAAGAGTGACCACTATAACCAGGAGGTGTTGAACCACCAGTATACACTTGTGACTGAGATGAACCACTAGAAGAGCCTTCTTGTAGCATGAGAGCTTTGCCTTTGCCAGATGTATTTTGAGCAACCATGGCAGTAACAAAAGACTCTGAGATCGAGTTATTTTCAACGGTTGCTTCCTCAGCCAATAACTGAGACCGAAATTCCTTAAGACTGATGACATTCTCCCTGCCCCTTATAACTGTCCTAAAAGTATTATACTCCGAAGGCAAACCTTTCAGTGCCAATATCACAATATCATCATCCTCAAAGGTGACACCAGCTGCAGAAAGATGATCCCTCACATCTTTAATACGTTGCAGATATGTAGACACTGAGTCATTACCCTTCTTAATGTTTTGCAGCTCCGTTTTTAACTGAAATATACTGGCTTTAGTTACAGTGGAGAACCTATCTTTGAGGCTAATCCACATGTCATTAGAGCTCAAGCACCCAATAACACATGACATAGCTGTGGGAGACAATGTGGCAATGATAAGTTGCATGACTGCACGATCATGCATTTTCCAGATTTGAAACGCATCAGTCTCAACACCTTCAAGTGTAGCATCTTCAACAAATCGAGTAGGACATCGCCTAGTACCATCCACAAAGCCTAAAATGCCATGACTTTCAAGAAGCAATCGAAGTTGATAGTGCCAAACAAGATAATTTGTATCATCAAGTTTAACAGTGACAGAAGTGGACACAGTTGGAATCAGGTTCGTGATCGGAGACTGAACTATGGTCAATTGTGCAGCGGTCACCATTGTGTCGCAGAAGGTAACAGAGAATCAAGAAATTTACTTGAAGAGATTGAAAGATCAAGGGATGAAGAAGCAGTCACAAGAGTGCAAAAGAAAAGAACACAAATCGAGATCAAGATTCAGAAAGAAATCACCAATACAACATGTAAAGGTTGAGTCATACTTTTCAACAAACACTTGGCGGGCATGATTGCATACACTGTGCAAATAAGATCGATGACAAATACGAAGCCCGGCTCGAAAGATAACAGCAAAAACTTCAATTCAGATCACTACAAACGTCAAAGATCAAGAGCGGAAGCAGTACTTTTCCTCAGAATCCAAGGACCGGCGAAGATACCATGTAAGACTTCATCCTGTGATAGAAATTCCTGTGTAATCTAGAGAGAGAAAGAGAAGAATTTAAGAGAGAGAATTGTATCTGAATTATCCTTTTCATATATGATTGAATGAATCTTACAGTACATAATACAAGTATATATATCTTTGACTTTCCTTACTCACTAAGTATTCTACACTAACTGTTTTAACTATCATAACCACCTTATCCCTTCCTCTTTTGACACTTGTCACAATCTAACAATTCTTTATCTTTACAGGGAGCAGAGGAAATTTATGCTTAAGAAATGTTTGATCTTTGGTCAGAAAGAGAGTAGATTAGCTAAAGGAGTAGTGTGTTGTAATGTGTTGGCTGTATATTGTGAATTGGAGCGTAGAACTAGTTTCTGATGTTAAATGGGTGGGTAAAGATCGGTGCTTTCTTTCGATATTCCTTTCGTGTTTGTGTGTAATGTGTTGGCTATGTATATTGTGGAGTGGATTGGTGTACAACTGGTATGTGAGGCTAAAAGGGTGTGTGCAAATCTGTGCTTTCTTTCGATATTGTTTCCGCGTTTGTTTTCTGAACTTGAGGTGGTAATGGTGTTTCAGGGACTATTTCGTATAGTGAGTTGATCAAGCTGCAGCCTTTGGAAGGCGTAAACTATATATTCTACAATCTGTCCGTTTCTCACAAGTGCAAGGTATGTTTTCATTCACCTCTCTAGTCTTTGCCCTTGTGTCTGCATTTTTGCTATATGCAGAAGATAAGTAATTCGCTCGTATGTGATGTAACAACTATTGTGCTCTCTTATTCAACTCTTAAATGTATGAATAGCATGCTTTCAGCCTAGTTGCCATTTTTACTCGAATTTTAACTATTCTACAGTTCAAATGGATAGAGGCACATGGAGCTTTACAGTCTTATAGACTAGGCAATTAGCACTTGGGGTAACCTTCTGTGTTTGTCACCAAAAGTCGGCTCTTTACATCAATTTGTACTCTATTGAGTTTGACGGAGAATTTTCAGAAACATAGTATAACTAATTTTTGTACCAATGTATGAAATTTGAATACTTGCAATTGATTGCTTAGACAGTGTCTAAATCCAGGAACAACTTCTTGGTTTTCCCCTCTTTTCTTTTCATAATCGACCCTTCCATTTTCTACTTTCCATCCAATCTTCTCACGAAAATGACCTGTTCTTATTTCCAAAAGTCAGATTGTTACATCAGTTCATACTCTATTGAGTCTGACAGAGAATTTTCGAAGCACATGGTGCTGTGTTTATGCATGAAATGTGAAACTTACATAACATATTCTACTTTGTGAAATAATAAATGGTGTAAGCCAAGATGTTCTATTCATTCATTGTTGTATGCATTGTTGGACTATCTGCACGGGAAATCTTGTATGAGTTATAAAAACTAAGAATATGTACCTAGCTCCAATTTCAGCCTTCTAGACTTTGAGCTTCATTTGAAATATCAGGTTTTTCCAACATCGGTTTATTCTCTTTGTTCTTCTCGCTGTCCTTACTGGATAGTTGCACAAATGCCCTTGTTTTCGTGTAATAACAAACAATGATACACATAAGAGTTCGGTTTCTGGAACTGTAGATTTGGGTTTATCACCAACTGTAGTTATAACCTTATGCTATTTATGGACAATCTTGTGTACCTGTAACTGGGAGTTAGAACTAGAACAAAGTTGAACTCAGTTTGTTATTTGATCTCAATATGTACAGCCAGAAGGCTTGAACAACAAGGGAGATGGACCCTGGAAAATCAGTAGAGGACCAGTTCTCCAGGCTGCATCCATGCCTTCCACTGAATACAAGAATTGGGATAGTAGGCGGTGGTCCAAGTGGTTTATCATCTGCTTATGCACTGGTGAAGGTTGGTTACAGCAATGTGACCGTGTTAGAGAAGCACCATACCGTTGGTGGCATGTGTGAATCAGTCGATATTGAAGGTTAGAAATATAAGATGGTGTCTTTTATGCCTACTTTGTTATGCAATTGAGTTTGACAACATGTACTACCTTTACAGGGAAAATTTATGATCTTGGTGGCCAAGTTCTTGCTGCAAACAGCGCCCCTGTCATCTTTCACTTGGCAAAGGAGACTGGGTCTGAACTAGATGAAATGGACTCCCACAAGCTTGCGCTTATTGACAAATCAGGGCAGTATCAAGATATAAAAGTTGCAGATGATTATGTATCTGTGATCTCACTGACTTTAGAACTCCAGGTTGATACCTAGTACCTTACACCCTGTTTAGTTTCTTGATTTCTCCGCTCGGCAATATTGATTTTACCTTTGATAGGATAAGGCAGCAAAGTCGGGTCGAATTGGGGTCCATGCTGTGAGTGAATATGCGTCAGACTTAACTCCTGTATATCTTGAACATCAAGGATTTAGTTCTGTTCCCAAATCCGTGGCTTATGGATACACTGCTTCTGGTTATGGATTTGTTCAAGACATGCCATATGCCTACATTCATGAGTTTACACGAACTTCCATGGCTGGTAAAATTCGCCGCTTCAAAGGTGGATATACAAGTTTTTGGGAGAAGATCAGTAAATCACTCCCAATGGTTCACTGCAACACCGAAGTGTTGGAAATCAGACGCTATTCTGATAGTGTCAGCGTTGTTGTAAAAAGTTGTGATGGAGAAGTTAAATCTATGGAGTTTGATAAGATCATCATTTCTGGTTCCTTTCCTTTGAATAGCGGAAGAATATACAGATCACCTTCACATCCTACAGGTTTATTTATTACTCCCTTTCCATTTTTTTTCTTCGATTATTATCATTGCAATTCCTTTTTATCTTCTTGATATGCCTAATGAAGAATTCTCGTAACAGAACATGGAAGTGAAGTGATGGAGATGGGTGATGTCGAGAAGGAGTTGTTTAGCAAAGTAGAGACAATTGACTACTACACTACAGTTTTGAAGGTTAAAGGAATAGAACATATGCTGATCGGTTTCTTCTACTTTGAAGAATATATGAGCAATCCTGCAACAATCGGAAATCCAGTTGCAATGCAGAAATTCTATGCTGACACTGATATTTTGTTATTCTGGTCTTATGGAAATTCTGTTGATATTACGGGACCTACTGTGACAGAGCTTGCAATTGATGCTGCTAAACTTATAGGAGCAGAAGTTATGGAGGTGGTTCTCCAACGACGATTTAAGTATTTTCCTCACGTTGGCAGCCAAGGTACGCCAATGATTTGCTTTTACGCCATATCTCCCTGCATATTAGGAATGCTAATTTTAATTATTTCTATACAGAGATGAAGGATGGATTTTATGAGAAATTGGAATCTGAACTTCAAGGCTTCAAGAACACTTACTATGTCGGCGGTCTTATGGCTTTTGAACTGACCGAGAGAAATTCGTCATATGCTATGGGTTTAGTCTGCAAGCACTTTGCAAATGACAATTCTGTGCCAAAATTTCCTTATGCTAAGGTAACCCCGCATCTAAGTGTTGAATTTGACGAATAATTGATCAAAATGAAATCATTGAAAATTCAAAGTTGATAAATTCCTTACATAGTATAAACATGTCTCTTTGCAGAGTTTGTTTACCTTGCAACAACGGTGGGGAGGAAGCCCTAAATGCATGACTGAAGTACCAGGAGTGGAGTTCCCGAATCTGTCTTCCCTCGATGGCTATCTGAAGCACTGGGGAGCTCACGGAGTCGCTCAAAACAAGGCACTCTATATTTGGATTAATGAAGAAGGGGCGGTAATGAGCCAGCAAACTTATGCAGAACTTCATGCCAATGCTTCTTGCATTGCTCAAAAGCTGTTGACATGCAAGAAACCAGTAATCAGGCCTCGTGACAGGGTTCTCCTGGTCCATGTCCCAGGTCTCGACTTTGTAGATGCCTTCTTTGGGTGCTTAAGAGCAAACGTCTTACCAGTCCCAGTTCTACCTCCAGATCCTTTACAAAGAGGCGGTCAAGCACTTTTGAAGATTGAAAACATTGCTAAATCATGTGGTGCAGTGGCAATTCTTTCTACCATTAGTTTTCACTGGGCTGTCCAGGCAGGTTCCGTTAAAAATATGATCTCATTGACAGCTAAAAAGCCGAAATCCTCAGGTCATTGGCCCAATCTTCCTTGGTTACATACAGATTCTTGGATTAAGAACTCCAAGAACGTGGTTGTGGAGGATTTCAAGGATGAAATTGAACCACAGCCCGATGAAGTATCCTTTCTGCAGTTCACATCAGGTTCGACCGGTGATGCTAAAGGAGTCATGATAACTCACGGTGGGCTCATTCATAATGTGAAGTTGATGCGAAAGAGATACAACAGCACCTCAAAGACGGTTCTAGTTAGCTGGCTCCCTCAGTACCATGACATGGGGCTGATCGGAGGACTTTTCACAGCTCTTGTTAGTGGTGGAACTGCAGTTTTATTTTCCCCATTGACGTTCATCAGGAACCCATTATTGTGGCTCCAAATCATGAGCAAATATCAGGCTACTCACAGTGCTGGCCCCAATTTTGCCTTTGAGCTAGTCATTCGAAGGCTGGAGTCGGACAAGAACGGGAAATACGACCTTTCTTCCATGAAATTCCTGATGGTTGCTGCTGAACCAGTTAGGCAGAAAACTCTGAAAAGATTTGTCGAGCTCACTCGTCCTTTTGGTCTTTCTCAAGAGGTGATGGCACCTGGCTATGGCTTGGCAGAAAATTGTGTGTTTGTCAGTTGTGCATATGGTGAAGGGAAGCCTATCATGGTAGATTGGCAAGGAAGAGTTTGTTGTGGGTATGTGAATCCCGGCGATGAAGATGTTGACATCAGAGTAGTTGATCCAGAGAGTGGTGAGGAGCTCAAAGAAGCGGGAAAGGAAGGAGAGATATGGATCAGCAGTCCCAGTGCTGGAATTGGGTACTGGGGTAGGGAAGAACTAAGCCAGAATACTTACAGAAACAAGCTTCCTGACCATCCTGGACGTATCTACACTAGAACAGGGGATTTAGGACGAATAATTGACAGAAAATTGTTCATCACTGGAAGAATAAAGGATCTCATCATTGTAGCTGGAAGGAACATTTACTCGGCAGATGTAGAGAAGACAGTGGAGAGCGCAGCAGAAGTTGTACGTCCAGGTTGTTGCGCTGTCATTTCTGTTCCCATGGAAATCCTATCAATGAAAGGTATTTCTGTTCCAGATAATGCTGACCAGGTTGGTTTGGTCGTAATTGCGGAGGTTAGGGACGGTAAACCTGTTGGCAAGGATGTTGTTGAACAAATTCAAGCTCGTGTTGCAGAAGAACATGGGGTTACCGTTGCTTTTGTTAAGATGATCAGGCCAAAAACCATTAGTAAGACAACGTCAGGAAAAATCAAAAGATTTGAGTGCCTCCAACAGTTTATTGATGGAACATTGAATGTCGTTCCAGAACCAATTCTAACAAAGAAAAAACTGATGCGGTCCTTCACTACAGGAACATGCAAGGAGGGAATAACCCCTCGTCCTCAGTTTGTGAGAGGTTCTCCACCACCAAGCCCCAAGATAAGTAATAAAGATATTGTAGACTTCTTGAAACGCCTGGTTTCCGAGCAGACTGGTATTTCAATCAACAAAATCTCAAACACTGAAAGTCTAGTGTCTTATGGAATCGATTCAATTGGTGTGGTTAGAGCAGCTCAAAAACTTTCTGACTTTCTTGGAGTGCCAGTAGGAGCTGTGGATATTTTCACTGCAACTTGCATTGCAGACTTGGCAAGCTTCTCGGAGAATCTGGTAATGAATTCTCAACCTCAACTGTCAACAACTCCATCCAATGTTTCACATCTTGAGACTGAGACTGATTCCGCTGAGCTTGTGATGGAACTTCCGGAATCTCACCACTTGGTGATCTGGTGTTTCCAACTTCTGGCTCTTGTTTACATTGCTTTTATGCTCTCCATTCCCGCTTACATATCAGTATCTGCTTTTATGAAATGCGTCTCAGCCACCCATGCATTGGTACAAGGAATTCCCTACTTAGATTATTTGATCCTTCTGACGTTTGCTCCCCTTGCTTGGATCTTATGCATACTTTCTACCTGTGTTTCAATTGCTTTCTTGGGGAACTCTTTCTTAAAACCAAACTATGCCCTGAACCCCGAGGTTTCCATCTGGTCAGTGGATTTTGTTAAGTGGTGGGCGCTTTACAAGGCCCACGAAGTTGCTTCGAAAGTTTTGGCAGAGCATCTGCGAGGAACCATGTTCCTCAAGTATTGGTTCGAGATGCTTGGAGCTAGGATTGGATCCTCAGTTTTTCTTGACACAGTTGACATAACAGACCCGTCTCTAGTTTCGATTGGAGATGGAGCTGTGATCGCAGAAGGGGCTTTGATTCAAAGTCATGAAGTGAAGAATGGAGTATTAAGCTTCCTCCCAATAAGAATTGGCCAAAACTCGTCAGTTGGTCCCTACGCGGTTGTCCAAAAGGGAACAATTTTGGGAGAAGACCTTGAAGTAATGGCCTTGCAAAAATCGGGAGGCAAATCTGCTGCCAAGGCTACAAATCTTCAAAATGTAAGTGTCCTTTCTGCTGCATGTTTATCCAACCATCATGAATTCTAATCTTTTTTCTGAATCATGATTAGATTTTCCTTAACTCGTAATTATTTTGGAATTAAATTTTTTTATTTCCTTAGATATTCGATGTACAACACCGCTATATAGTTTATTTTTATTAATTCGTGAACGCTTTTCATGCAATGAAACTTAGAAACTAATATCAACTCAATATTTTTCTTATACATGTTTCAGGGTAAAATGCCGCCAAATGTTACAAAGGAAACTCAAGATGGGGTTCTTTACCAGTTCATAGGAATCTACATAGTTGGGTTGCTCAGTACTCTTTCAGCTTCTATTGTGTACTTGGTCTACATTTGGCTGTCTCAGAAGCCTCTTTCTCCTCGAGAATTTGCATTTGCTTGCTTATTTGGGGCCTTTCACTGGATGCCTTACACCGTCATAGCGTATGCCACCATGTTTTCTAATGTCCCATTAGGCATAATCTACTCATCCATCTCAATGGCAGTTGCTTATTTGGCTTATGGCATAGTACTCAGCTTCCTCACAGCCGCCTTGACCCGTCTTATTTCTAGTAACCAAGAGAAAAAGACAACCCATTTTAGAATGTGGCTTTGCCACCGAATCACCATTGCCTGCCACCACAGATTTGCGAAGCTTCTGTCTGGAACCGAAGCTTTCTGCATGTACATGCGCCTTCTCGGTGCAAAGGTTGGGAAACATTGTTCTATCAGGGCCATCAACCCAATTTCAGACCTGAAATTGGTTTCACTCGGTTCTGGTGTCCATCTTGGTGATTTCAGTCGGATCATTGCTGGGTATTATTCCTCCCATGGGTTTGTTAGTGGGAAAGTTGAGGTGCATGATAATTCAGTAGTTGGGAGTGAAAGTGTGGTCCTTCCTGGTTCAGTTCTTCAGAAAGATGTTATTCTTGGTGCATTGTCAGTAGCACCGGTGAATTCAGTGCTCAAAGCAGGTGGTGTTTACATTGGGTCTCAAACTCCAATGATGATCAAGAACACCATGCATTCGTTGGAGGATAGAATAGAAGAGATGGACATGAAATATAAGAAAATTGTCGGTAACCTTGCTGCAAATTTGGCTGCCACAACTCTGAAGGTTAAGTCAAGATATTTCCATCGAATTGGTGTTAGTGGGAAGGGAACCTTGAAGATATATGACAACATCAAAGGCTTGCCAGACCACAAAATCTTCGGCCCAGGAAAGAGCTACCCTGTCATAGTTCGGCATAGCAACAGCTTGAGCGCTGATGATGATGCAAGGATTGATGCACGGGGTGCAGCTATAAGAATACTTTCAGATGAAAGTAGTGAGTCTTCACTCTTTGACCTGACACTGAAGACAGGAAAGGCATTCTACGCCCGCACAATTGCAGATTTTGCAACATGGCTTGTCTGTGGGCTTCCTGCACGGGAGGAGTATGTTAAGCGAGCCCCACATGTGCGGGATGCAGTATGGACTTCCTTGCGCCATGCAAACTCATATGCTGAACTACATTATTACTCAAATATCTGCAGGCTGTTCCGGTTCGAAGATGGACAAGAAATGTATGTCAAGTTCAAGTTGAGGCCTTCTGATGAGAATATTGGTGAGGAAGCTGGTAAGGTGGAGCCAATTGGAATTCTTCCACCTGATACAGGTGCAATTCCGAGGAATGATAATGATACTCGTCCTCTACTTTTCCTTGCTAAAGATTTCCAAAGCCGTGTGAACACTGAAGGAGTCCGTTATATTTTCCAGTTACAGGTCCGGCTAGTTCCACATGATGAAGCTGCCCGTGACATTGCACTTGACTGCACGAAACCATGGAGTGAGTCTGAGTTCCCATATATTGATGTTGGAGAGGTTAACATCAACCATAATCTATCTGCAGAACAATCAGAACAGTTGGACTTTAATCCATTTCTTCGATGCCATGAAGTGGATGTCATCCGAGCTTCATCATGCTCCCAGAGTGCTTCGATTGATCATGGACGTTCATTGATCTATGAGATATGCCAGCACCTGAGGAACGGTGCACCCCTTCCAGAGGCTTGGAAAATCTTCCTAGAGCAGTCCGATGTCAAAGTAGACCTTTCGGGTTGTCCAATGGCAGCATCATTGATGAAGAAAGATGCGCAAAAAGTGACGTTGGAAAGAACTTTGCTTCAGACTCTATGGGCCACTTTTGCTCAACCTCTACTACAAACAGTGCTGCCTCATTTCCTGCTGGCATTAGTAATCTACGCTCCTTTGAACTGGACTCTCCACTTGAAGAATGCTCAAAAAATCACTCTACATTGGTTGTTACCCTTGTTTTGGGTTTCTTCGGGTCTTTTGGCCGGATTAGCTTGCGTTGTGGCTAAATGGTTACTAGTCGGAAAGAAGAAAGAAGGCGAAACTGTGCACATTTGGAGCATAGGGGTCTTTTTGGACACTACATGGCAGGCATTTAGAACCCTAGTTGGGAGCTATTTCGCAGAAATGACAAGCGGGTCAATTTTCTTCCTTCTGTGGATGAAGCTTATGGGTTCGGAGATTGAGCTGGACCAAGGCGCTTATGTAGACAGCATGGGAGCGTTGTTAAACCCGGAAATGGTGGAGATCGAGAGAGGCGGGTGCGTGGGACGAGAAGCTCTCTTGTTTGGACACATATATGAAGGTGATGAGGGGAAAGTGAAGTTTGGAAAGATCAGTGTAGGAGAAGGTGGGTTTGTAGGGAGTAGAGCAATAGCAATGCCCGGAGTGAGAGTGGAAGTTGGGGGAAGTCTTAGTGCTCTCTCCCTTGCCATGAAGGAAGAAATTATCATGTCAAGGTGAAAAGGGTTTGATGCAATTTCATATATTTAATATTTATACCATGATAAATAAAAAGTTGCAACACTTTGTTGCCTACATTTGATGCAAATCTGGCTGGAACTTTTTGAAAATTTTTCAGCTCAACTGAAATAAAATTATTAATTTTAGACCTGGCAACATGTCGAGTTTTATCGTGCTCCTCATGTATGAAAGTTTTCTTAGAAACCTAATCCGTTAGCTTTTGTGTCTAATATATATAAGCTCAAGCTTATTGGTAGATTTTACATGTCATGTCGTGTTTCATCTCGTTTTCTCATCTTTCTTGTCAACTAAAACACAAAACATAATACGTAACAGAATAATATCAAGTGTAATATATACAACATGATGTGGGATTACAACATGACTCCGATCCAAATCACAATTTCCATCGATATATGTATGGGCGGATTTGTGGCACTACATTTTTATTCAATTTTTGACACGTATTTTTGTGGGCTTACTCTGTAACGTATTTCAAAATGAACTGAACCGTCTGTTTTTTAGTTTTTCTCTTAAAGATCGTGTTTACCAAAAGTCATCCAAATCCGAAACTATATCACAGTTAGATTAAGTGCTTTAGGGTTTCTTTGCAAAACTGTATTCGTCAATTTCCTTCACTACAAATGAATATCTTAATAATTCGAATCGTTGAAATACATTACGGAGCTAGCCTCACAAAAAAACATGTGTAAAAAATTGTGTAAAAAAATGATACCGTGAATCCGCCCACATATATAAATACATGTATGTGGCAATTAGCATGTGTCCCCATCTAGCAAATTGGAATGTCCGAAAAGCAATCCATGGGTCAAATTGCTACAGGAATATTATCGATCTATGAATAATGAATTCAAAATGTGACTTGATGCTTTCCGATCTCAATTCCAACTGAAGACAATGATCGATACAACTGATGATATGATTAATACCTTTTTACAACAATTAATCGAATCAACTGCATATTCTCATTCTATCGCGCACTAAAAAAAAAGAAGAAGCTTATTGTGTGTTTGAAATTGTGTACATAAGAGTTCATAGCACTTTCTGACAATGTTCAACGAAAAAGCTTACGAATGGTTTTAAGAATGAGGATGGATCCTCTTCATGTTTGAACGAGGATCCTCTTTATGAGAATTTCGGGATCCTTCAAGTACGTCCGTTCATTGTATATCGTATGGTCTGAAATTATTGTAAATTTTTTTATTTAAAATTGAATATAAATAATACTTGATTAAAACTGGCCGCACGATATACGATGAACGGACGTAATTGGAGAATCCTTGGAGTCCTCACAAAGAGGATCCGAAGAGGATCCTCTCCATGTTTTTAAGTTACCAAAGTGAGTTTAAGTAACGTGTTCGGATTGTGTCACAAGAGCTTTCACAATATCTTCTTCTCGCTGCTAGACACACTAACCTCCAAACTATTAAGAGTGTCTTCAACTGTCAAACTGAAGGTGGAGATGTCACTGTGCATATTTGACATAAAAATCATTCTAACCGAAGTGTTATTTGCTAACTGGATTTGAACCTTTTGTGATTAGAAGTGAAATTTAATATCAACGTCAAATTTATCTTTGATTAGCTTAAAGGTGGGTCCTTTGTGACACTAACATTTCAACCAATAGAAATTTGTGTTCCAACAAATTTTTTTAATAAATACAACCATTTAAAACTCTACATTAATCAGAAAATAATATTTGACAATTTGGTTGGAGAAACACAAAATGTAACACTAGACTTCAAATTGCCATATTAGCTATCAATTATAATTTGACATTTCCATTGGAATGGTCTAAGAATTATGTAGAGACAGAAGATTAAAACAATAGAATTTAAGAGATTTTTTAAGGGAACTTTAACGAAAAGCTCTTGGTACTGTTCATTTTAACGAAAAATCACATTTTTACACTAAAAAGTCAATCATGATACTATTCACTTTACCCTTTATTTTGTCCTTATCGTTAAAACTCAAAGTTTTCAAACTATTTTTATTAGTTTTCCTATTTTTTAATACATCGAAAATTCAAGAACACGACCCTCTACAAAACATACGTATATCATTTGGTATGTCTATAGATTTGGCTTATAAAAATGGGAGGTACTGTATATCTAGTAATTCACAATTTGAGCTAAAGATATATCAATAAACAAGCATGGTTAGATAGTGTAGAATCCAATTTGAATATCATATGCATGCTAGAAAACGATTATTGGATGCACCATATTTTAGTGGGTGACATTTGATTATTTTGTGGTTGGTGGCTGTAAATCTTCTAATTTTATAAAAAGATTATTATAATTAATTGAATAAAATGATTTTAAAGCCCCACTAGTTTGGTTCTCAGTAATAGTGGTCTCCATCAACTCCAACCAATGGTGAATGACTAATTAGCAAGCCGTGGATTGCAATGATCTCTAAGAGTTTTTTTTTTTTTTTCTTCATGTTACTGTGTTTCGCTTCCCCTCTTCCTAGGCGTTCCACAATAATTTAAGCGGGTTTGATTCTTATATAAATGAATCATGCACCTTAAATTTGATTCCTATAACACAATAAGCCGAAAAAAAATGAGTGTGGTACTACTATATTAAACTCATATAGAAATTAAACTCTTAACAATGAGTTGGAAATTTGAGTATACCATTATATTAGACTCATGAGTTTAATATATTAAACTCACACTAGTGTAGTAAAAATGTTATAAATATCAAATCCAAATTATCTGATTTATATATTGGTATCACTCTCTCAAACTACTTTGAAGACCTTACAATCGTCAAGTTTGATAGAAATAAGTTCAATCCACTAATTGTGAGACCAATTAACTTCCAAACCTACTATTGCTTTTCCTTACTCTCTCTCTCTCTCTCTCTCTCTCTCTCTTACGAAGCTGATCATTTATGTACAGGCATCAAACTCATAAGTTGGATATTGAAGTAAAAAATTAGAATAAATCTCATATAACTCAAATTTTCTGGCACAACGTAGAAATTTGATTTCAATAAAATTAGAATCATACTCAATTGTTTCGCCTAATGTGAAAGACCAATATAAATTAGTGTAAAATATTGTTTATAATTAAAAAAATAGAACTTTAACGAAAAGCTTCCGGTACTGTTTACTTTAACGAAAAATCATATTTTTACATTAAAAAGTCAATTATGTTATTATTCATTTTACCCTTTATTTTATCCTTATCGTTAAAACTTAAAATTTTCAAATCATTTTAATTAGTTTTCTTTTAAAATAAATGGGTTGTCCAACATTATCCAAAATGTATGTTAATTGCCTCGGATATCAATCCCAAAGGGTAGCTAGCTTGTAGTGTCATGTCGAACCAAATCCATCACATATCTATGTTGACTTGTTTTCAAAATATATGATTAATCATGAAGAAAATTTTTAGGTTTTAGGCTTTAATTATTAAAACGTATAAGTATGCAAACTATATAACAAAGATAAACGACCGATTTAAGAGAAATGCTCAGGGAATTCTTTTAAAAACCACATGCTTTTGACACAATATTTTATAATGTTGATGTGAAAATTGACGTTAAACTGTGAGGTGGCAGAGAGTCCATAAATAATTTTATTTTTTGAGAGAGTTCTCTTAGCATTACTCTCAACTTAATTGAGATTTGATTACAACAACATCAAAACAAATTTAACTGACATCCTGAAAGTATTTCACAACAAAGTTCGTGCCGAATGAGGATCCTTTTCGAATTCTCTTTGTGAAGATCCTGGGAATCCTTAAATTATGTCCATTCATCGTACATCGTACGGCTATAAATCATTTTAAATACTTTTATTTAAAATTAAATATGAACAATACCTGACGAAAACTGATCACACGATGTACGATGAACGGACACTATTTGAGGATCCGAAGAGGATCCTTGTGGAGCAAGTGCCCCCTCGACAAATTTAAGACCACTTTTATAAATAGTTAAAAGGTCATTTGATAACCATCAATGTCCAATGATTATCAAACGAAAGATTAAAAATGAAATGGTTATTAAACGGTTCTTGAAGAAATACTATAGGAAATACTATGAGCAAGTAGTACTAAATTGTCAAAAAAAAAAAAACATTACTACTACACCGATGCCAAAAGTATGCCAAACTTTTAATATGGTGATCATTGTTTTGATTTAGTTAGAGTATGCTCATTTTTTACTCAGATGAAAATATGTTTGATATTCATTTATAAAATACATTAACTGAACGCTATGGTGTCATCTGGTTGCAAATACTAACAAGTGTTTCTCTTTAATCATAATTTCTCTCTATCCGGACTTTGAATATTTATTTTCCTTTCTTTGGGCACCACTAAGATAATTACTATTGATCATGCATGTAGACTAAATCCACGGACAAATGCATCCAGCTATTTTCTTCAATATTTTTTTGGTTAAATTTGTTAACTTCATTGTATGGTTAATATATCCTTACATATTATCAACTTTTTGAAAAAATCTTTGAAAAAATGGTATGTCACAATAACAAAAGAAATTGAAGGAAAAAACACACCGCTAAATTGTACACAAAATACCTGAAAATAATTTACAAAACACTATACGTGAAAATCAAATTAACAGTCCGCTTAAGAGAAACGCAAACGACTATAAATTTCTTAGACATGAGCAGATACATAACGTTTTAAATGCGCGATCAGAATTTAGCTAATAAATTTTTTATTAAAATAAAGTCAAAATGTAGACATGATTATGTTAAATCTTAAGTTAGTGTATTAGTAACATATCAGAAAGTAATACTAGCTACTTTCCTCTCTTACGCGAGAATTTTTAGTGTATTAGTATACGGTTCAGTAGATCAAATGTAATAATATAATCAGTTAGAATTTGAAAAAAAATATATTAGCCATCAATTATCATTTGATATTTCCATTGGAATGGTCTAAGAATTATGTAGAGAGAGAAGATTAAAACAGTAAAATTTAAGAGATTTTTTAATGTATCAAAAACTCAAGAACACGACCCTCTACATAACATATGTATATCATTTGGTATGTCTATAGATTTGGCTTATAAAAATGGGAGGTACTATATATCTAGTAATTCACAATTTGAGCTAAAGATATATCAATAAACAAGCGTGGTTAGATAGTGTAGAATCCAATCTGAATATCACCATGCATGCTAGAAAACGATTAGTGGATGCACCATATTTTAGTGGGTGACATTTGATTATTTTGTGGTTGGTGGCTGTAAATCTTCTAATTTTATAAAAGATTATTATAATTAATTGAATAAAATGATTTTAAAGCCCCACTAGTTTGATACCATGTGAACTACATTGCAAAAGATGAACTTGGTACACAGGAAGAGAGAAACAAGAGAGATTGTATTGATTGATTAGAGAAAATGTATACAAATACAATCCCTTATATAGTCATATATCCCAATTACAATGATAACCTTCTAACTATATTAACAAACTCAACCACTAGAATAATGTCATGTGGCATTTCTGTTATATCAGTTATTAATAGTGGTCTCCATCAACTCCAACCAATGGTGAATGACTAACTAGCAAGCCGTGGATTGCAATGATAGTTAAGTTTTTTTTTTGTTTTCATGTTACTGTGTTTCGCTTCCCCTCTTCTTAGGCCTTCCACAATAATTTAAGCGGGTTTGATTCGTATATACATGAATCATGCACCTTAAATTTGATTCCTATAACGCAATAAGCCGAAAAAAGTGAGTGTAGTATCACTATATTAAACTTATTTAGAAATTAAACTCTTAAAAATAGGCCGAAAATTTGAATATACCATTGTATTAGACTCATGAGTTCAATATATTAAACTCATGAGTATATATTAAACTCACACTAGTATAGCAGAAATATTATAAATATCAAATTCAAGTTGCCCGATTTCTATATTGGTATCACTTTCAAACTACTACTGTGGAAGGCCTTACAAACGTTAAATTTGATAGAAATAAGTTAAATCCACTAATTGTGAGACCAACTTCCAAACCTACTATTGCTTTTCCTTATTCTCTCTCTCTCTCTTACAAAGCAGATCATTTATGTACAGGCATCAAACTCATAAGTTGGATATTGAACTAAAAATATTAGAATAAATCTCATATAACTCAAATTTTCTGGCACAACGAAGAAATTTGATTTCTATAAAATTAGAATCATACTCAATTGTCCCGCCTAATATGAAAGACCAATATAAATTAGTGTAAAATATTGTTTATAATTAAAAAAATGGGTTGTCAAACATTATCCAAAATGCATGTTAATTGCCTCGGATATCAATCCCAAAGGTTAGCTTGCTTGTAGTGTCATGTCAAACCAAATCCATCACATACAAGGTCTTAAATGCCGGTATTATCGGTTTTTTGCGTTACCGATATTTTAATAGGTATCCAAATGGTTTTCGTCAAAATATCGCGATATTACCGATAATATCGCGATATTTTGGATATGTGCAAATTGGAGAAGAATGTCGGAGCTTCTACAGCTCCGGCCGACTGTAAAAGAGCACCCTAGACTCCGATCTAGGTATCAAAATGAAATAGAAGACGAGATGAATATTTGTATAACTTCCGTTTTGCAGGGCCTTGATGCGGTGGCAGAGATGGTGAAGAGGGAGAAGGTGAGGAGAGCGATGAGGTGGTGTCGCCTTCGTTGATGTGGTGTGGAAGTGAGGGTGTGGGTTGGTTCACAGGGAGAAGGAGAGAGTGCAGAGAAAGAGAGCTAAGGTAGAGATGAGAGAGTGAGGGAAAAGAGAGAACTGAGAGAAAAGAGAGACCGCATTTGTTGATGTGGTGTGGAAGTGAGGGTGTGGGTTGGTTCACGGGGGAGAAGGAGAGAGTGCAGAGAGAGAGAGAGCACGGGTAGAGATGAAAGAGTGAGGGAAAAGAGAGAACTGAGAAAAAAGAGAGACCAGGGACACAAAAGCAAGGTGGCCCCCCTTGGCTCACCTATTAAGACCCAAAAATAATTTTAAAAGCAAGATAAACTCAAACTTAGTGAAAATACAATTTAAATTGGGGATGGGTGTAACAATCTACCCCTCTTAAAAGAATTTCGTCCCCGAAATTTAAAATCACTTACTAAACTGAAATACTCGAAAATAGGAAGAAGAATATATGTATAAGAGAGAAATCAAGTCCAAATAATTACATCATATTAAAATTTGATTAATTTTTTTTCAGTTACATATATTATATATGATAAATTTCTATTTAAAATAAAGTCCAAATAATTACATCATATTAAAATTTGATTAATTTCTTTTCAAGTATCTACTTTTGAACTACTCACCACGTTCACTCTATGTGGTATTAAGTCACTCATGTATCTTACCATGCAATGCATAAAGTGTAAAATATTGTCCTAATTCATTATATATAAATGATTATGGTGTGTTTAAACTTCTTTTATTAATTATTACATATTTTCTACACTCACAATGTTTGCCAACTCGCTATATAATCAACTTAAATCAGTTAATCTATCATGCAATGCATTTCCTTCCAATTTTTTGTGATAAACTAATAGATAATTGACTAAATAAACATTCTGCAAAGTTTCAATAAAAATTTCCAAGTTTTTCTTACAATTTCCGTGGTTTCCATATTATTTTTATCGATATCGATAATATTCCGATATTTCCATCGATATTTCCGTGTTTTTAGACTACCGATATTTCCGATATCATCGATATTTAATACCTTGATCACATATCTATGTTGACTTATTTTCAAAAGATATGATTAATTATGAAGAAATTTTTTAGGTTTTAGGTTTTAATTATTAAAAAGTATAAGTATGCAAACTATATAACAAAGATAAACAACCGATTTAAGAGAAATGTTAAGGGAATTCTCTTAAAACACCTCATGTTTTTTACATAATGTTTTATAATGTTGGTGTGAAAATTGACGTTAAACTGTGAGGTGGCAGAGAATCCATAAAGAATTTCACTTTTAAGAGAGTTCTCTTAACATTACTCTCGACTTAATTAGAGATTTGATTACAACAACATCAAAACAAATTTAATTGACATCCTGAAAGTATTTCACAACAAAGTTCGTGCCGAATGAGGATCCTCTCCAGATTCTCTTTGTGAGAATCTTGGGAATCCTCAAATTGTACCTGTTCATCGTACATCGTGCGGTTAGAAATCATTTTAAATACTTTTATTTAGAATTAAACATGAACAATACTTGACGAAAATTGACCGCACGATGTACAATGAACGAACACGATTTGAGGATCCCCGGAATCCTCACAAAGAGTATCCTTGTGGAGCAAGTGCCCTCCTCAACAAATTTAAGACCACTTTTATAAATAGTTAAAAGGTCATTTAATAACAATCGATATCGAATGATTATCAAACGAAAAATTAAAAATTAAAAATGAAATGGTTATTAAACGATTCTTGAGGAAATACTATAGGAAATACTATGAGCAAGTAGTACTAAATTGTCAAAAAAAAAAAAAAAAAAAACATTACTACTACACCGATGCCAAAAGTATGCCAAACTTTTAATATGGTGGTCATTGTTTTGATTTAGTTAAAGTATGTTCATTTTTTACTCAGATGAAAATATGTTTGATATTCATTTATAAAATACACTAACTGAACGCCATAGTGTTATCTGGTTGCAAATACTAACAAGTGTTGCTCTGTAATCATAATTTCTCTCTATCCGGACTTTGAATATGTAATTTCCTTTCTTGGGGCACCACTAAGATAATTACTATTGATAAAGCACGTAGACTAAATCCACGGACAAATACATTCAGCTATTTTCTTCAACATTTTTGTGGTTAAATTTGTTAACTTCATTGTATGGTTAATATATCCTTACATATTATCAACTTTTTGTACACAAAATACCCGAAAATAATTCACTCAAAATTATACGTGAAAATCAAAATAATAGTCAGCTTAAGAGAGATGCAAAACATTATAAATTTCTTAGACATAAGCAGATACACGTTTTAAATGTGTGGTCAGAATTTACTTAATAAATTTTTGATTAAAATAAAGTCAAAATGTAGACATGATTATGTTAAATCTTAGTTAGTGTATTAGTAACATATCAAAGAGTAACGCTATCTACTTTCCTCTCTTACGCGAGATTTTTTAGTGTATTAGTATACAGTTTGATATATCAAGCGTAATAATATACTCAGTTAAAATTAAAAAAAAAAAACATTTCCATTTATTGTATTATGATACTTAATATACTGAATTATATTTCAAACACACTGAAAAAATTATCCGTTCTTATCTTCTCCAAAAGGAGTCAACCACTAAAGACAAAAACGCCTCGTAGGCACTTACGAAATCAAACAAAGACGAAGGTCATCAACAAAATAATAATTTCATAGACGCGACGCAGAGGATCGCAGCCTCTGTATTGGCAACTCAGAGGAGTTCTCATCCATTTGTGTCACCTTTTTTGTTCGATTTTTCGGCCGCCGAGCAATTCCCAATTCGCTACTCGCGCTTTAGCATCTCATCACTTTCTCTCTCTAAAGAAATGTACTTTCTCTCTCCTCTTTTAATTTTGCATTGAATTTTTTGCCCTTTTAATTCTCGGTACAGATTTTTCCAGCCATTTTCTATGCAATCGATCCCTTTTAGGGATTCAATTCCCCCATTTGGATTCACCCTTCAATCCCTTATATTCTCAGCTTCTTCTGAGAAGAGAGAGAATTCAGTAACAGAAAAGAAGAAGAAGAAGAAAAGCTCAGATTTTTTGGGTTTGCGCAAATTTAGATTAGATGGGTGACGTTGGAGAGATTGGACCTGATATTAGGTAAGATTTCCGAATAATTTTTTTGGGTTTCAATTTTTTTTGAGTTTTTGGTGTGCCCAGTAATTCAGTTTTATTGGGGTTTCTGTAAATTTCACTGTTTTATTAATTTCATAATTTTTTATCATGATTTTGATCATTGGTCTCTATGAATTGTTTGCATGTTGATCAAAATTTGTTGTATTTAACTTTATGGGGAATTGGGGATGTGGGTTTTTTTTTATTTTTTATTGTTCTCTATGTGAGATTTTGGATTATATAATGTTAGTTTCATTTGTTGTAATCTAATTGCTGTAGGAATTGTTAGAGGTAAATCATAGAAAAAGATGGGTTTTTTTTTTTGGAGAAATATTGGATTGTTATCATTTCCCAAGTTCTGTTTGGCTGCTGAGAAAGTGGGGGGGGGGGATAGAAGAGAAAATGTCCACTTTACCAAGACTAATACAGCTGATTGGCGTTGATTGCTAAAGAATCAATTTTTCGAATCAATTTCTTGCCATCAAGTTTCTCAGCAGCTGAGCACAGTGGGTTTTTGTAGTTTTGCTGATTGGAGCAATTTTTTTTTTATTGCTAATGACAGTTCGGATATAGAAGAAGACTTGAGGTGCGATAATATTGCGGAGAAAGATGTCAGTGACGAAGAGATTGAAGCGGAAGATTTGGAGAGGCGAATGTGGAAGGATCGAATTAAACTCAAAAGGCTTAAAGAAAGACAGAAACTTGAAGCTCAACAAGCTGCTGAAAAGCAGAAGCCCAAGCAGACCACTGATCAGGCTAGGAGAAAGAAAATGTCAAGAGCACAAGATGGGATTCTTAAGTATATGTTGAAGCTGATGGAAGTGTGCAAAGCTCGTGGTTTTGTGTATGGTATCATTCCTGAGAAGGGCAAGCCAGTGAGCGGTGCTTCAGATAACATCAGGGCTTGGTGGAAAGAAAAGGTGAAGTTCGATAAGAATGGTCCTGCAGCCATAGCCAAGCATGAAGCGGAGTGTCTTGCCATGAGTGATGCAGATAATAATCGAAATGGGAATTCTCAAAGCATCCTCCAAGATCTACAAGATGCAACTCTTGGTTCTCTATTGTCTTCTTTGATGCAACACTGTGACCCCCCTCAAAGGAAGTATCCATTAGAAAAGGGAGTTCCACCACCTTGGTGGCCAACAGGAAATGAAGATTGGTGGGTGAAACTAGGGTTAGCCCATGGTCAGATTCCTCCTTATAAGAAGCCACACGACCTAAAGAAGATGTGGAAAGTTGGAGTGTTAACGGCTGTGATAAAGCATATGTCACCTGATATTGCAAAGATAAGGAGGCATGTCCGCCAGTCAAAATGCTTACAGGATAAGATGACAGCAAAGGAAAGTGCAATTTGGTTAGGGGTTTTAAGCCGAGAAGAATCCCTCATTCGGCAGCCTAGTAGTGATAATGGGACATCTGGCATTACTGAGATGCCACAAAGTGGCCATGGCGAAAAGCAAGGTGCTGCTAGCAGTAATAGTGACTATGATGTTGATGGTACTGATGATGGGGTAGGCTCTGTTTCTTCATCCAAAGATGATAGGAGGAATCAGGTGATGGATGTGGATCCATCAAGCAATCTACACAATAATGCTCGTAATAATGTCCAAGATAAAGAGCAAGGTGAAAAGAAACCCAGGAGAAAAAGGGCACGTGTCAGAGCAAGCCCTGTCAAACAACGTCCTGCACCATCTCACAATGAGCATCTTCATGTTCCAACAAGAGGTGCATTGCCTGATATAAACCACACTGATGTACAGATGATTGGACTTCAGGTTCATGAAAATCAACAGGAAAATGGTGCCATTACAACTTTGCGGCCGCTGGAGAATGATCTTGATGTCCAAGCACAAAGACCAGCGCCAGAGTTTAACTACCCTGGTGTACCTTCTGGCAATGTAATTACGACACAGGGCATGCATGTTGGTGGAACACCGTTGCTTTATCATGGGGTGCGAGATGCTGACATGCATCATGGAGATACATTTAACCAGCATCATGGAGATACATTTAACCTCTATAACCCATCAACACAATATCCCCCAAGTCATGACCGGCAGCCGCCTCAGATTGTAATGAATGAACCGCAGATTATACCAGCAGATGGAGTCCATGTACCAGTACATAGAAATGGAAGTGAAATTGCTGGAGGAGATTTGCCAAATTTTGTTCAGGACACATTTCAGAGTGAGCAAGACAGAACTATCAATGCTAACTTTGGGTCTCCAATTGATAGCCTGTCGTTAGATTATGGATTATTCAACAGCCCATTCAACTTTGGAATTGACGGCACCGGTTCATTAGATGACCTTGAACTCGATGAAATGATGGAGTACTTTGCAGCATAGTCTAATAGATCCTATATTCCGCATAGCTTAGATTGTAAGTCATTTTTCCTTCTTATATTCTACCATATTTATAGCTTGTGTTCAGAATTTGATCAAGTGATTCTTATTTCTCAATGTTTCTCATGGCATCTTGTGAACAACTAGTCTTAATAATTTGATCAAGAAAGTGTTTCTCACCTTGTCTATAACTTGTGAATAACTAATCTTATTGTTAATTATTATTTTCGTTTTAGGGACTGCAAAAATGTTGCATTCATTCCCCACCTGGCAATAACTCTGTTGCTGTTTGTGGGACAAATTCTCATCTGGGTTTTCTAATTTGTGTATTCCGAGACTTTAAGTTATGATTTTTTTTTTTCGTAGCTCATAATTTTCGAACCAGAGTGACCGGCATGATGTGATTCTGCTCTATGGTTTTCTCCAATTATCTTCAATAAGAATGAAACTGTCAGTGTAAATGAGTTGATCTGTTAGGCTGGATAAATGACTAAGTTATGATGATTTCTTCAGTTGTTTGCACGACATGACTTTTAATACAGCTATGCTCGTAGTTACCGTCCACATATTTTGATGCTCGTATTTTGTAACTGTGAGTGTGCTGCATCCATTTGATTAGTTTTTCCTGCAATTTTTGTTTCACTTTCGTTTGGCGGATTGCTTTATTCACAAAATGACTGCTTTCTTATTAGTCCTTGCTCTTAGTAAGGTAGAAATGGTATATGCTATTTGTTGTAGTACCTCTGTCAAAAGGAATTGAGCCTAGTTTCCCAAAAAAAAAACCAGAGGATCGAAGTTAGAAACGAATGACATTCTTAGAATTAGGATCGTAAGAAGGTAAGCAGACCAAACAATAGCATGTTAAAATACTTATCCCTTTAGTAGGACGCCGTTTTTAAGTTCAGTTGTTTTCCTGTAATTAGGATGTTCTACGCTTACTTATGGAGAAAAACTTGTGCAGGGATAGGTGGACCACGTCATTTGTACGCCACCTCTCACAAGTCACAACCAAACGGAACCCCCTGCATAATGGTCCCACCTGACTCCACTCCAGTCTCAAGGGCCCAGTTTTATTATGAGAGTGCCCTATGGTTAACGTGATCATGCATCTGTTGAAGACTTTCTCCAACTTATGTGAAAACTATGCCGGCTAAGACCTGATCCATCGAAAGCAGCCACGAATCAAATGAATGTCTCGGACAGTTTTACCGTTGATTGATGATTCGAGCTTCAGCAGTTGGATTCCAAACCTAAAATCCAGGCTGATTTGAATTGTTGAAATCTGTTAGATGAGAATATTCTTCCCTTGTTCATTGATTTGGTTGGTTGTCTTGATGAGAGAGGAGGATGAAGGTTAATATTGGAAAGTCCACCCCCTCGGTAGGATTTTGTTTCAACATTTAATGTTTCCTTAATCAGACAGGATACAAGGTCTCCCAGCAGATCTGTGTCTGTCTGTTTCACAACTCCATGGTTGACTTCCAATTGACTTTGACTAATGACAACTCTTTCTTTTTTTCTGTTTCTTTTTTCTTCTGAAGTTGGTTAGAAATTATTTATATTTTGGGATGTTTTGTGTATCTGGGATGAGTTTGTGCAAATCCAATTAATGCTTCATTGTGAAATCAACTCAACGTTAGATGAAAATCATGAAATGCGGCACCCTCGGACGTTCTTTTTGTTTCATTCATCACGTGATTTGTGAAATATGGAGAAAGACATGTGCACTCGGTCACAAAGCAAATCCTCATACAAGTACAATTATTTGTCATTTTAATAGGAAAAATGAAGATTGTTAAAAGGATTAAAGCAACTTAACTCAGCCTTGGTCATATCATTTTACAAAGTTAGATTGCGTCTCGTGAATTTGAATGCAATTTCGCTCTATGTATATGCACAAGTCCCGCTCCTTATGACCTGGTGAGAGTGTGACCAGTTACCACTCCTTATGACATTGTGACCATGAAGCTACCGCGATCAAGCTGATCTCTTGAAGTTTTTATCCTCAACCTACACAAAGCTCATCGATAATTTCGTTGTTCCAACTTCCGAGGTCATATGTGTAATTAAAAGTGGAAGAAACAAGACCAGTGTGATCGCCTGGGCCCCACTGGAATTCATTGGACGAAAGCAGCCCTCACACTCTCTGTCTCTCTCTGTCTCTCTCCTCTCTGTCTCTCTAAGTGGCAATGCTTTTTACGACGCCTGTCTTGTGGCAGACAGCCTCAGAGGCTCAGACGCAGACCCAGTCCTTTCCTTAATCGTGCCCTGCTCCCTCCAATACTACCCCGACACGTGTCCTTCCTCCCTTCACCGGGCGCCGCCACACCCTCCGTACGAGGATGTACAGACCGACGCGTGTTCTACTGGTTTTCATTACGAGCGCCAGCCCAAAAGTGCCTGGATTGTGAAAAGACGACCATGCGCTCTTCCATTTTTCCATTGTTCTTTGTTTTGTGATTGCAATGTGGTCTTTAATATTTGAAAATTGCAAAAAATAACTCTTAAAGTTACAAATTTTTGCAGAGCGATCGATGACCTATGTTTTGACCTTTGAGTGTTGACGCTTGATGAGTCACGTTGGCCATTTGATATCGTATTTGGATTGTTAAGGTTTTTTATTTATTTATTATTGAAATCATTTCGTATTTGATTTCCATATGACATATGTTAATGCACGTGTCGTCGGACTAGATGAAGTCACGCTTATGTAAGAAAAAGAATGAGAGAACGAAATTGCTATGTCTAAAAAATAAAGGTTCATTTGGAAGTTAGATTGATAAAACAACCAATGGTGTCAAGATTGATAATTTTTAGGCTTCGTTTTGTCAATTCCTGAATCCTTACTAAAAGGTACAAAGTCTTATTATCCAAGTGTTAAATTGGTCAGTTTCATCAATCTTTGGATAAAGATAAATTCTTTAGTCCAGATGTCTGTATAAGATGGTATGTAATAAGAGTAAACCCAAATTATAAAGATTTAGGATGATCTCTATTTGCAGAGGAACATACGAGACTGCACAACGAAGTGGTATGATCGTTAGCAACCAAGAACTTTTCGTGTGTAAAAGAAGAATATCATCATAATTTTTTTTATTGAGGGGCGATTTGGACATTTCATCCAAACATTTTTACCAAAATTGCATGTCATCGTCACCCCATTTCTTTGCGTTACCAGGCGCTGTCATAATCAGTATTTAAAATGGGCGTCTCGTACCCCTTGCAGAACGTACATTTTTCATCACCACCTTCTCTCTCTTTCTCTCCTCTGCAATTTTCTGGGATCAACAAATCAAATGGGAAAGAGTAAAGCTCACATTTTTGCTGGGATTTCAACCTTCATACTCGTTCTAATGGTGGCTTCAATACCATTTGTCCATTCTTCTCGTAAGCCTCTCTCTCTCTCTCTCCTCTCCTCTCCTCTCCCTCCTTCTCTCTCTCTCTCTCTCTCTCTCTCTCTCTCTCTAACATCTTTTTTTCAGGTCTCCAAGGAAGAACACCAACTATGGCAGGGAAAACAGGCTCAAAGGTAACAAATTTCAAAGTTAAAGTCTTTCGATAATTTCTTTAGAAAAACCCTCCTTTCCCCCCATATGTTCTTGTACACTTCTACAAACCGCATTTTCTCTCTCTAAACTCACACTTTTATTTTCAAAAAAGTGTTATTTTTCCCTTGTTTATATTTATTTTTAATGTTTGTGAAAAGGGGATGCATATCTACGAGGCTGAGAGATTTGGGAAGGGAAGAGAAGACAGAGTTTTCCAAGCTGTGGAGGACATGGCGAGGCAAGTTCCAGGTGGGCCGGACCCTCTCCACCATAACAGCAACCCCCTTGGTCCTTAAATCTCACACACCTCTCTCTCTCTCTCTCTCTCTCTCTCTCTCTCTCTCTCTCTCTCTTGTTTTCTGAGAAAATGTAAGGATTTAAAATGTTGGGTTTCTTTTCTTCTCTAATTTTCTTATACTTTAAGCTAATATATCAGAGGATTAGGGTTTTGTTTCTTCCTTTTGTGGGCTCCCCTTTTTATTTATTTAAATTTAATAAGGTTTATGACTTATGAATACTGGTTGGAAACATGGAAAAAAAAAAAGAGCAGAAAATTAGAAGGAATGTTTTTTTGCTAGTGTCACATTTATGGTGATTTTTCTGACTTCTGGATACAAAAACAAATTCAGTTGAGGATGATGATGATGAATTTGATGATGTGGGAAGGTGGGATTTTATGTAACAGTAGCTTAGCTTTTGTTTTGAGCCCAATCATAAGGGAAGGGGGCCAAAATCTTGGGCTGCGCATGGCTTGGGCTTGCTTGAGTTTACGTTTCGATGTTATAATTTCTTCTCGGGAAATGATTTTTGCACATTTTTTGAGTTTTTTTTTCCGGCATATTTCATATTTGATTTTCAGTTTATTCAAGATAAAGGTTAGAAATAATCTGTGTGTGCGGGGAGAGAAAATGAGTGCGAATATTACTTCTATTATCTTTTCTTTCATAAAGTGATATACTAAGTTACTTTAATCTACAAGAAGGTGATTCAAACTCGAGCATGAGGGGACTAACACACTATTATACACACCTGTCTTAAAATACATCTGCTTTTACATTATAAACTTTAATGTTTGAATGAAAGAATCCCCCTTTTTGGGTTAACACTATTCTTCATCACCACTAGTATATGCCCACACACAAAGCGTGTGAAATTTTTTATTTTTTATTTTTTAAATTGGAGAGAGGAAGAGAGTGAGAGAGAACGTGAGAGTGGGAGAGAGGGAGAGGTTTATTTTTACTTTTTATTTATTTTATTTTTTAATTTAAAAAAAAATTAAAAATGTTAAAATCACTTGTAGGTGAGGCTTTAACAAAAAAAAAGCAAATTTTTGTTTTGTAAAATTACAAAAAAAATTAAAAATGTTAAAATCACCTGTAGGTGAGGCTTTAACAAAAAAAAAAGCAAAATTTTGTTTTGTAAAATTACTTTATTGTCCTTAACCATTTTGTTGTGATAGAAGACTAAATAGTATTTTCACTATCTTTTGGTTGACAAAGAGAGTTCTATTAATATGTAGTTTAGCTAAAAGAAAAATTAACAAAAAAAAAAGGTTCAAATATCTTTAAATTTAGGTTTTAGATCGTTGATTACAAGTGTTTAAATACGAATTATAATAGATTCTGCATGGAAAAATATATTTTGGAGAACATGAATATGATAGTTAATTATTATAGTAAGAGAAATAAAAGAAAAACTACCAAAAATGTACAAGACAGTTCTAAATTCTTGCAGGTGCTAGAATGACTACTCACATCCAATAGATTTTCTTTGACTTTGGGCATAGTTCACAATTTATCTTGGCTCATCTCAAATTGTCTCAGCCACTTCATGATCTCATTCGCTTCGTCTTGATCTTTCGAGAACGGTTCGAACTAATAACATGCTTGTTTAGAGCTCGACTTGTTTTCTGAGCACCCTAGAGTTTGCCTCGTTCTGCATGTGTGGACCCCATCTTGTCTTGTGTGCCTGGGTTTGCCTCGCTCTGCATGCGAGGTGTTCGCATCATTTTGCATGCTAAAAGCCCACCATTTGTTTGCGTCCAAGGAGCTTGCGTCGTTTTAGTGTGCACGGAGCCAGCCACGTTTTCTGTGCCCTGGGCTTACCTCAATTTGTGCGACGTACCCCACCTCGTTTTTCTTGCGATGTATCCCACATCGTTTTTCGTGCGATGTATCCCACATCGTTTTTCGTGCGATGTATCCCACCTCGTTTTATGTGCCAGAAACCCATTCCATTTTCTATGAGGGGAGCCCGCCTTGTTTCACATGTCATGGTTCGCCTCGTTCTGTGTGAGCTAAGTTCGTCTTATTTTGTATGCGTCAAGGCCTCCTAACACCCATGTGTTTTGACAAAAATGCAAATATTTTATTTTCGCAAAATATTTTTCTTGAGCATTAAGCTAAACTTTTTAAGGAATTTGAAAGCAATTTTACTATTTATTGAGCAAAAAATATATATTTAGTAGAAGATTTAAGCTGAAAACTAAAAAAATAGGTGGAAAATATAGTAGTAAGGCCCAGAACATTGTCAAGTGGGGTTCTACACTCAAGAATCTCAACTTAATTTTCAAAACTTCACAGTGAGGCCAGGTGAAAATAAATAGATTGAATGGTGATTTATGTATGAATTTACAAAACCGATTGAAAACCATGAACATCCACGTTTTTTGTAAAAAAATGTAAATTTTTTTAATTTTCTTGAAATACTTTCCATCAGCATTAAGGAAACCTATATAATGCATTTCGAAGCGGATTTACGATTTATTGAGCAACAAGAGTATATTTAGTAGATGTGACAGCCCATCTCGAATTAAAATATATTTCATCCTCAAATGTGTGGAAATGATGATTATACCCTCGAGTTGTAGTGACGTGGATGTACGTATATAGTTTCAAATTATTTTTCTAGCTGACGAATTAAATTGTACGCGTTGTCACGTACATACCTTCACCCTCGCCATTTTCTCTCGATCCTTCATTCGTCCGTATGACTGAACCCTTTAACTTTCAAACACCACTACACATACACAGATCGAGCTTAAGGACAACGTTTTTGAACTCTCCTTGACTTCATGAGCCTAGCCGTACCATTAGTTTGAAGGGAAAACGTGCAGAACTTGAGAAACCCGAGTTCCGGCGAGGGATCCAGTTTCCTCCGACGTGATCGCGAATGATTCTCTTGGTTTTGAGACTTAAAAAGGTGTTCTTCTACCTTCCCTAGCAACTTGGAACAAGTTTTGAGTGGTTTGGACGTCGAAACACATAGGTTTAGGAAGTTCCAGTTTAACCGGAATTTTCCCAGAGATTTTCCGACCACTTTTCGTTGGTTTTGGGACTTCAAATAGGTAAGAAATTGTTCTCCTCTTTGAGAGCTTCAAATCTATATAAACTTTGTGGAATTTGGTTGAAAAACGAAGAAGATATTGAAGTTTTATGATTTTCCAGTTTCCAGTGACGCAACGATGGCCGGCGTAGGATTCTGGTGAACCATCGGAGAAAAAAGAAGAATATTCCGTCAACTTCGACAGAATATGCTAACAATGTAGGGTAAATATGACGGAATATTCTCTAACGGTGTTAAATATTTCGTCCACGTGCCTGCGCTTGGCCTACGCGTGGGATGTTAGGAAATTTTTCTAAAAATATGGGATGTTCGTGGTGTTGAGTAAGCCATGATGGTATATTCAAATACCTCAATTGAGCAACGTATGAGAAATTATTACACGGTTTTGGTTATGTTCTTAAAATTGACGTTAAAATAGTGGTTTCACATATAGGTGAGACGTTTCCGGAGGACTAGCGCAACCAGGCGAGACTAGGGGTTAAGACCCAGCTACATACCAGTGAGTGGGCTTTTGATTTTCTATATATACGTATATATGCTTTACGTTTTCCTAGAAATAGTTTTAAATGGTTTTTACGTTTTAAAATGCAATGTCATATTTGCTTTATATTTTAGCGTATGATTTAGTATAGCTTTGCATAATATTGCATGCTATTGCGGAGGCCAAGGTAAGTTTAAGTAAGTACACATTGTTGGTATGATTACATAGTAGTTAGTGATGAAATGTTGTGCATAGAATTCATTATCTTGCACCTCGGTGTTAGTGCTCTGTCCAAGGCCAGGGCTTAGCCTTCACGTGATCATTCACCTCTTACACCGTACACTCACCTTAGATCCAAGGCAGGTGTCAGCCTGTCGTACAAACCACATTAGGTGGTTTCGACTCGTAGGTGACTTGCGATATTTTGCACAGCTTTCACGTGATCGTAGCACTTGAGCATATTCATTTACACCTACCCTGTCGTACAAACCACATTACGTGGTTCTGACTCGTTGACTGATGAGTTATAGACTCAGCCGTACATGTCACATTAGGTGACTCCGGATTATATGTCATTTTATATTGGTTCATTTCACTTGGCTTACTTATGCATTGTGGAGATGATTGACATGGCATACATGTGAGTTTTGATATTCTCGAGCATGGTTCTTATATACGAACATAGTACTATTTTCTGGGAAATTATACGGGTTTTACGGTGATGGGTTATTACTTTTGTAAAGATAAATTGTTTTTGAAAAGTTTTATTTTGCCCACTCACACTTTCTGTTTTTGCGCCCTTCCAGGTTCTAGATAAAAGTTCTTGCTGGTGGCTCACGAGGACTCCACAACGGTTCTAACAAACATCCATCGGTGTAGGGTTTCTTTTGTAATACGTATAATTAGTAATTAGACTTCTGGACTGCATTCTGATACCTACACTCTAAACACTTTCACTTGCACTGATATGCTAGTCTAGTGTAAATTAGCTAGTTGGTTTTTTTTTATCCGTATTTTTCATATCACGTTCACTTCCGCACAACGCACATGGCTACATCACCCTCACATGACGGCTAGCATGCCTCGATTAGGGTCAGGGTGTGTTAGTAGAATATTTAGATGTTAAAATGTAGAGATATTTAAGTGAAAAATATAGAGATGTTAAAATGTATATTCAATGTATATTTTTTTAAAACACATGTAGGTGAGGCTTAAATAAAAAAATGGCAAAATTTTGTTTTGTTAAATAGTGTTTCACCTACTTTTGGTTGACAATGTGGATTCTAGTAATATGTAGTTTAGATTTAGATAAAAGAAAAACTAACAAAAATGGTTTAAATGTCTTTAAATTTAGGGTTTAAATCATTGATTACAAATGTTTAAGTACGAATTGTAATAGATGTTGCATGGAAAAATATATTTGAATAACATGAATATGATAGTTTGTTGTATTGGTAAGAGAAATAAAAGAAAACTTAACAAAAATGTATAAGTGGTGGAGTGGCAGGTGGAGTGGCAGAAAGTCACTGGCACGCTCAACAATTTGCATCATTTTTATAGATTTTTTTTTAAATTTCTCTGATAATTGGAGAATGCGTTAATTGTTAAATCTGACTGTTTAACGAAGCTGTTGATTTAATCTAACTGTTCTGTAAGAAAAAAAGGATTGGACCCATGGACCCGCTCTAATTTAACCCGTTTTAAATGGGTCAGGTTATGTCCGGTTTCAAAAATCAAATTTCTTATAATTGATCCGACCCATCCTGTTACATTTTAAAATGAGTCCAGTTCGATTCCTTCAAATTTGGGCCTGGCTCGGCCCATGCCCTCCCTTAGCTGGCACTTGGAGAAATTTTTCAATGCAATAGAAAAATAATCTGATACACCAAGTATCATAATGTAAATATTTCAATTACTTATATTATTACATTTAGTGTACCGATTTGTATTTCGACACATCGATCCAAAATAAAACACAACAAAAAAAAAACAAAACAAAAAAGAGAAAAAACGGAAACAAAAAACCGCGCCAACACATCGCATATACACTTTTTAGTTTTTATCAATAAAGGAAATAATTTTTGGATCCCTTATCAGTTATCAGTTAGAAAAATATCCGACGCCACCTCCGACCACCATGTCGACACCCCAATTCTGGATTCCGAGTCGACCCACCTTCTTCAATCCATCTTCGAGCAAGGCGGCTACGCCTGCGTCAGAATGGAATCTTGAGCCGCAGCCAGGGACCTCTACGCAGGGGAGGTTGCTCGCGAGATGGCCTGGGAGCAGCTCCACTTTGGTCCCTGGAACTCGGTTCTGCCAGTTTAGCGCGACGCCTACTCCATGGCCTGCCTCCACGTAGCCAAGCTCCATGTCGCCGCCGGTGAGTTCAGCGACGCCCTCCGTGCTCTGGATATGGGCGGCCCGCTCTTGAAGCCCGACTTGCACATAGGGATGGGCAACGATTATGACGAGCGGGTAACCGCGATTATTTACCCATAACCATTTATGTTCATACCCGCATAACCGTTTACCCGTTGGGTAATTACATAAATGGTTATACCCATAACCATAACCGTTTATAAACGGTTATCCATACCCATAACCGTGTACCTATTTACCCATTTAATCATAACCATTTACCCGTTTACCCGTTTATCATTTTTTTACCCATTTAACATTTTTTCGCCCGTCTACATTATTTTTTTTTAACAATTTGAAAATTACAAAAGAAAAATTTGTCATAATTTTCATTTTCTGACAATTAATCACCGTTATAAGTACATTTTTGCATACATTTTCATATTTTAATCATTTCAGTCCTCATATAATTCCAATAATTGAAATAATAGTTTACGAACGATATTTTTCTGCTACACCCATAACCATGAAATCAGGATCAAAAAGTAAAAGATTAAGGAACAAACAAAGATCATGGCCCGAAACGACAATGCATGGAAGAACATAAAAACCCAAAACACAAAAACGATGACAATTCAATATGAGTGTCTATATATATATATATATATATATAAATGTACAAAGAAGAAGAAAAAAAAAGAAACGTACCTCTCTGACCTCGGCAATAGGGTCAAAAGAGATAACCAACTTGGCAACAGCCGGAGAAGACTGCTGCTGATCAGAAGCGGAGGCAAGCAACACATAACCGATGTGTCCTAAGGGAAGCAACAAATAATAGTAACTTACAAGTTGTAAGTTCTTTGAGGGTTTTTAATTTTTTTTTAATTTTACATATATTAAATTAAATGGGTAAATAGATAGCTGTTATAACCACGAATATTACCTATAATCGATGGATACGCGTTATAATCGTGGATAATACTCATAACTGTTCATTTAAATTTTATAAATAAACGGTTATAACCGTCAACTTAGGGGTCCCGTAGTCATGGTATTTTGCCCATCCCCTACTTGCACTCCCTCGTCTCCGTCGTCGCCGCCAAAGCCAGGGCAACTAGGGTTCGTCAGCAACAGCAGAAATGTCCCAATTCGGACCGCCGATTGGTCCGGCAAGACGTCGTCTCGGAGGAGGTGAGGTTCGTCATTTCGCATCAAATTTCACAGCCTCTTTAACTCTTATTGCTCAAAGTCAGCGTCTTTCTTTGCAATTCAGAGCATTAATGATATCCTAATTCCTAAAGTCCTCTGTTTTCAAAAGGGTAACTTTGAAATTACTGACGTTCTTTCAAATTACCATTGATTTTTACTGTGTTTGCATTTTGATTTGCAGTTGCTTGGAGTTTTGCCCAGAAAGTCACCTTCTTGTAAAATGGTTGTGAAGAGATCAGGTCTATCTTTGGAGGGATTTTCGAGCGAGTACTTGTTACCGGGTTGCCCGGTGATAATAACCGATGGCATGGATCATTGGCCGGCCAGGAGTAAATGGCATGGATCATTAACCGGTGATCGCACCGTGCCAGTTGAGGTGATTTTCTTCATAATGTAGTAGTACTAGTTTGTTGAAAATTGATGGTTGATTGAATTACTTGCTTCGTTCTTTCGTTCATTTTTTGTTATATAACTGAAAATTGGTAAAGTTTTGAATGCACTGCAGGTCGGGAAAAATTATGTGTACCCGGAGTGGAAGCAAGAGCTTATTACGTTTTCCCAGTTTCTTGAGAGGTTCAGGCTAATGGCTCTGCTTCTGCTGTCCCAACGTATCTTGCTCAGCATCCATTGTTTGATCAGGTGTGTTATTTTACACCATTACCATGTTTTTAAGGGCGATATGCCTACTTGTTGGGCTCGACTTTGCCAATTTTCCACCTTCGTATATCTGATATCCCATTACTGATATGCAGATAAACGAGTTACGTGAGGACATATGTATTCCTGACTATTGTTTTGCCGGTGGTGGCGAACTGGACATTTTCTGATCATGTTATGTGCGATTGATTTGTACTTGTATCAAATATATGTGATTAATTGTTAACTGAAACTGAACATTAACTGCAGAGAAGGAAATCAAAGTTAACAAGACAGATTATAAAGCCAAGAAAAGAAAAAAAATCATAAACCGAAACACTCTTAAGAACCGCGACCTTTGAATTCTTTACTTTCTAAGCGCTAGTTTTTCTCTCCTTTTTAGTAACGTTTCATTTGGTTTTGAGTCCACTGTTTTCTTCGACCCTGTATGACATTGCAGCGGCTGTTAGAAAGTCTTCCAAAGCTTTAGTAGAACAACCTTTGTATCCCTCCTCATCCTTCATGGCATCCCTAATAATCTCCTTTGCCTCGCTAGCTTTCCTTCTCATTTGCTTCCCTTTCTCTGTCTCATTCATCACCAACTCCAACTTCGCCACTATATTTTCCTTCTGAACCTCACAACTCTTCCCCCTCGCTACTTCCACGCAAACTCCGACTTGCTCCACCAGATACTTGACGTTGAAAAACTGTTCTGAAGCCATAGGCCACCCGAGTAAAGGCACCCCATGAACAAGGGACTCGATCACCGAGTTCCATCCACAATGGCTCAAAAAAGCAGAGGTTGCTTTGTGAGACAGTATTTCCACCTGAGGTGCCCATTTTTCGACAATTAGCCCTTTGTTTCGAGCTTTAATCCTCTGCACGAACCCTTCCGGAAACCACTCCTTCTCCTTGAACTCTGAATCAACATCATATTCCAATGGTGGCCTAACAACCCAAATGAAGTTTTTACCACTTGACTCCAATGCCATTGCCAATTGCATCATCTGAGACTTTGAAACTGTGTTTTGAGAACCAAATGAAATGTACAAAACTGACCTGGGTGGTTTTGAATCAAGCCAGTTTTTGCATGCTTCTGGTGTGAGTCCGGATTCTTTTCCTGCCCTTTTAGTTCCATTTCCGGATGATAGAAGAAGCGGTCCAACTGCCCAAACTGGCAATTTAAAGATCTTCCGGAGGTACATCAGCCCGGTTTTGTCTAGCTCCTCCACCGTGTTGATTACCATTCCGTCAGTTTTCATGCACTCATTGAATGCTTTATGCACAAACACTGAAAAGGGGTCGGTGCCATTGCTCAGTTTAAGACTTTCTGAGAGCTGGGATATATGAAATTTCTTAGCTTCTGGAAAATCAGGCAGTGTGAATTCATATTCTCCGGATTTTGCTTTCAGATGAGGTAAATGCAAGCACAACGAGTAATAGCACGCCATGCCGAACCCTCCAACTGTGGAGAACACAGCATGGGACATGCCAAACTCATGAGCTATCTCAATCGTCCACCCAAAGAAGATGTCAGTGATCATGCAAACCGGTCGGCGCAGTCCATTTCTTTCATGGACAAGACCGTGCATTAGGTTTCTGAAACAAGGCTTGAGTGACAAGGAAGCTTGAAAGAGTTTGAGGATGAGATGGTAGGATAGGGAATTGGTGTTTTCGGCGTCGCTGGGAAGACCGTGATCGGAGCTCTTGAAAGGGATTTCGAGGAGGCGAATGGTGGTGTTCGGAGGGAGGGAGGAGCTGAGCTTCTTGATATTGAGTGGGGTGTTGATTAGGGTTATGGTGCAACCTTTTTTCTGCTCTAGTTGTTGGGCCAAGGCAAGGAATGGAATTATGTGGCCTTGTGCCATGAATGGGAACATAACTATGTGTTCCTTGATTTCTGCCATTGCTATTGAAAATTGAATGAAAAATATAGATGGATATTGTGTTGCTTACTATTCCTTACCAGAACCTGTGATATATATATATGTGTATGTGTGTGTGAAGAGAATGGAAATGATTAAAGGGTTCCTTTGGGATTAATTAGCATGCATGCACCATCCTGGATTGGGAGCCACTCTAGATTTTTATGCATGTTGCCTGTAGACCGAGAGATTCGGACCACTTAGACCACACAATTTTAATCATACAATTCCTATTAGCCCATTTCACTTGCCCACTTCACAAAAATCCAAAAACTTGAACGGTCCAAATCTCTTTCTCTCTTTTTGAATGATCCGAATCTCTAGATCCATGGTTTTCAAACATAGAAATCCATAGGGGATCTCATTCCCTCTATTCTAGCAACTTGAGACCTGCCAACCCTACCGGCAACAGTTGATATATCTTAGCAGCAAAGATTAAAGAGAATGAGAGAGATGGTGGGGAGCTAGGGTGGCTTTGTGGGTTAGCCCAGCCGAACTTCTCTCCACTTGTTCGAACCTTATATGCTTAATTCTTCTTATCTTTGCTTTTTTATTTCTTTCTTGATGCACCTAACTTTTTGCTTAACATGCCTTAATGGTCAGGGACATGATCAGAAATGCCTTAAAAGATGAGGGGGGGATTCTGTCCAAGCCATGGAAATTACTGAATGCTGAAGAGCTAAGGAGCAAGACAACAAATTAATTAACCCTGCGTTCGGTACTGTTTACTTTCCTTCACTTTTAGTTTATTGTGTTTGTGCAAACCTAGTTACATAAAGCCTTTCGGCAGATCCAACCGAATCTGATTCCAAAGTTCGGCAGAAGTCAACGAAGGTTAGTTAAAGATTCGGCAAACTATTACTCAAGTCTCGAGATCTTCTCTTTCTCTCCAAACGTTACATAATCGATCCAAGACAATAGATTCATACTAACCCAATCTCCCCCGTCCTTGAACCGATAACCATCTTTCGGCTAACCTAGCCTCCTCCATCCCTCGGGATCAACAAGGGGTGGTGTCACGTCCCGATCCTAATATACATCAAGGATTGACGCGTGACAAGGAAAAATAACTTTCGATGAATACGGTATAAGTTACGGAATGAAATACTTTAACTGATAAACCAAAATAATATGAAGGTGGCTAAGTTCTCCACAAGGTATTTACAAATATGCACATTCCAAAAAGAAGCACAACCCTCGCTAGACTAAGAACAAGTTCGAGGTGTTCAAAAGAAAGTGCCAAAAAATAAAGTACAAGAGTGGATCAAGGGTAACCTAACGCTTCAAGTCTCTGATAACTGCACTGCTACCCCCATCTACAAACTTCTCGAAGTCTACTCAAACATGTCGCCTGTATGATCAGTGCCTACACCATCGGAATGGTGCATCGGTAAACAACAACCCGGATAAGCTGTGGGGCTCGTGTGAGTGGCAATAATACAAAGTATGTGATACTAATAATAAACCCAGCCATTAATCACAATTTATAAACCTTGAATATAAATCATTCATAAGGAATCAATACCAAACCTTTGAAAACTCTGAAGGAGTCACTCAAACATCCAACGGTTCGTCTGAAACAAATCACAACATCTCACAACTATAATCTCATACAACACAATGAAAAGTAGGACTAGAGCGACACAGTTCGGCCGAAGCCTACATCTTTGAAGCTATCTCAATCCAAATTTAATGAAACCCAAGGTAGATACGATCTAGGACCATCACTTAATGGAATCACGGAGTATAAGGGATTTCGGACCATCTCTCAATGAAATCCGAGTGGATACGATCCCGGACCATCACTCAACAGAATCGTGGAGTACAAGGCATAACAACCATTAAATGAAACCAAACTGGATACGATTCCGGACCATCACTCAACGGAATCACGGAGTAGGGGGATTTCAGACCATCACTCAACGAAATCCAAGTGGATACGATTCCGAACCATCACTCAATGTACAACGGCTCAAGGAAATAAGACAAGCACAAGTTACTTAATTTACCAAAGCTCAACCAAGGGAAATAAGGCACACACTAAATTTAGAACGAATAACGAAGCGGGAAATGAAACAATATCGAAGCAACAAATCCCCATCCCAATGGTTTAACGATCCACCACTAGCCCTCATATTTCATCACAACATGCCAATCAAACAAATCAAACCATATTTCAATATATACACGTCAAATCTCATTTCATAAACTTAAATCAATGGCTAAGCATTAAGAATAACAATTCAATGGAAAACATATTTATAAAACCAAGCCATATCCACACAAGATAACAATTACGAAAACAGGAAAATCACCAATATCACATAAATTAAAATCATTCACCTGGAGTCCGCGTTAATGCACCCTAGCACAAGAGTTAAGGCATCACGCTCTCTCACCGCCTAAACAAAGTACAAGTCCACATTTAGATTTCCTTCGATAATTCACACACCCAACAACTCTCATATGTCTCCCACAATAACATTTAATGAGAAATCGAACCGTCGTTCTAAGGTAGGGTCCATGATCTTACTTCACTTGCTCCGTAAGATCCAATCACTAGATTTTTTATTTGTAATTTAGAACATACCTAATACTTCACCTTCTATCGAAGCTACTCAAATATCTAAACCCAAAAGGGATAACTCTGGGGGGAAAAAAAGCACCTCATACTAAACCGTATGCATGACTCATAAGCAAGCCAAAGTATATAATACCGAGCTTCCTATTCTTATTTCTCTCCCGGAAACCCAAAATAAAACAGACCCGCAAATTAGTACAGGGATTTCTTTTACAAATCTCAAAAGAAAACACTGAAAAAATTAATGTTGACTACTCAACAAGGTTGCCGGTGTGCACAAAAGAACTCGGAATACTCCATTTGCTACTCAAACAAAGATTTTGCTTGGTTCTTCCTACTATAGATTCAACAAGCAGCACCAATTCTTATAACTATCACTAATAACTCTACACACACCGCTGTTGTAACTGAACTAGGGCAAGCAGCTAAGTACGCGACGAGGTTTCAATTTCACTACCACTGACACAAATTTGAACGCCATAGTTTCTTAACTAAACGTCGTGAATACTGCCACATTTTTGCCACCCTGATATAACATGCTAATCTTTATCACAAAGCTAAGCTTATTCTTCAAAGATTTCTCCTTTCTTTGTTCTCTCTTGCCGTAGTCAATAAATCTCTAGTCTTGCTGAAACTACCGATGAAGACACAACGAAATCCCGCAACTTTTCAGGATAACCCAAAAGTAAATCCTTAAATAATATCTACAATAGCATACTACAATTTGGTGACGATCCAATGGTCGGATCATCGATTGCTAGAATATTCAAGTGATGGACCTTATTGAAAATATACTCAACGCATTTCATAAATCGGATGTCACACACTAGAAAATTCGACCTTTTTAAAAAATTCTCAAATTTTACAGGAAAGAAGATCTCAACAAGTAGAGTAAACTTTATACATGTGGGCAAGTCCAATTTGGCCGGGAAGACCCCAAATTGGCTCGCACCCGTCGAAAACCCTGAGGTGGGTGTTCTTCAATTCGAATTCCTCGGTGTTCCAATGCTCCTACAACTGGTTGGGTCTTGATCTAGGGTCCAAGGGAAGTTGATTAAGGGTGAGGATGGGTGGTAGAACTTGTCGGAATGATGGAATCGCCGTGAAAAGCCTTCGGTCACCCGCACAGTTTACATGGTTTTTGGGCTAAAATTCCTTCGAAATTGTAGGGATATGGTAGATGGGAGGTAATGAAAGATATGACAGGTGTGGGATGGTTGAAGATCACCTGAAAGTATGGTGGTAATGGCCGGAATTTAAACCGACTGAAGGTGTGGTTGGGGTGTACGGTCAACCGAAATGGAATGGAAAAAAAATCCTCTTTTCTTTTCCTCCCTTTTGATTGATTGTTGTCTAATCTTTTCCACACTCTAATTGGTCCCTTTCCACTTCTAATTAATCAGTCCCTTAAGCCAAATATGTGTTTGGGCCTTTTACCCACAAGTGGAAGTTAAATAATTCCTACTATCTATAGTTTCACAACTTCAAACGTCCGTAACTATACTATTATAATTCGGACTCGCAAACGACTTTCGCCTATGTATTCATGGGGTCGAGATCTATTTAAAAACACTAGTTATAACTTCGAAAAGTCGACGAATGTTAAAGATTGATTACGAAACTTCAAACTCAATAACCAATCAATTAACATTCCAAAAATTAACGGAATTGAAATTAACTGATAAAGATAACATAATTGCGAAATAAGGAATTTAAATTACGTGATAAGTAACGAATAGTGAAATTCTGGGGATGGGATTTCACAGGTGGTACAAGAATATTCACCTATTGTCCATTGATTACGCCTTTCAGCATGATCTTAAGCCTTGACTCATCCTCTGTAGACAAACCTTGTGGAGGAACCCTATCTCAAACTTAAAGTTGCCAATCTATTGAAGAAATCAATGAAAATCAAGAGAGGAGAGTGATGAATTAGATAGACTTGCATGTTCGTAGCTTCGTCCCAAAGTTGATGACATGAATGAATGATAATATTTTGTTACATTCAGAAACCTTAATGAACAAATGTCCAAATTATAAACTAGGATAAAGATTTGGGCCAATTCTAAAGTTAAAAATGGATAGTGTTAGAAAAATATCTTTTTTCCCTTTCTCTCTTTGTGAGAGACCTTCCCTCTGTTTAAGGGTTATTCTCACCGATCTGTATGAGTCGTTCCCAATCGAGTCCAATTCCAGTACCGTCGATCCTAGCTCCGACCGGGATCAGTGGGTTTTCTTTTGTTTCTTTCTCTCTCTCTCTCTCTTTCTCTTCTTCCATCCGCTGTTTTTTTCCCTGGTTCTATTGGCCGATTTGCCTTCTTATCTCCCCTCTGCTGTCCCTCATCCATATTCATCCAATTTTCGAGTTTCAGTCACCCTTTGCCGCGATTTGTTGCAGTGTTTCAAGTTGGTGTGTATTGAGCTAGTGCTTGCACTAGGTCGGGTGTTCTTTGCACCACCACCTTCTCTTTGATGTATGCCATTGTTGGCAGTGTTGCTCGTGTATTGCCATGAGTTTTTTTTTCACTTGGCTGCAGATTCTCAGTTGTTTGTAGCTGTGCTAGGAGTGAAGCTTAGGATTGGTTGTTGGTATCGATGAGGCAAGGCTTGGTTTGGGGAACAAATTTGGCTGGATCGATATGCACGACTGCTGTTTTGGTGGTTGTAGCGGAAGACGCAACGAATCCGGTTGTTTCTGTGTTTTCCTTTGTTTTGGTCTCAACTTTTGGTTGGGCCTCTGTTGTTTGTTTGTGTTTTGTTTTTGGGCCTCTGTGTTGTAAATTTTGGGCCTTTGTGTTGTAATATTTGTTGTTAGTAATGAATGGTACCCTTGTTTCAAAAAAAAAATGGATAATGTTATTTACACACTCATTTTTACATCTCATATACGTTTGTTAATTTTTTGTCATTGATCTTCTTCATTTTTTTTTTTACTAATCAATATTATCTACACTAAAAAGGTAAGGGAGTGGCTAAGCCTAGGGATGGGCACGGGCCGAGCCGGCCCAATTTTGAAGGGACCGGACTAGACCTGAGTTCAAAGGAAAAGCATCGGGCGGGGCCGGGGATTACATTTATATGAACCAAACCTTACCCAGCCCGGTTGAAACGGGCTGCGCGACGCCTACTCCATGGCCTGCCTTCACGTGGCCAAGCTCCATGTCGCCGCCGGTGAGTTCAGCGACGCCCTCCGTGCTCTCAATATGGGCCTCATCATGGGCGGCCCGCTCTCGAAGCCCGACTTGCACTCCCTCGTCTCCGTCGTCGCCGCCAAAGCCAGGGCAACTAGGGTTCGTCAGCAACAGCAGAAATGTCCCAATTCGGACCGCCGATTGGGCCGGCAAGACGTCGTCTCGGAGGAGGTGAGGTTCGTCATTTGACATCAAATTTCACAGCCTTTTTAACTCTCATAGCTCAAAGGAAGCGTCTTTCTTTGCAATTCAGATCATTAATGATATCCCAATTCCTAAAGTCCTCTGTTTTCAAAAGGGTAGCTTTGAAAATTCTGGGTTCTTTCAAATTACCATTGATTTTTACTGTGTTTACATTTTGATTTGCAGTTGCTTGATGTTTGGCGCAGAAAGTCACTTTCTTGTAAAATGGTTGTGAAGAGTTGAGGTCTATCTTTGGAGGGATTTTTGAGCGAATACTTGTTTCCGGGTTGTCCGGTGGTAATAACCGATGGCATGGATCATTGGCCGGCCAGGATTATCTAACGAAGGTTGCCGGTGATCGCACCGTGCCAGTTGAGGTGATTTTCTTCATAATGTAGTAGTACTAGTTTGTTGAAAATTGATGGTTGTTTGAATTACTTACTTCGTTCTTTCGTTGATTTTTTGTTATATAACTGAAAATTGGTAAAGTTTTGAATGCACTGCAGGTCGGGAAAAATTATTTGTACCCGGAGTGGAAGCAAGGGCTTATTACGTTTTCCCAGTTTCTTGAGAGGATTCAGGCTAATGGCTCTGCTTCTGCTGCCCCAACATACCTTGCTCAGCATCCATTGTTTGATCAGGTGTGTTATTTTACACCGTTACCATGTTTGTAATGGCGATATGCCTACTTGTTGGGCTGGACTTTGCCAATTTTCCACCTTCGTATATCTGATATCCCATTATTGATATGCAGATACACGAGTTACGTGAGGACATATGTATTCCTGACTATTGTTTTGCCGGTGGTGGCGAACTAAGGTCTGCTGGAACAGTAACTCCATTACACCACGATCCACACCATAATGTTCTTGCTCAGGTATATTAGATTCAGTTTCCTAAAATTTAAGTATTTACATCATGATGTTGCCTTCTAGAGTGTTATGATTTACTTAGTAGAATAATCATCCAGTAAGCTGGATTTACCGTAAAATTGTTTCAGTTATGAGTTCCAGAGTTCGTTCATAGTTTTTCTAGGGTAACAAAGAAATTGTAATGGGATTGTTGTGTGTGATGGTGGATATACGAATCTCACGGAAAGAAAACAAAGGATTGTATACTAAACGCATTGTCACAGTTCCATCTCTAAAAAGTAAAATCATGTGCGTATTTAAAGAAGCTGATAATTTCATAGAACATGCCTAGGTTCTCTGGCTCCAAATTGCAGAATGATTTCAATCTATCATCAATGGCAAGAATGTTCTGCATGCTTCATTCCAGGCACAGACATGCTATACTTGATTGCGTGCCCGAGCACATGTATCCGTTGTCTATTTGTATATGCATGTTATTTTCTTGCTACTAGAATAAAATGATCCAAACATCTGTATGACTCAAATCCATTGCTCATTTTCAGGTAGTTGGCAAAAAGTATGTAAGGCTCTACCTTGCATCATTGTCCGAGGAACTCTATCCATACACTGAGATCATGCTATGCAACTCAAGCCAGGTAATTACATTCTTGACCTTCTTATTTTGTTGTGCTTAGCTTACCGATGCTACGTTGTTTTTCCATTCTAAACAATGAGTGCCTTGCCATGCATGCCGATTCCTTTATCTCTGATGAGGTCAATGTAGATCATATAGATGGAATCGGATTCCCTGTTCTGAAGCTCAATTATATATACTGATTGAAAAGACTTTGGTTTGAAGGTTGATCTAGACAAGTTCCCAAAGATGCATGACTTGGAATTTCATGACTGCATTTTAGAGGAAGGTGATATGATTTATATCCCACCAAAGTGGTGGCACCACATGCGATCTCTAACGCCAAGTCTCTCTGTTAGCTTTTGGTGGAGTGAGTATGAAAGTTCATAGCTTTTACAGTGGAGTGGTATTAAGTTCGAAGCTTTTGGTGGACGAAGGATGAAAGCCCAGCTGTGTCTTGCTTATTGTTTTTTATTATTGGTATAGACAGGGCAGTTTTCAGCTGCAACAAGACTACATTATCATGTATAAGCAATTCTGCTGAGTTTTACAGCATATCATCAGACTCACAGAGGTCTCAATTGTGAAGTAACTGTTACAACATTTTTTAGGATAACATTTCAACCTCTCTCTCTCTCTCTCTCTCGTTTCATTAATTGAGTCAGATTCGTTCAATTTGGTTTACGGTGTTATGCTACTGGACATTTTCTGATCATGTTATGTGCGATTGATTTGTACTTGTATCAAATATATGTGATTAATTGTTAACTGAAACTGAACATTAACTGCAGAGAAGGAAATCAAAGTTAACAAGACAAATTATAAAGCCAAGAAAAAAAAAAATCATAAACGGAAACACTCTTAAGAACCGCGACCTTTGAATTCTTTACTTTCTAAGCGCTAGTTTTTCTCTCCTCTTTAGTAACGTTTCATTTGGTTTTGAGTCCACTGTTTTCTTCGACCCTGTATGACATTGCAGCGGCTGTTAGAAAGTCTTCCAAAGCTTTAGTAGAACAACCTTTGTATCCCTCCTCATCCTTCATGGCATCCCTAATAATCTCCTTTGCCTCGCTAGCTTTCCTTCTCATTTGCATCCCTTTCTCTGTCTCATTCATCACCAACTCCAACTTCGCCACTATATTTTCCTTCTGAACCTCACAACTCTTCCCCCTCGCTACTTCCACGCAAACTCCGACTTGCTCCACCAGATACTTGACGTTGAAAAACTGTTCTGAAGCCATAGGCCACCCGAGTAAAGGCACCCCATGAACAAAGGACTCGATCACCGAGTTCCAACCACAATGGCTCAAAAAAGCAGAGGTTGCTTTGTGAGACAGTATTTCCACCTGAGGTGCCCATTTTTCGACAATTAGCCCTTTGTTTTGAGCTTTAATCCTCTGCACGAACCCTTCCGGAAACCACTCCTTCTCCTTGAACTCTGAATCAACATCATATTCCAATGGTGGCCTAACAACCCAAATGAAGTTTTTACCACTTGACTCCAATGCCATTGCCAATTGCATCATCTGAGACTTTGAAACTGTGTTTTGAGAACCAAATGAAATGTACAAAACTGACCTGGGTGGCTTTGAATCAAGCCAGTTTTTGCATGCTTCTGGTGTGAGTCCGGATTCTTTTCCTGCCCTTTTAGTCCCATTTCCGGATGATAGAAGAAGCGGTCCAACTGCCCAAACCGGCAATTTAAAGATCTTTCGGAGGTACATCAGCCCGGTTTTGTCTAGCTCCTCCACCGTGTTGATTACCATTCCGTCAGTTTTCATGCACTCATTGAATGCTTTATGCACAAACACTGAAAAGGGGTCGGTGCCATTGCTCAGTTTAAGACTTTCTGAGAGCTGGGATATATGAAATTTCTTAGCTTCTGGAAAATCAGGCAGTGTGAATTCATATTCTCCGGATTTTGCTTTCAGATGAGGTAAATGCAAGCACAACGAGTAATAGCACGCCATGCCGAACCCTCCAACTGTGGAGAACACAGCATGGGACATGCCAAACTCATGAGCTATCTCAATCGTCCACCCAAAGAAGATGTCAGTGATCATGCAAACCGGTCGGCGCAGTCCATTTCTTTCATGGACAAGACCGTGCATTAGGTTTCTGAAAGAAGGCTTGAGTGACAAGGAAGCTTGAAAGAGTTTGAGGATGAGATGGTAGGATAGGGAATTGGTGTTTTCAGCGTCGCTGGGAAGACCGTGGTCGGAGCTCTTGAAAGGGATTTCGAGGAGGCGAATGGTGGTGTTCGGAGGGAGGGAGGAGCTGAGCTTCTTGATATTGAGTGGGGTGTTGATTAGGGTTATGGTGCAACCTTTTTTCTGCTCTAGTTGTTGGGCCAAGGCAAGGAATGGAATTATGTGGCCTTGTGCCATGAATGGGAACATAACTATGTGTTCCTTGATTTCTGCCATTGCTATTGAAAATTGAATGAAAAATATAGATGGATATTGTGTTGCTTACTATTCCTTACCAGAACCTGTGATATATATATATATATATATATATATATATGTGTGTGTGTGTGTGTGTGTGTGTGTGTGTGTGTGAAGAGAATGGAGATTATTAAAGGGTTCCTTTGGGATTAATTAGCATGCATGCACCATCCTGGATTGGGAGCCACTTTGGATTTTTATGCCTGTTGCCTGAAGACCGAGAGATTCGGATCACTCAGACCACACAATTTTAATCATACAACTCCTATTAGTCCATTTCACTTGCCCACTTCACAAAAATCCAAAAACTTGAACGGCCCATATCTCTTTCTCTCTTTTTGAACGATCCGAATCTCTGGATCCACGGTTTTCAAACATAGAAATCCATAGGGGATCTCATTCCCTCTATCCTAGCAACTTGAGACCTGCCAACCCTGCCGGCAACAGTTGATATATCTTAGCAGCAAAGATTAAAGAGAATGAGAGAGATGGTTGGGAGCTAGGGTGGCTTTGTGGGTTAGCCCAGCCGAACTTCTCTCCACTTGTTCAAACCTATGCTTAATTCTTCTTATCTTTGCTTTTTTTATTTCTTTCTTGATGCACCTAACTTTTTGCTTAACATGCCTTAATGGTCAGGTAACAACTGCAAGAGAAATTTATATGAGCAGCAAACATGGTACCAAATATTGTTTAAATCCTTTCCCATTGGCCAATATCAACATTAACTTTTTAATGAATCCGAATGCAAAGACAAAAATGATCTAGAGAAACTGTGCAACCAAACTAAACTAAGTATATGTGAACTCGGTGATTGAAGCACTTTGTCATGGGAAGGTGATACATGGGTGGCCTTCGGGAGCTGAACCTGAACAGTTTCACAATGCTAAGTTCTTGGGAGAAGAGGCCGGCGTGTGCGTGGAGGCAGCGAGAGGGCGGAGCTGCATCTGCATGGTTAAAATAAAGAATGCTTGTGACTTGTGAGGTTAGGGACATGATCAGAAATGCCATAAAAGATGAGGGGGGATTCTGTCCAAGCCATGGAAGAATTACTGAATGCTGAAGAGCTAAGGAGCAAGACAACAAATTAATTAACCCTGCGTTCGGTACTATTTTCTTTCCTTCACTTTTAGTTTACCGTGTTTGTGCAAACCCTAGTTACATAAAGCCTTTCGGCAGATCCAACCGAATTTAATTCCAAAGTTCGGCAAAAGTCAACGAAGGTTAGTTAAAGATTCGGCAAACTATTACTCAGGTATCGAGATCTTCCCTTTCTTTCCAAACGTTACATAATCGATCCAAGACAATAGCTTCGTATTGTAGAATTATCAGAGAAACGGGTCATACGGCCCATTTCCAACAATACCGATATTGTCTCAAACTTAGTAATTACCACCTGCACAATCAGTCATGTATGAGGTTTTCTCACAAAAGGCTTCGGTATTAGTTGGAGGGGGATTTAAACTCTTCTTTTGTCATTGATACGGTCGATATGGGACATTTCAACACGCCCCTTCACGTGGGACCCAATTATCAGGTCACACGTGGGAGATCCACACATCGACAACCACGTGGAGCCAAGGGGACTCATCCTACACGCCGGCCAATGGACCCATCATCATCGCGCGGGGCCAAGGGACCCACCCATCACGTGGCAATACGGTACGGGCCCGCTCCTTGGCTCTGATACCATGTAGAATTATCAAAGAAAAGGGTCATACGACCCACTTCCAACAACACCGATATTGTCTCCAACTTGGTAATTACCACCTGCATAATCCGTCATGTGTGAGGTTTTATCACAAAAGGCCTCGATATTAGTTGGAGTGGGATTAGGGTATTTAAACTCTTCTTTTATCATTGATACGGTCGATGTGGGACATTTCAACACATATTAACTCAATCTCCCCCGTCCTTGAACCGATAACCATCTTCCGACTAACTTAGCCTCCTCCATCCCTCGGGATCAACAAGGGGTGGTACAAGAATATTCACCTATTGTCCATTGATTATGCCTTTGGCATGATCTTAAGCCCTGACTCACCCTTCGCGGACAAACCTTGTGGAGGAACCCTATCTCAAACTTAAAGCTGCCAATCTATTGAAGAAATCAATGAAAATCAAGAGAGGAAAGTGATGAATTAGATAGACTTGCATGTTCGTAGCTTCGTCCCAATGTTGATGACATGAACGAATGATAATATTTTGTTACATTCAGAAACCTTAATGAACAAATGTCCAAATTATAAACTAGGATAAAGATTTGGGTCAATTCTAAAGTTAAAAATGGATAGTGTTAGAAAAATATATTTTTTTCCCTTTCTCTCTCTGTGAGAGACCTTCCCTCTGTTTAAGGGTTATTCTCACCAATATGTGTGAGTCGTTCCCAATCAAGTCAAATTTCGGTACCGTCGATCCTAGCTCCAGCTGGGATCGGTGGGTTTTCTTTCGTTTCTTTCTTTCTCTCTCTTTCTCTTCTTCCATCCGCTGTTTTTTTTTCCCTGATTTTATTGGCCGATTTGCCTTCTTCTCTCCCCTCTGCTGTCTCTCATCCATATTCATCCAATTTTCGAGCTTCAGTACCCTTTGCCAAAATTTGTTTTTGTGTTTCGAGTTGGTGTATATTGAGCTGGTGCTTGCACTAGGTCGGGTGTTCCTTGCACTAGGTCGGGTGTTCCTTGCACCACCACCTTCTCTTTGATGTCTGCCCTTGTTGGCAGTGTTGCTCGTGGATTGCCATAAGCTTTTTTCACTTGGCTGCAGATTCTCAGTTGTATGTAGATGTGCTAGGAGTGAAGCTTAGGATTGGCTGCTGGTATCGATGAGGCGAGGCTTAGTTTGGGGAACGAAATTGGCTGGATCGACATGCACGGCTACTGTTTTGGTGGTTGTAGCGACGGTTATGGCGGAAGACGCAATGGATCCGGTTGTTTCTATGTTTCTTTTGTTTTGGTCTCAACTTTTGGTTGGGCCTTTGTTGTTTGTTTGTGTTTTGTTTTTGGGCCTCTATGTTGTAAATTTTGGGCCTTTGTGTTGTAATGTTTGTTGTTAGTAATGAATGGTACCTTTGTTCCAAAAAAAAAAATGGATAGTGTTATTTACACACTCATTTTTACCTCTCACATATGTTTGTTAATTTTTTGTCATAGATCTTCTTCATTTTTTTTTTGACCAAACGATATTATCTACACTAAAGGGGTGGGGAAGTGGCTAAGCGCCTCACAATGGGCTTGCAATAATATGGTTCAAATTTGTCTTTGACAAGAATCAAACCTAATACATCTCACTTATAAATAAAGAATAATACCACAAAACTGTAATACTAAAGAACTCTTCAATTTATTTAAGGGAACTTTAACGAAAAGCCCCTGATACTGTTCACTTTAACGAAAAACCATATTTTTACACTAAAAAGTCAATATTATTCACTTTACCCTTTATTTTGTCTTTATTGTTAAAACTCAAAATTTTCAAACCATTTTCATTAGTTTTCCTTTTATTTAATCCAACAGCAAAAAAAATTAAAAGATTCTTGATTTACCTCTTATAGCATTTACTTTGTGTCCGACCACAAAAATGAACAACTTCACTTTAATCTTTATTATTAAAACTCAAAATTTTCAAAACATTTTCATTAGTTTTCTTTTATTTAATCCAACAGCAAAAAAATTAAAAGATTTTTATGAATACCCTTTATTAGGTCGTTTCTATGTAAGATTTACCTCTTATAGGCTGTAGCATTTACTTTGTGTCCGACCATAAAAAGGGAACAACGTCTCTCTCTCTCTCTCTCTCAGTTAGCAAAGCCAAATAATCCACTGCCGCAACAGAGAGGAGAATGGCCACGGCAGCTATGGAATTAGCTCTTAGAAATCCGTCGACTTTATTCAATCCCAAGTCTCCAAAACCTTTAAAGCTTCGAGCTTTTACTCTCAGATGCTCCTCCGCCACCTCAACCGCCGTCCCAGGTGCTGCTCTGCCGCTACCTCTTGTTTCAATTGTTTTGCTTTCAGTATTCCAGCTTTCCCGTTACGTTAATGCGGATGAATATTCAAAAGATTTGTTTTTTATTAGAAAAAAAAAGAGTGTGTATATTTGACGGTAATAAGATGGGAGAACAAGTTAATTGGGTGCCATGGAAATCCAGTTTTATGTCCAGAAATTTGAAAAAAAAAAATTTAAAAAAAAGGAAAAATAATGATGGTTTTATTCAGTTTTATAGAAATTCTTGTTCTTAGGCTTCAGCATTCACTCTCAGACTTAATGCTGTTAATTTTTTGATAATACAGATTAAATATGTAGTTTTATTATTAAAAATGTATGATTCTTTGTGTTTTGCATTGCTTGTTGGGGTTTAGATTTGGCAGAGAAACCTTGGAAGACTTCAGATGCTAGGCTAGTGCTTGAAGATGGTTCAATCTGGAGAGCAAAGTCGTTTGGTGCTTCAGGGACCCAAGTTGGTGAAGTTGTATTCAACACATCCTTGACCGGGTGAGACAACTTATGATTTTGTATGTACCAGCAACTTATCTTAACATTTTAACTTTGATGTCGGGTTCTTTCTGTTCGTGGAACTTAGCTGCATATTCGTGGGACTTAGCTGCATGTCTTAACATTGTAACGTTTTAAATTGTTCTTTTGTAGGAATAACCTTTTGAGCTTGGTAGTGTAATAACCAGAGTACTAGGTGATTATTTGTTAGCCTTCTTGGACTGTCTTCAACCTGAGCGATTATGTGAAATTCACAAAGCTCCTGTGTTTCTTTTTCCCATTCTGTAGTGATGATCACACTTTGGTTAACGTAATTTTGGTACTTGTATTATTGAACTAGTTACCTCGTCTTTGGTTGGGCATCAATGTCCAAGAGTTGATAAGTTCAGCATGAGTCATATATGGAGTCTGATACACATGCATTTTACATGTTTACGCAGGTACCAAGAAATTATTACAGATCCTAGTTATGCTGGCCAATTTGTCCTGATGACAAACCCACATATTGGAAACACTGGTGTAAATTTTGGTGGGTGGAGTTTTCTTTCTCTACTTTTGAAATTTATGCTGTCTTGGATATGCTGAATTATGAAATTGGTGTTGTCCTTATTAGATGATGAAGAATCAAGGAAATGCTTCCTTGCCGGTTTAGTGATCCGAAGTTTAAGTATCAGGTGTGCTTCCTTGCTGTAGGAATATCAGCTGCTTCCGTGATTGAGCTGTGCTCAGTTTTGACAATAAACTAAACTGTGTGTCTTTAAAAATTTGCAGTACATCAAATTGGAGATGTGCAGAAACAATTGGTGATTATTTAGCAGAAAGAAACATCATGGGAATTTGTAAGTTAGACCCGGTCATCAATATTTAAGGCACTAATATTTTGCAGAATTTTGTTAGTTGGTGTGCTAAGCTGTATGTGTGTAAATCTCACTCTCTGTGTCCCATGCTGATTGATTATGCAACAGATGATGTTGACACACGTGCTATCACCCGAAGACTAAGGCAAGATGGAAGCCTTATTGGTGTTTTGAGCACAGAACAGACAAAATCAGATGAAGAACTATTGGAAATGTCTCGTTCGTGGGACATTGTTGGTAAGGATTAAATCAAGCTAGTTGAATAAGTCAAAGGATTTAACAGAAGAAAAACAATGTCAAAGGATTAAAGTTCCAAGATTTATTGTTTTAATTTTGCAGGGGTGGATCTAATAAGTGGTGTGTCATGTAAGGCCCCTCATGAATGGGTTGATAAAACACATTCAGAGTGGGCATTTAACTCCAGCAAAAGAGATGCAGATGCATTTCACGTAAGTCAGCATTGAGTTAAATTTGAATTCCTTCCGGAATGTTTGGTATCATTTTCGTTCTTTTTTTTTAAATTAAAGAGAGGGAAAAAGGAGAGGAGAATGAGAACAGAGATGAAGGGAAATATGTAGGATGGTTTTGGAAGTAAATGCTCTTTAGTTCTAATTGTATCCTATTATTCTCACTCTCTTCGTGACCACTCACCTCTCATATCTTGTTTCTCTCCTCCTCCATCCCTTTATCTCCTTAACTAGAAAACAAAAGGCAAACACATTTGCTAACGGACCAGTTTTGCTCTGATGTTGGTACTTTGGTCTTAGTTGACCTTTTTTCTTATTCCTTTCGGTATGAATTGAAGGTTGTTGCATATGATTTTGGAATCAAGCATAATATACTCAGGCGCTTGGCTTCGTATGGTTGTAAAATCACTGTTGTGCCTTCAACATGGCCAGCTTCAGAGACTCTGAAAATGAAACCAGATGGGGTCCTTTTCAGCAATGGCCCCGGAGACCCATCTGCTGTTCCTTATGCTGTTGAAACAGTCAAGGAAATTCTTGGGAAGGTTCCCGTTTTTGGAATTTGCATGGGCCATCAATTGCTTGGCCTGGCATTAGGCGGTAAAACTTTCAAAATGAAGTTTGGCCACCATGGAGGAAATCATCCAGTCCGTAATCTTCGTACTGGAGATGTTGAGATAAGCGCTCAGGTATCTCAATCATATAATTTTTATGATGTTCGAAATTTTTGAACTGTCATCCTGAAGTAAACATGTCAAGCATCTGTGAACCTCTTTAATTTTGTCGCAGAATCACAACTACGCAGTTGAGGCTGCATCACTTCCCGAGGGTGTAGAAGTAACTCATGTTAATCTCAATGATGGAAGTTGTGCTGGTCTTGCCTATCCTGCACGAAACATCATGTCTATTCAGTACCACCCTGAAGCATCCCCGGGACCTCATGATTCAGACTACGGTAATGTGAATTGTGTTTCTACATACTGATAAGTAAACATTAAATTTAGTAGTATTTTATGTGGTAGGTGCTTGCACCAACTAGAGACATGCACTTTTAACAGGAAATCTAGGAATTTCATCATCTACTGAAAGGTGAAACTGGAGCTCATAGCAATGGCGGCTTTTCTTTATCCTGTTGCTTCTTTCTAGCTACTTTCTATCACACTTACGATACCATTTCTTTATAAAATTACATATGGTGTAACGTTACATTACAAAAAAAGTTAAAAAGGGATTTTTTTTTTTTTTGCTGCAGTTTTTAGCGAATTCATAGAGCTGATTAAGAAAGTAAAAGTAAATGCATGAAGGTATCTGCACTGAGCTTCAGTTGATGGACGGCATGCCCTGAGGGGGCGAGGGTTCAAATTGTCATAAACAAGTCCAGCCTCTGCTCGTATCTATGGGATTAACATTTACGGTTGCCAAAAACTTGTTAGGAGTTCCACCCCGTCTTTTCTAGTCATGATGCTGTTAGCAACTGAAATTTTGAGATGAATATTTGTCACGCTCGAAACTTTGCTCCAATTGATTCGTTTGTTCTTGTTTTGTTTGCTTTAATTGGTTCAATACAATGGTTATTCTACAATATCAGTTATATTTTTTTTGCTTCAGAATCCATGAGATCAGTGGTTTAGCCAAAAAAGAAGAAAAGTTGCATAATTTAATGGTGGTAATATTTTTTTGCTTTTAGTGAATTGTCTCATTTATAAGCAGGCTCTGGTTAAGGGGGAAAAAAACTTGGGCCATACCGCCTGACCAGTTGACTGGTCCGACCATCTAAATTCTAATGAACTAATGCCACGTCGCTAGTAATTTGCCATGTAGACTTTCACTGATAACATTATAAACACAATACCAACAACTATATAATTGGAAGTACGAATTGTCTTGGACGATATATTTCGAGCGGAAACGAGAATGTTGGCTTGAGTAACGCAAATATTGGTGAGAATCAAACCTCAAAAACCGAAGGGTTCCTTTGCAAGATTCGTCTACGGAGGGTGAGTAAAGGGCCTAAGATCAGGTCGAAAGGCATAATCGACGGACAACAGGTCAATATTAAAGGAGGCATGGTGAAAAACAAAATAACAAACCAATCTTTATGTCAGCCTCTACTTTAAACATCAAAGGTACATACTTCCTCATGTTGAACAATTAGCCCATAAAAAATAAATTAAAAAACCTAAAAGAAGGCAGTAATTGATTGATAAAAAACTAAGAAAAAAATTTAAAGAGAAAGGATCAATTTACTGAACCTGCAGACTTGTATCTGCAAAGAACCTTACACCTTAAAACCCTATCCTGAACATAAAACCCCGGCATCACCATAATCTTAACCCGGCTCGGACCATGCGATCTCTGCCTGTCCATGAACATGTCTTCCATGTAGTGTGGATCAAAGCTCCTATTCTCCTCCACCCTCAGAATTCCGAGAGGCGGATTGAACGAAAATGCAAGCAAATGAAGCAGCCAAATGCACTTGGTAGCAACAAAGAATGCTTGAAGAACCTGCTCCGGCCACGGCCTTGTCCAATTTAGTGTTGTAATGATGCAACTCATCTTCTGATCACAAAACTTGCTGAATTCTTCGCAGTAATACTTCGTTCCCTTTCTTAATACTTCATTCCAGCTCAAGTTTCTGAGGGCAACGAAGGAAGAAAACTGCGCTTGGCGTGCTTGGTGAGGGTCTAAAATCTTCGGCGAGCCATTTTTCTGAAACATACAGTTCTCGAAGTCTTGGTAGAGTGACTGGTTGATCATGGCTTCCAAATGGTACAACACTGCCTTGGAGTACTTGGAACTCAATGACAATTTGAACGGCTCGAGAAGCATGTTCAAATTATCCACCAGGGTGTTATCCATTACTTCGATCTGCGCTACAAGGATCTTGCAGAACTGTCTTACAGACAGTCTAGATTCCGATACTATCTGTAAGAAACCTTCCACCATTACTTCCTCGCTGACCGGCATTAGGTTTTCTGCGTTCCCATCGTTGGATTTGCCACTCTTCGGAAAGTTCCCAAGCTTTTCAGGGATTTGGATCTTGGTATGTGTTGCTTGTCTCAAAGCTCTCTTCAGCTCTTCACAGTAAGTTTCCAAGTAGTCCATCTTCTGTTTCAGCTCCCCGAGCGAAGATCTCATCCCCGAAACCTCCATTAACGCGGCGTCTCTATGCTCATTCGCTTCTATGAGCTGTTTCCTCAACGTCTCAATCGACATTATCCCCAATTCCCTATAAACCTGAGAAACTTCCTCCGATTCTGTTCGGTTTGGAGAGCTTTCGTTCTTGTGCTTCTTCCTTAACTTCGGAAACAACCACGAAATCACTCCCCGGCTTTTTGGCTGCGATTGAACAGACGAATGTGAATCTGTCAACGGCACAACGATGTTAGAATTCCTGCAGTTCCTCATCCCAGTCTCCGAATCGCTTGTTATGGTCGCAGGCTTGCATCGATTACATGATGAAACCGAGTTGAAATCCCCCAAACTATTTCGCCTTCTCGACCTGAAGTATTCATTGGCTGGTGATGTTTGAAGCACGGTGATGTTGTTTGCACACGAAGAGCTTGTAACAGATTTGTGATCCTCAGCTGGACAAGCATGGGACTCTAAGTTGGCGAAATCGGAAGGGAACCCTTTTCTTGAAGATGAGTTTTCCTTGTAGTTTGATGCAACTGTTTCATCCCCATTTCCTTCTAGCCCACTGTACTCGTCCCAACTCTCGGATAACGTTCGATTCATCGTCGGAATTTGTTGAAATCCAGGCAATGGTTCATCTTCATAACTCTGTAAAATGTCTCCAAACTTAGTGAACTCTTCCAGCACTTAGAAACCACAAAATACAATCCTTATTAATTGTTTTTTTTTTTTTAAATACGAAGATCTAAACTACTCTAATATATGACGGGACGAATTCAAACTTTTTAAGGACCTAACCAATTGGCCTAACTCAAGTATGCATGTAATACAACATTTGAGTATTAGATTTAGGTTGCGAAGGGTTTGTGATTTTCACGCTCCAATTTTCTCCTTCTGTCAGTCCCTTTTTTATGTTCTGGATTTGCTTTTGATATATCCAATCCAAAAGCTAGAGCAAAATGTTGGGCAGAAAATAAGATTGCAAAAAATCACCACCTTTCATTTAACTGAGAATAATAACTTCAACCAAAGAATTGTTGGTCTATCATGTAGGAACTTGATGAAGGAAAAACAAATGTAGTGGTGTTGGCCGTATAAATCTTAAAACGCCACTACATTTGGTTTTACACTAAATATTCCATTAGCTCTAAATACACCATTAATAAAATTATAATAAAAAAAAATGTTCCCCTTCACTCATTAGTTCTATAAAAATGTTTAAAACTACATTATTTGGAATATTATATTTTAGTTCTCAATTCAAGTGGTCCAAAAGATAATTGGGAACTAAAACTACATTATACACCAAAAATGTTCATTAGAAAACCAAGAACAAAAATTTCTCACAATAACAAAGAAAACAAAGCAAATTCCAGGTTAGATAATGAAAACGAAAAATGGCGAAAAAAATTTCTACTGCGAAATTTTTTAACAGAATAGTGGCACGCTCGCAATCACAAAAAATCACCCTCATTATAAATTAAAACCATATTATAAACCAAAAATATTGGTTAAAAGCAAAGGACAAATTGCTCACAACAAGTAAGTTAAACAGAACAAATTCAAGAAACCAGAGGATGAGAAATGCAGAATGTCGAAAAAATCGACTCACCGGAGTGAAAACAGGGTAGTCTTGGGCAGAGAACTGAGAGGCAGGGCGGGAGGCAGGGGAAGAAGAAGGGAACCTGAGATTTGCAGGGCTGCTTCCTTGAACCAGAGCAGCATGGAGAGCTCTCAGCTCCACTGCTTTGGCAATGGCGGCTTGTATTTCCTGCCTGCTGACATCATTTTTGACATGGGAGTTATTCTCTTGGGATTGAAAATTGTTACTATTTGTAGTAAAAGAAGCCATGAAAAACCAGAGAGAAAAACAGGGGAGGGCAGAGGAGGAGTGGGGTGAGATTGTTCAGGGAGAGAAACGAACAAAGAGAATGGAGGAGTGGGAATCCAATGGTTGGATTTGATGTGAAGAGATGAAGATCATATCTACAGTGGAATCTTGGAAAACCAGAGAAGTTAGAGAGAGAGAGAGAGAGAGAGAGAGAGAGAGAGAGAGAGGGATACCCTAAGGCCAATGAGCTTTTCTCTTGGTTCTTAGTGGATTTTGATAGAATGTGAGCATGTGAAGCAGAGAGAGAGAGAGAGGGTAATTCTTACTCACTGAAGACATGGCTTCGTTGTAAAGTGAAATTACCAAAATACCCTTAGGGCCATAGTTTCCTAAAATAACCATGTAACCAAAACATGACGTGTTGGTACTACTATGAACATGATTGCTTGGTACTATGAGAAGAAATTCTTCTCTCTCTCTCTCTATATTCCACTCAATTGTTTGGACTTTCAAGAAGTGATGATGCCCACTTTAATTGTGAAATACTCTTTATGTTATCATGGCAATTAATTATCTAAGTGAGTTGGTCCTTTTAAGTTCATGTGATTGTACATGCTGCTTCTTCTTTCAATAGGGTAAAACAAAAATGAAAAGAATGCGATTAAATTGACGACAATAAGAGCTACAAAACTCACGATGATAATTTTTGTCTGGTTAAAGCTAAAATTCAAGAAGATGAGCATATGAAAAGAAATCTCATGAAACTGTAGTTTTTTTTTACTTAGTAATACCTTTTACTCTCCAAATAGTTTGGAAATCATTTGGAAGTATATTATCGTTTATGTTTGCATTTGAAGAAATATAATTCCTAGTACAAAGATTTTAATTTTAGTGGCAGAGCATTTCTTCATGGATTTATCGTCAAAGTATGAATTAGTGGTAAAGTACTTATCTCTGCACTTGCAATCAGAACGAGTATAAATGATAGAGTGTTTATCTCTGCATGCACTTACAATCATAGATCGATTCTCATGCTCTCATTTCCACCATCAAGCTTTCATTTCCATCATCTAGCTTTAGACAATACATTTTTAGAAAAAAGTTTGAAGACAAAGTAAATAAATGAGGGTCTTATATTAAGTGATTGAGGAAAGGGTAGTTTGGTCCATAAATAAAATTTTTCTGAGCTGTCCAAGGGCCGAAAGGGAGTTGGGGACTGGGGACAGAAATATCGAAAACCTTCCAAACACTCCTTGTCTTGCTGTTCTGTAATTAGTGAATCTTGTAAAGTAGTGCTACAGCGGGGACCAAACGGGTCATTGCCCTCTCTCTCCCAGTATATTTACCAAATTACCCATGCTTAGATTTCATGTTGGGAGTCATGGGAATGAAAGAAGCAGGGGTAGTTTGGTAAATGAAATAATGACTTTATTGGAAGGCCCTTTGTTTATTTTGGAAAAGGAATTCCATGTAGGATTAAGGAAATATCTAAAGTTTGTGTCGTTGTTTGGTCTTACACATTAGTTTGAGTGAGTATATTACATATATATAGAAATTAGACAACCCGAGTTTGATACTTACAATACTACTACTCTACTAGTGGAAGTTCAATATATTGATATTACACTGATGAGTTTAATATATCACATTCAAATTATTTGACCCACTATTAAAATATGATTCCTGTACAAGTTAAATATATTTGTATCACACTTACTTTTTCCGATCTACTTTCTTTCAATAACTTTGTTTAGAAGAAGTGACTAATGAGATTAACTTTATGATCACCAACCCCCCACCCAAAAGCTAGAGTGGTTTGTCAACCTCCACATGCAGAAAAGTGTTTATTTTCTTTTTTAATTAACTTCATTTCATGGATTATGCTTAAATTAATCACAAAGTTGTCTTTTTGAAAAAAATAAAATAGATTTGAAATCTTGCATATTCTGTCCTCAATGAAATAGATTTGAACTTATTAGTTTCTTGTTTAGAATGAGTTAAGGTTGGCTTAGTTTATGTCAAATTTGTTGTCTTAAGGTTCACTTGATTATGCCTTATAATTGGCGACTTTTTCGGTGTGATTGTGTACACCACTATGTGATATTGACACGCAGCCGTTTTCTTATTGGTTTTAGCTATACACTTTGAATTTGATACACCTTTGATAGAAAACACAAAAATCCTAACTTATTTCCATTCATTGACATCTTAAATTGTTGTAGAAGCAAATGGTCCAATAAATTATATATATTTATTCTCATCTTTAGGAAAGTCATACTACCTTAGGGTTTCCCATTGCTTGCTACTCACTACACTGTCTGCCAATCATGTTGGTTCAACATAATTAAGTTCTATACTTTACAATAATCTTGATATTTACAATAAAAATTGGTGATTATCTTACATAATTAATCATACCGTGGATGGATGGGCATTGCATGTATCATGTGTGTTCAAATGTGCTGAGAGTTAAATAAAGAGAGATTATATTCATATATCACAAATTACTTATTCCACACCCTTTTAATTTTTTAATATTTTCTACACACCACTAACATTAGATAGAAAAATATTAAAATATTAAAACAATGTGAGAAAAGTAATTTGAGGTGTGTGAATATAATCTCCCTAAATAAAAGTCACGGTGTATTTGAATTGGACAAGGATTGTCTGCCCTACCACTTCCGGTGCCCTCCTGTTTTGTGTGGTCACAGTTAACCCACGTCTACATTTTATATTGTCTTTTTATAGAGATAATAAGACAAAAATGAATAGTAATATAAAATGTTGACGTGGCTTAACCGTGACCACACAAATAGAAGGGCACGAGAGGCCACCAGAAGTGGGAGGGCAGACAATTCTTGTCCATTTGAATTATAATATGCAATCAGTTCTTACTTTTATAGTTTTCAAGTTTAATAGGCCAATAATTAAAAATTATGGTTAACAAGATGGTTGTAATATATTATAATATAAACAGATGTATAAATCTGCTTGAGGCTTTTTCTATCATTTAATTTATTTAAGTCATAATTAAGTATTTAAGCAAAATTAATACAACAACAATTAATTCTTTATCCTAATAAGTATGGTCAGCTGCATAAATTCTAGAACGTCAATTACACTCGGTTTTACGTCAAGTCTTCCGTTAGCTCCAATATTACATATATTTTATTATAGCCCTTTTCAAAGTCTTCCTAGGTTTTCCTTTAACCCTTTTTATTTTGAGTCTTCATCTTATAGTCATATCTTCTAACTGAAGCATTCATTTAGTTATTTGATTAACTATATTTTTCATCTAACAAAGTATTCGAAAAGAAAAAAAGTTTCGAATATGACTTTTGGTAGGGGTGAACATTGAAGGACTTCAAATATAGACGGTTTCAAATTGGTAAAATGCATTGTACAAAAAATAATGACATCCTTTTTCTTAAAATAAGGACATCCTTTTTCTTGTTTAAAAATAAGGACATAGATAATAATCATAATAGAAAATAATATTGCAGGCAGATAACCCTAAACCCTAGCTTGATGGTACTTTATATTTTCCAGTGAAAATACCAACCACAAATATCAAAACCACCTCTTCTGCTCTATCACTTTGTGCGTGGTTTGTGCAATGTGTCCTCTATATACATATACATAATTGTATATACACGCATATATATACCTATAAGTACAAAAATATATTCTGCCATTTTAAAGTACATATTCTTTTTACAAAGCTGAGTTCAAAGCAAGAAGCAGGAAGAGATACTGTACTAATATTCTTGCTGGACTTCTTCGGATGATGCTTGAATTTTGTCATGTTTTGATTGTTTGATCCTAGTAAAAGTGGATTCCCGAGGGTTTTTGTTGTTTTCTTATTTTATCACCCTCTCTTCATTACAAAAACTAGGGTTTTTACTTTTTTTTATAGCATTCATGCCGTTGTTGTTACCCGTGTCTTTGTTCTTTGTGGGGATCCACGTTGTGTCTGTTAAATTGCAGTTCTTCTTAAAGAAATTGATTAGGGTTACAATTAGGGTTGGGTACTTGTTTTGTTTCTTTCTTCTCTTCTTAATTAGTAAATAATACAGATTCTTTGTTTCTTCTTTGTTTGTGTAGCTGTCTTCATGCCATATAGAGTGGATTTTTATCCGAAAATGTGGGATCATATTGCCTTGTCAATATCGTTCATTGCTATCGTACAAGTTGAGGAACTACTACTCCTCCTACCAATTAGCTTCATTGAAATAATACTACTTTAGGCCCTAATTAGAATTATGGATGTTCCATAGTAGACTGGAAAAAATTAATGTCATATCAATATATTGAACTCATAAAGAAATCACACTCTTACAGTATGCGAGAGAATTTGACTGTGATATATGTGTGTGTATATATATATATATAGGAAAAATTAGTATCCGGTCCCTAGTTTTTACTGTTCATTGACTAAGACCTTATTAGTTCTCAAATTTTGATTCAAGTCCCTAGCATTAATGTGATAATGAATTTACATGTTTATTATATAATTTTTTAATATAAAAATTAGTAATTAATTTAGGGTTTAATACTCACACCTCTATTAAACTTCTAATTAATTTTCAATTCAAACATTTCCAAAATAATAAAAAATTAAATTAAATTAAGTTTGTACCTATTAGTTTTTTTTATATATAAAAAGATTCTCAATTTTTTAATCTTAAATGTACCCATTCATATAATTTTTCAATTTTTTTAATCTTAAATGTACCCATTCTCAAATATATCAATTTGTTATATGTAAAATGTACCCTTTTTTTAATATAAAATCCATTCAAAATTTTTAATCCATGTTTAAACTTATATGAGTACATTCTTTTTCGTTGATTTGAGAATGTATCCATGTTTTGGTACAATAACTTTTTTTGTTAATTTTGGTTAATGTACCCATACATATATGTACACAGTACACACACACACAATATAATAGAGGGTATAATTTATATTTTATTATTTTTAATCCCATAAATTATGGGTTTTATTTAAAATCTCATTAATATAAACAATTACAAATTTTAATTTTTAATTTTTAATTAAAAAAATATAGTAACTTACATTATTACATTAATGTCAGGGACCTCAATCAAAAACTAAAAACTAACAAGGTTTCAATCAAATAATATTGATAGCTAGGGACCGCATTCAAAGTGTCCCATATATATTGTGAAATGTGATATAATATAGAACTCATGAGAGTTCAATATATTAAACTCATGATTGTGATATATAAAACTCATGAATGTGATATCAATATATTGAAATAACACTAGTGTAGTAATAGTGTTATAGTTACCAAACTCAGATTGCATAAGTCTCATATATAGTCATATAACTCACTTAAACTATTGTGGAAGGCCTAAGCATAGCAGTTTGAGTGCCATTTTTTTTTTCAAATTCCTGATGTTGGAATTGTTAAATTAAAATTCACATGGGTTAGTTAATTGTTTTTAACTTATTAAAGACTAGCTAGACGAGGGGAGCCCTTGTGGTTTCATTTGGGTCATATGCCTAATGCATGATAGTGAACTATATAGAGTTAGGACAAGGATATCCACACACTTATTTTTCTCTCTCGCACATTCTTGTTAATTTTGGTTATTGATCTGTCAATTCATTCCATCCAATGGTTGCAAATTGAGAGTGATGTGTGAAAAGTAAAAATAGTTGTGTGAAGAACACTACCTAAAGTTATACGGGTTTGTCTCCAATCAGCAAGATTTCAACTATTTATCAATTGGATTGGCAATTGAGAAAAAAAAAATAGTAATTAATTCAATCATGATCGTCTATTTTCTGTGCTATGGAGCAATCCGGACTATATCACATATTTACGCCCACCATGAAAGACTCACGGGCTAGTGTTGGATTAGTTAAGCTAGCTTGTCAATGTCATTAGTCATACCATTCTTGTCAATGTCGTTAGTCATACCAATCTTAATCTTGGCCCACGAAATGGATACTCCGGTCTACACTCTTCCGCACAACTTCTTCAGATTCAGAGCTATACCAACTTTCAGCTCTTTTCTATAGAGTTGGTTAATCTGGTAGATTAGGGCAGCTTTTTTGCTTCTACAACGAAATATCCAATTTTGTTGACCTTTTCTTTTATGTTGAGTCTCCTTTGCCAGTTTTGCTGAAAGATAAGATAGTATTTCGTTTCAACATGTAAGACCTAAAGTTGTGTTTCGTTATTTGAGTTTAGCTAAGTTGACCACGATAAAGTGTTCCCTATATACTATCTAAATTTAAATTATTCTTCTCGTAATTTATATGAATTTAGTATAGAATAATTCTTGTTATTTAAAATAATAACCCTACAGAATGAACAGGAAAATGGGCACTGGAGTTGGAGAACGACGTAGTGGTATTTGCTAAAGAAAATTTTTCCGATGGTTAAGTAGAGAGGTTGCTTCTGAAACGACAATGACGGTTGTTTAGGGCTATGGCGTTTGAGCATTTACGTTGTGTATCTTGACATTGTGTAAAAAGATGAAGTACCCTCGAGATTAGTAGAAGTAGGGAGGATCTGTAAGAGAGATCAAACTCATGATAGCCAAGAAAAAAAATCAAATCGAATTTGAAACTCAGCAAATTCAACCCCATCACGTGAAACCACACATTTTAGTGAGCAACGTGTGTAGGAAATTCTTTGTCGATATACTGAAACTAATGCTAATCTTTTCGAAAGCTCATCAAATTATAATTTGTTATCATCAAATCATAATTTGTCAGAACTAACGTCTCTTTTTGAATGCTTAGCTGAAACAAGCACCAATCTTTTCGAAAGCCCAATTAGAACAAACACTTCTTGCTTGACCAACAAATCATAATCCTTGAAACTAATGTCTCTTTTCGAAAGGCCATAACGTTCTTTTTTTTCCGAATGCCCTATAAATAAATCTCTTGACAATCATAGACAATCTTCCTTTTTGGTTGTGGGTGCATGAAGAAAAATTAACTTTGTGCACTCACAGGTAAACGCTCACAACAAAGTTCAACCAATAATTGAACTCTGCTTTGATATCAAATTGAAAATAAAACATTTATGACTAATATATTTAATAATCTCACAAACTCGATCAAATACTTTATTCTTGTACATAAAGAGTTTTTTTTTTTTATAAGATTACAAAGGAGCCTAATAGAAAATAAATCATATAAAACTTTTGTCCACAAGACAGAAAACTTATACCAAATCAAATCAAATCAAATCTCAAATTTAATCATATCTCTAAAGTACTCTCCTTTATATTTTCTAATAATTTATACAGTTGATCTGATTTAATTTGTAAAAGAAATAACAACCAAGACAAATAAAATAAGTTAAATATCTCCTAATCCTACAGGAGAAGTAATTAATTAGGTGCCTAATTAGTCATACCAATCTTAATCTTGACCCGTGATTAGACACTCTTGTCTTCAATCTTAAATATACCAACTTTCAGCCCTTTTCTATAAAGTTGGTTTGGTAGCTTTTTGGGTAACTTTTTGCTTCTAAATTGAAATGTCGATGTCCGACTGTACTGTATAAGCAGTAGCCACTCTTTATGTTGAACCTTTTTCACCCAACAAATACATTGGAGGTAGAACTTTTTTATATTAATATGAAAGAACCTAAAGTTGTGTTTTCAATTCAAAGAAGGAATCACTACTTCAATGCAATACAAAAAGCTAACTTGAAAAGTGTTGGAAGCTCAAATTATTCATATCTAGTTGCCTGTAATATGTTTTCTTATGCCTTATAAGTATAGAGATAACTAGAGTCAAGTACAAATAACTAACTAATCTTTCGAGGTGATTCTAAATTAGTTTTAATCTCTTAAAACATTTCAATTATTTAACATTTTAAAAAGTAAAAATATGTTAGGTCACCGGCATTAAGTGATGACTTTACCAACACTAAACGATGATGTTTCTAGCATTAAATGATGATGAAGACAAATACTAAAGTTTTTTTTTTTTTTGGTAACAGAAGGGGGTGGACCACCCAAAAAAAACTAGCTCAAAGAGTTATTACAGATAATGCAAGTTCGAGGGACTCCCATCATATCATCAAATAATCGAGTTCCAATCCAATCAAGAAGATTATCAAAATAATGGTACTCAAGATCCATATTATAGCTCCAATTGGAAATGTCATTTGCCACCATGTTCTTCTCCCGGTAAACATGCACTAACTCGCATTCGGCTATGCGTATCATAAGTTGTCCACATTGATCAATGATGTTGGCAAGAGAATGAAAGCTGATATTAGTCATATATTATTAATCAAATTAACCACAAGATCTGAATCCATCTCCACACATAATCTTGAAATACTCTTATCAACTACAAGTTTCAGTCCATAATCTTGGTCTCTACTAATCGTCGTTTTTGGAGCTTTAATTCTCTAAATTGACTCCTTTTAGCCAAGTTAAGCCATAAATTTGATTAGCTAAACTACGTCCATTCAAAGCTCCATAGATGACCCTCTCTTCATTACAAAAACTAGGGTTTTTACTTTTTTTTATAGCATTCATGCCGTTGTTGTTACCCGTGTCTTTGTTCTTTGTGGGGATCCACGTTGTGTCTGTTAAATTGCAGTTCTTCTTAAAGAAATTGATTAGGGTTACAATTAGGGTTGGGTACTTGTTTTGTTTCTTTCTTCTCTTCTTAATTAGTAAATAATACAGATTCTTTGTTTCTTCTTTGTTTGTGTAGCTGTCTTCATGCCATATAGAGTGGATTTTTATCCGAAAATGTGGGATCATATTGCCTTGTCAATATCGTTCATTGCTATCGTACAAGTTGAGGAACTACTACTCCTCCTACCAATTAGCTTCATTGAAATAATACTACTTTAGGCCCTAATTAGAATTATGGATGTTCCATAGTAGACTGGAAAAAATTAATGTCATATCAATATATTGAACTCATAAAGAAATCACACTCTTACAGTATGCGAGAGAATTTGACTGTGATATATGTGTGTGTATATATATATATATAGGAAAAATTAGTATCCGGTCCCTAGTTTTTACTGTTCATTGACTAAGACCTTATTAGTTCTCAAATTTTGATTCAAGTCCCTAGCATTAATGTGATAATGAATTTACATGTTTATTATATAATTTTTTAATATAAAAATTAGTAATTAATTTAGGGTTTAATACTCACACCTCTATTAAACTTCTAATTAATTTTCAATTCAAACATTTCCAAAATAATAAAAAATTAAATTAAATTAAGTTTGTACCTATTAGTTTTTTTTATATATAAAAAGATTCTCAATTTTTTAATCTTAAATGTACCCATTCATATAATTTTTCAATTTTTTTAATCTTAAATGTACCCATTCTCAAATATATCAATTTGTTATATGTAAAATGTACCCTTTTTTTAATATAAAATCCATTCAAAATTTTTAATCCATGTTTAAACTTATATGAGTACATTCTTTTTCGTTGATTTGAGAATGTATCCATGTTTTGGTACAATAACTTTTTTTGTTAATTTTGGTTAATGTACCCATACATATATGTACACAGTACACACACACACAATATAATAGAGGGTATAATTTATATTTTATTATTTTTAATCCCATAAATTATGGGTTTTATTTAAAATCTCATTAATATAAACAATTACAAATTTTAATTTTTAATTTTTAATTAAAAAAATATAGTAACTTACATTATTACATTAATGTCAGGGACCTCAATCAAAAACTAAAAACTAACAAGGTTTCAATCAAATAATATTGATAGCTAGGGACCGCATTCAAAGTGTCCCATATATATTGTGAAATGTGATATAATATAGAACTCATGAGAGTTCAATATATTAAACTCATGATTGTGATATATAAAACTCATGAATGTGATATCAATATATTGAAATAACACTAGTGTAGTAATAGTGTTATAGTTACCAAACTCAGATTGCATAAGTCTCATATATAGTCATATAACTCACTTAAACTATTGTGGAAGGCCTAAGCATAGCAGTTTGAGTGCCATTTTTTTTTTCAAATTCCTGATGTTGGAATTGTTAAATTAAAATTCACATGGGTTAGTTAATTGTTTTTAACTTATTAAAGACTAGCTAGACGAGGGGAGCCCTTGTGGTTTCATTTGGGTCATATGCCTAATGCATGATAGTGAACTATATAGAGTTAGGACAAGGATATCCACACACTTATTTTTCTCTCTCGCACATTCTTGTTAATTTTGGTTATTGATCTGTCAATTCATTCCATCCAATGGTTGCAAATTGAGAGTGATGTGTGAAAAGTAAAAATAGTTGTGTGAAGAACACTACCTAAAGTTATACGGGTTTGTCTCCAATCAGCAAGATTTCAACTATTTATCAATTGGATTGGCAATTGAGAAAAAAAAAATAGTAATTAATTCAATCATGATCGTCTATTTTCTGTGCTATGGAGCAATCCGGACTATATCACATATTTACGCCCACCATGAAAGACTCACGGGCTAGTGTTGGATTAGTTAAGCTAGCTTGTCAATGTCATTAGTCATACCATTCTTGTCAATGTCGTTAGTCATACCAATCTTAATCTTGGCCCACGAAATGGATACTCCGGTCTACACTCTTCCGCACAACTTCTTCAGATTCAGAGCTATACCAACTTTCAGCTCTTTTCTATAGAGTTGGTTAATCTGGTAGATTAGGGCAGCTTTTTTGCTTCTACAACGAAATATCCAATTTTGTTGACCTTTTCTTTTATGTTGAGTCTCCTTTGCCAGTTTTGCTGAAAGATAAGATAGTATTTCGTTTCAACATGTAAGACCTAAAGTTGTGTTTCGTTATTTGAGTTTAGCTAAGTTGACCACGATAAAGTGTTCCCTATATACTATCTAAATTTAAATTATTCTTCTCGTAATTTATATGAATTTAGTATAGAATAATTCTTGTTATTTAAAATAATAACCCTACAGAATGAACAGGAAAATGGGCACTGGAGTTGGAGAACGACGTAGTGGTATTTGCTAAAGAAAATTTTTCCGATGGTTAAGTAGAGAGGTTGCTTCTGAAACGACAATGACGGTTGTTTAGGGCTATGGCGTTTGAGCATTTACGTTGTGTATCTTGACATTGTGTAAAAAGATGAAGTACCCTCGAGATTAGTAGAAGTAGGGAGGATCTGTAAGAGAGATCAAACTCATGATAGCCAAGAAAAAAAATCAAATCGAATTTGAAACTCAGCAAATTCAACCCCATCACGTGAAACCACACATTTTAGTGAGCAACGTGTGTAGGAAATTCTTTGTCGATATACTGAAACTAATGCTAATCTTTTCGAAAGCTCATCAAATTATAATTTGTTATCATCAAATCATAATTTGTCAGAACTAACGTCTCTTTTTGAATGCTTAGCTGAAACAAGCACCAATCTTTTCGAAAGCCCAATTAGAACAAACACTTCTTGCTTGACCAACAAATCATAATCCTTGAAACTAATGTCTCTTTTCGAAAGGCCATAACGTTCTTTTTTTTCCGAATGCCCTATAAATAAATCTCTTGACAATCATAGACAATCTTCCTTTTTGGTTGTGGGTGCATGAAGAAAAATTAACTTTGTGCACTCACAGGTAAACGCTCACAACAAAGTTCAACCAATAATTGAACTCTGCTTTGATATCAAATTGAAAATAAAACATTTATGACTAATATATTTAATAATCTCACAAACTCGATCAAATACTTTATTCTTGTACATAAAGAGTTTTTTTTTTTTATAAGATTACAAAGGAGCCTAATAGAAAATAAATCATATAAAACTTTTGTCCACAAGACAGAAAACTTATACCAAATCAAATCAAATCAAATCTCAAATTTAATCATATCTCTAAAGTACTCTCCTTTATATTTTCTAATAATTTATACAGTTGATCTGATTTAATTTGTAAAAGAAATAACAACCAAGACAAATAAAATAAGTTAAATATCTCCTAATCCTACAGGAGAAGTAATTAATTAGGTGCCTAATTAGTCATACCAATCTTAATCTTGACCCGTGATTAGACACTCTTGTCTTCAATCTTAAATATACCAACTTTCAGCCCTTTTCTATAAAGTTGGTTTGGTAGCTTTTTGGGTAACTTTTTGCTTCTAAATTGAAATGTCGATGTCCGACTGTACTGTATAAGCAGTAGCCACTCTTTATGTTGAACCTTTTTCACCCAACAAATACATTGGAGGTAGAACTTTTTTATATTAATATGAAAGAACCTAAAGTTGTGTTTTCAATTCAAAGAAGGAATCACTACTTCAATGCAATACAAAAAGCTAACTTGAAAAGTGTTGGAAGCTCAAATTATTCATATCTAGTTGCCTGTAATATGTTTTCTTATGCCTTATAAGTATAGAGATAACTAGAGTCAAGTACAAATAACTAACTAATCTTTCGAGGTGATTCTAAATTAGTTTTAATCTCTTAAAACATTTCAATTATTTAACATTTTAAAAAGTAAAAATATGTTAGGTCACCGGCATTAAGTGATGACTTTACCAACACTAAACGATGATGTTTCTAGCATTAAATGATGATGAAGACAAATACTAAAGTTTTTTTTTTTTTTGGTAACAGAAGGGGGTGGACCACCCAAAAAAAACTAGCTCAAAGAGTTATTACAGATAATGCAAGTTCGAGGGACTCCCATCATATCATCAAATAATCGAGTTCCAATCCAATCAAGAAGATTATCAAAATAATGGTACTCAAGATCCATATTATAGCTCCAATTGGAAATGTCATTTGCCACCATGTTCTTCTCCCGGTAAACATGCACTAACTCGCATTCGGCTATGCGTATCATAAGTTGTCCACATTGATCAATGATGTTGGCAAGAGAATGAAAGCTGATATTAGTCATATATTATTAATCAAATTAACCACAAGATCTGAATCCATCTCCACACATAATCTTGAAATACTCTTATCAACTACAAGTTTCAGTCCATAATCTTGGTCTCTACTAATCGTCGTTTTTGGAGCTTTAATTTTCTAAATTGACTCCTTTTAGCCAAGTTAAGCCATAAATTTGATTAGCTAAACTACGTCCATTCAAAGCTCCATAGATGACGTGGCCCTTTACCACATTTGTGGAAATATGTTAAGCCCTTGCATGATGACGTGGGTTTGAACCTTATTAGTGGCTAATCTAACATCTAATCTAATAAAATCTATCGTTTGACAAAAAAAGAAAAAAAGAAGCTCCATAGATGACTTGAGAGTAAAAACCTATTTTTCATATCATCACTTAATGCTAGTGAAGCTTGTTTGAGAAAGAATAACTTTTCATTTCAATGAATAAAATTACAAGATAGTTGTATATATACAACTCATTTACACATATCACTGTCAACTACTCTTCAACCAACTAACTACACATCTCAACTAATTAACAAATATTGAACTATATCTCTAAGTATTAACTAACTATTGTATTTACATAAGTATCCTTAATATCCCCCCGCAAACTGAGCTGAGGAGTTCGAAGAGAGAGTTTGGATCTGAGAGTTTGAAAACAGTCCTTAGCAAGAGCCTTAGTACAGATATCTGCAATCTATTGCTGAGTGCAAATATAGTGAACAAAGATTTCTTTGGCCAAAACTTTCTCTCGAATGTAATGGTAATCAATCTCAACATGCTTGGTACGAGTATGGAACAATGGATTTTTGGCAAGAGAAAGAGTAGAGACATTATCACACCACAGTTGGGGAATAGAAGGTGGTTTGTAGGCAATATCCACTAAAAGTTTGCATATCCAAGTGATTTTTGCAGCAGTATTGGCAAGTGACCGATACTCAGCCTCAATGGATAAGCGAGCAACAGTAGGTTGCTTTTTAGCACTCCAGCTAATAAGGAAAGAACCAAGGAAAATACAGAAGCCGCCAGTGGACTTTCTGTCAAGAGGATAACCTGCCCAATCAGCATCAGAGAATGCTATGATTGATAGAGGAAGAGGACTATGCATATATTGACACACTAAATTCACAACAAAGGAAAGATCAGGCCGGGTCCAGGTTTAGTATTGAAGAGCTCTCATAAGAGATCGGTAGTTTGCAGCATTGTAAGTTACGGAGATGTATGATCGAGCTTTGATGTACTTAGATGAGTGGCACAAGGTTTTGCCCTATCCATTTGAGATTTCTTCAACAAATCCAGTATGTATTTGGTTTGTGATATGTAAATGCCCTTGGATGATCGTTTCACCTCAATGCCAAGTAAATAGTGTAAAGCACTGAAATCCTTGATAGGGAACATAGAACTAAGTTGAGTGATAACTTGTTGACAGGCTGAAGCAGACGGTCCAGTGACAATAATGTCATCAACATAAACTAAGATGAACACCATTGGATCTATCTTGACAAACAAAGAGTGATTTGATTGAGAACCAGTAAATCCCAAAAAGGTCAGTGCTCCATGAAGTTTTTCATACCAAGCTCGGGGAGTTTGTTTTAGGCCATAGAGAGGCTTATGGAGATGACAAATGTGATTGGGATGAGTAGAGTTTTCAAAGCCAGGTGGCTGTTGCATAAACACTTGTTCAGAGAGATTACCATGCAGGAATGCATTGCTGACATCAAGCTGATTTAGAAACCAGTCATATTGAGCTGCCAAAGTGAGAAGAATTCAAATAGTGACTGGTTTAGCAACCGGACTAAAGGTTTCTATATAGTCTAATCCTTCTTGCTGGTGAAAACTTTTTGCAACTAGACGTGCCTTGTACCTGTCAATTATACCATCGGGTTTCCTTTTGATTCGAAAAACCCACTTGCATCCTACTACATTGGTAAAGTGAGATAGAGGAACTAAAGACCAGGTTCCAGTTTGTGTCAGTGCAAGAAACTCATCTTGCATAGCTTTAACCCAGTGAAGATATTTAGAAACCTGAAGATATGTAATGGGAATAAAGTCATGAGAAAGATGAGAAGGTAGATGATACTTGGTTGCAGTTAAGGCCTTAGGCTTGTAAATGCCAGATTTAGATCGGGTTTGCATAGGATGAATATTTGTGGGAGAAGGTGAATGTGGAGGTGGAGGTGATGGAGAGGCACAGATAAGAGGTGATGGAGTTGAAGAGGCACGAATATGAGGTGATGGAGGGCACGAATATAAGGTGATGGAGATGAGGTACTTGGGTTGATTGTGGTGGTAAAAAAGGTTAATTGAGATGGAATAGAGGGATTGGGAGTAGCAGGACATGATGGGAAGGATGTTGCAGAGACTTGCTTGTGAAATGGAAAACTTGACTCATTGAAGATAACATGTCTGGACACATAGATCCGTTGAGAGGTGAGATCAAGACATTTATAACCCTTGTGGTTAAGACTGTAACCCAGAAAGATACACTGTTTGCTTTTAGGATCCAACTTTGATGTAGAATAAGGCTGCAACCAAGGAAAGCAATTGCAACCAAATATTTTCAGTGTGTGATAAGAGGGGGTTCTGTTGAATAGCAATTCCCATGGAGAGGCCTTGGATGCAGTAGGCATTCTATTGATCAAATAAACTGCAGTAGCAAAAGCATGATCCCAATAGATGTGAGGAACTTGAGAAACTGTCAATAATGTCCTGGCAGTCTCCACTAAGTGGCGATGTTTACATTCAGAGCAACCATTTTGCTCCGGGGTATGCGGACATCTTAGTTAATGGTGAATGCCATGCTCAACAAGAAAATTAGAAAATTGAGAACTCAAATATTCATCACCAGAGTCAGAACGCAGAGTTATAATTTTGGTGCACAACAGATTCTCAACATGAGCTTTGAACTTCACAAAGATACTGAAAACATCAGATTTGTATTGTATAGGAAATAACCAACAATATTTGGTAAAATCATCCACAAAGATGACATAATACTTGTGATGATGGCCCCTAAACATTTGTGTGAATGAGTTTTAAAGGTTTGCATGTCCAACTTGGCACAGTAACAAAAGGTAGCCTAGAACTCTTGCTTAATGCACAACCATTACAGAAAGTAGTATGAGTATTACCAGAAACAGAAATACAAGACTCAGATTTCAACTTATGTAGAATCTTAGTAGAGGGGGTGGCCTAATCGTTGATGCCAGACATCCCTGGAAGAATTGACAGAAGCACCAAATGCATGATGAGGATCAATCACCAAATCAGAGTTCAGAGGTTGAAAAGGATAGAAACCATTTCGCACTGGTCCTTTAAAGAGCATCTTCCCCGAAGAAATATCCTTCATAGTGAAGTGAAAGGGATAAAGATGCATAGAACACCAATTATCAATGAGAAATTGATTTGCAGAAAGCAAATTATGTTTCAATACAGGAACATGTAACACATTACGAAGCTGAAAATTATAATAAGAAGTAGGTAATTGAGAGGATCCGGAATGAAGAATTGGCAAACCTTTGCCATCACCAATAAAAACTTGCTCAGGGCATGTGTAAGGTTCTGGATTCTGGAGATTGGTATACGAATTCATCATGTGAGTGTTGGTGCCAGAGTCCACAAGCCAAGTTGGAGAAGAAGAAGTTGTACTGGCAACCATTGTAGAGGGAGAAGAATGACCAGAAAAGTTTGGATTCATTCGCTAAGGATAAACAAATGCTTCATGGCCAAATTGTTGACAAATTTGACAAGAAGTCTTTTTGTCAGATGAGGAGAAATTGGAGCGACCATCGCGATTATAATTGTGATAGCCTCAGTGCTTGGAATTCTGGCGAAAATTATTAGATCGAAAATTGCTGCGACCTTGAAAATTTCAAGGAGTGTAGACTGAACCTCGAGTTTGAGAATTGTTGCGATTTGGACCACGGCCTTGAGAATTGAAGTGTTGAGCTGCCATAAGAGCTTGAGAATGAGGCGTAGGAAGAAGACCAGCAGAGGAATTAAAGGCTTGAAATGGCGAAGACGGAGATGTTTTATTCCAATTCGTTAATTGAATCTCCTTACTAAGAAGAAGGCCATGAAGTTCATCAATTGTTGTGGAACCGAGGTGAAACTGAATTGCGTTAACACATAAGTCGTTTTCAGCTGGAAGTCCATGAAATGACAGAAATTAGCTCGGAATATTCAATTGGAGCTCCGGCACTGGCAAAAGCGTCAACAATTTCTTCAATTTGTTGAAGGAATCGTGCAGCAGAAGAATCTCCCTTAGTCAGACTGCGAAGATGAGATCTGAGTTCATGAATGTGCGATTGAGAAGCAGTTGTAAGCCTTGATTCCAATTTTGCCCACAATTCTTTGGAAGAGGTGACTCCAACAATGTAAGGAATCAGTGAATCAGAGAGTGTATAGTTGATCCAGATGAGAATGTTCTGATCATTCTCAAACCAGGTAACATAAGCTAGATTCAGAGCACGAGATCCAGTTGCATCAGTGAGAAATTGAGGCGGTGGAGGAACCAAGCTATCAACAATGCCTGTAAGATTGTACCGACGGAAAATTGGAGCAAATAAGGCACTCCAAGTCAAGTAATTCGTCGTGGTCAGTTTGATCAGTACCAGAGATCCAATGTTTTGGATCGTGATGGAAGGAGCGTGAGATGTGGTAGAGAGATTGGGGCTGGAAGCGATGATTGGAGGAGGATGAAGGTGAGAATCAGAGTCAGAAGAGGGAGAAGCCGATGTCGCCATGGAAGAGTACAGAAGAAATTAGGGTTTCAGATGCAAGAAGCTACATGGAGATGGAAGCTTAGCAAGGAAGATTCGCAGAGTCGCAGAAAACGTTGTAGCGAAAGACAGGGGATCGAGTCGTTAGACAGAGGCGAGGGATACCATGTTTGAGAAAGAATAACTTTTCATTTCAATGAATAAAATTACAAGATAGTTGTATATATACAACTCATTTACACATATCACTGTCAACTACTCTCCAACCAACTAACTACATATCTAAACTAATTAACAAATATTGAACTATATCTCTAAGTATTAACTAACTATTGTATTTACATTAGTATCCTTAATAAAGCTAACATACGTCGACCACTTTTCAAAGTTACATAGTTATTAGGAATATTTTAAAAAGTTATGACTAAATTAGAATCACCTAAAAAACTAGATAGTGATCCGTACGTAATCCTAAAAACTAAGTTGAAAAGAAATTATGCAGTGTAAAATAAAAATATTATTGTATGTGATAGTAACACAACATGAAATGTTGCTACAAGTCCGCAAAAATGATAATGCTATAGTAATTAAGATTGAGGGAAATAATTTATGTAGTCGATCTCGTTTAATTTGGAAAAAGGCTAAAACTGTGATGATGTAACCATGAACAAGTAATTATACTTAAAATATATATTACGTACGCAAATAACTTACACAAGTACTCCTAACCCGGTAATGTTCCGAGATGAAACTCAAATTATGTCTCAATTAAGAACGACTATATATCAAGTTATCAATGATTCTCACGACTCACGATTCAATAGATAGTTTCGTTTGACATTGTGATAAAGTACATTGCACAACAATTTTCATTTGGACATTTGTCTTATCTCATCAATACAAATACAATAATGATCATACAAGAATGCAATTATGCCCTAAGTTCGAGTTTATTTAGTCAACAATCGATCATTCTCTCTTTCTTACGCATGGCAGCAGTTCTCGTGAACTACTAAAAAATTGTGAGATTCTTAATGAAAAGATGAACTACGATGAAAGAGGAGAAGGGGGAGTCAGGTCATTGATAATTTGAAGATCTATTACTCCAAGTATTTTCCTTAGCCTACAATAGTGAATTGTTCTGATGATTATAGTACCTTTTGATTCTTTTCAACTCACTGCATTTTGAATTTAAACTCACCTCCCTTCTGAGTCCAAACCCTTACCCCTATCGAGTTCAACCCTTCCCCCATCTTTGGGCTTAAAGTTTAAACTCACATGTTCCATGAATCTCATCTCATTGGGCCCCTTTCACATTTGCATAATTTTCCGGTCCAGCCCATGTGCAGAACACCCAAAACTTGACCCGCCATCTGACCCAAAAAAATGAAAACTTGACCCCCCAACTTTTTTTTGTTACAAAGCGATACTGAAAACTGGTGACTCGCCAACTCTAAAAGTCGAAAAGCACTGAAAATCCAGTAGCCGCTGTAAAAACAAATCCTATTGGCTAGCGTGCGGAGCACACGGATCGCTATCCGCTTCACTCTACGAAAAACAATCTTCACCGTTGATAACAAGAACAAATCAACGCTCTGTATTACCTCATCCAAAATTTTCAAATTCCCCAAATATTTCAAACTCGCCGCTTCTTCTACTCTTCCACTGTATAAATTAATCCGATCAAATCCTTCAAAATTCACAAATTCATCGCATTTTCTCACTGATTTTCCCGAGAAACAAACAGCCCAAAACATCCCAAATCCCTCCAAATCCTTCAATCTTCCCAACTCCAATCCCAAATGGCTCGTACGAAGCAGACTGCTCGCAAATCCACCGGAGGCAAGGCTCCACGGAAGCAGCTGGCCACCAAGGCTGCCCGGAAGTCGGCTCCGGCGACAGGAGGAGTGAAGAAGCCCCACCGCTTTAGGCCCGGAACCGTGGCGCTGAGGGAGATCAGGAAGTACCAGAAGAGCACTGAGCTTCTGATCCGCAAGCTTCCGTTCCAGAGGCTTGTGAGGGAGATCGCTCAGGACTTCAAGACCGATCTGAGGTTCCAGAGCAGTGCTGTTGCGGCGCTTCAGGAGGCGGCGGAGGCGTACTTGGTGGGTCTGTTCGAGGACACCAACCTCTGCGCCATTCATGCTAAGAGGGTCACGATCATGCCCAAGGACATCCAGCTCGCTCGTAGGATCAGAGGCGAGAGGGCTTAAGAAAATAAAAATCCGCAATTTCTTGGGTTTCTTGTTTCGATAACTTGTAGTTGATTTGGGGTTTTAAGAATTTGATTGTTACTCACAATCATGAATTAGCTGCTGGGCTTGAATTTGTATATCTTTTCGTGTTTTGAAATGAAACGTTTGCAGTTGTTTAATTAAATTGTGAAGTTATGTTGTGGTTGTCTTAATCCCAATGTGGGCGGCAAAGAGTTGTGAAGTCGTACACTCTCGGTTTATGCCGGACATGTATGGATCATTCAATCATCAAGGCAAGCTGTATATCTACTTGTCTCCCAGTTTTTGTTGATGTTGCAAATATTGTTTTTCATTTGGGAGAGGAAGTTAGATGTACAGCTTGCATCGATGGTTCAATGATTTGTACACTTGTCTGACATGGTTCGGAGTGTACGAGTCACCACCACACTTTTCCTCTCACAACGATGTTCAATACCGGTTGATAACTCGAGTGGTCGATCTTTTGTGTCTAACCTTTCACCTTATTGGGTTATATAGGGAGGTTGGGATGAATTCTATTTAATTTGAGAGGACCGCCATTATGTTTAGATAAGACCAAACTTGTGCGTTTTGAATTCATAAGGAAAAAGAGAAACCGTAAAATAAAATTTGGGGGCCGTTTGGTTGGTTATGTGTGTTTGAATTTATAAAGAAAAAAAAGAAACTGTAAATTAAAATTTGAGTCTGTTATCATAAGGTTGATTTTGTGTGTTTTAAGTTCATAAGAAAACAAGTAATTGAAAAATTAAAATTCATGACCATTATATTTCGATAAGATTGAATTTGTGCATTTTGAGCTCACATGGAAAAAGAGTAATTGAAACATTAAAATCTGAGGCCATTATGTCTGAATAAGGTTGAATCTATGCGTTTTGAGTTCATAAGGAAAATGAGTAATTGAAAATTCAATTCCGAAACCATATGTTTTGATAAGACAGAATATGTGAAAGGAAAGAGTAAATGAAAAATTAAAATATCAGGTTATTATGTTTCGATAAGGAGGAATCTATGTATTTGGGCTCAAAAGGAAAATGAGTAACTGAACGAACAAATTCGAGGCCATTATGCTTCGATGAGACGAATTTGTGTGTTTTGAGTTCATAAGGAAAAATAGTTATTGAAATTAAAATATGAGGGCGATACATGCTTGAAAATAAGCAAAGGAAAGCATCCAAGTCTTGAAATCGTTTACACACAAACTCAGAAAATTGAGATGGCACTCCAAATGAACTCCATTCCGAGTGAAAGGGTCAAACACTTTGCGATTTGGTGCTTGAAAAAATTTTGTGCACAAAAACTGTAATATAACGAACATGAGGACACTCTTTGACAACGAGCAGTGCCAACTTTAAAGAGGAACTAGCAAGGAACCAATGAGTGTCCATACCAACATGAATTTTGTGCTCAGCACCATTAACAAAACCACCAGTAACAATGAAGTAGACACACTAGAAGCCCATAATACATGAACACAAAATTAAAATAATCACTAAGGGATACTAATACTTCATCAAAAAAGGCACTTATAGACGGAAATACTAAAGCAAAAAACAAAAATGCAACGATCAATGAAAAGAGGAAGGAGGAAGGTTGGCTAGGAGAAGTGGCAAGGGGACGACGACTATGAAGTTTTTAGATTTAGTGTTTTGGTATGAAAAGGAGATGAAATTTCCATCTGCACAATTTATTTTATCTTGTAAGTGCAATTTTATGTTTTTTTTTTGGTATAATAAATCGAAATTCTATGGTGCTTAATTAGCTAATTCCCAATTGTATTGTGCCCTTATTTGGGCAGTAAAAAATGGAATTCTTGACGGTAATTTGGAATGGCACTGGTAAAAAGGTAATAAGAGATAAAATGTTCTGAGAAAATTTAATTAATATGGACTACCAATTTGTTACAAATTAACTTATAAACATTACAAATTAACTTGACATTGCACGAGCTCTTCCCTTCTTCGCTCTTATGGACTCATGGACATAGCCTGAAGTACTAGCGTTGTGCTAACTTGACATTGCACGAGCTCTTCTCTTCTTCGCTCTTATGGACTCATGGACATAGCCGGAAGTACTGGCGTCGTGCTGACATTGCACGAGCTCTTCTCTTCTTGGTTCTTATGGACTCATGGACATAGCCTGAAGTACTAGCGGCATGCTCTTCTGCAGCCACAACCAGAGAGGTTTGGTTCTGGACCTCTAGTCATCAGAGACACCTTATGGTCATCGTGCACCCTTCTTCCGGACTGAGGCTCAGCAACACCACCACCAATACCTAATGCCCGAGCTCTCTTTTGCTAATTAGCTCTCACCGACTTGTCTCATTGATGGCCAGAAGTACCCGCCTCGTGATCATGCCGACCCACCACCAGACTGGTTCCATTCCAATGATGCACTCCTCCACAGAGAGCAGCAACCGCATCAGCAAGAAGATTGATCTTCCTCTTCCGGCCTCTCTTCTTTGCCATGGTGCTTGTAGGATTTACAGGCACCACAGGGACACTGCCGTCGTCAAATTCCATAAGCTGGAGTTTTGAATCTCCTTATCGTTCTTCCGACGGAATCTTATTGCTTTCGCTGCAGTGCTCAGGGCCCTGCAGTGAACGCCGGTGTGAGCCGAGATTAGCTGTGGTGACTGGTACACTCCGAGGCGTATTGGACAATTGCACCAATTATTTGATCCGCGGGGCGCAGGCTGTGTAGCTCCCATTTGAGAAATAATATTTTCCTCGATATCGTCAAACTTCTACTGAAGTTCCTCCTCGACATCGTCGTCGCCATTCTGTTGGTAAGGGGTGGGGTTTTAGCTGCTCGGTGAAACCTGAAAGAGCTCAAACCTCGTGGAGATTTGTACCTAATACCAACTATGGCAGACCAATTCTTTATCAGAACGTTGGCCGGCATAGATCTGTTCCTTCACATGATCGATTCCCTGGGCGAGGGACATCAAGTTTTGATGACAATGATCATGCATGTATCCACGATGCAATTGATTGAAGTGAAAATTTGAGAAGTTGAATGGTGAAAGAAAACCTTAATAATTAAGTTCGAAACTCAATTTATATAAACAAATGAGAGTTGAGCGAAACACAGGATAAATGGCTTCAATGGTCGATATTTGTTTTGTTCTCTTAGGCTTCTCCTTACTAGGTTATATATAGAGATTAGAGAGGCATGGGAGGAATTCTTTCTCGCAAGGGCACAATGGTAAGTTCATGAATTCTGTTTTTGGTAACGGAGAATACAAATTGGATTGGACCAACAAAGAAAATTAAAATCCCGAGGCCTTTTTGTTACCGAATCTTGATTTATGTGGAAAAAAATAACAAAAAATTAAAACCTGTCACCATTTTTTTCGATAAGACCGAATATGTGTATTTTGTGTTTCAGGAAAGAGAACGATTTAAAATTTAAAATCTGAGACCATTATATTTCAATAAGACAAAATTTATGCGTTTTTTGCATTACAAAAAAGTAATTGAAAAATTCAAACACGAGATGTTATGATAACACTATCTTTGTGTTTTGGGAAATAGAGTAACTAAAAAAAATATATGTGGCCATTATGTTTTGATAAGACCAAATCCATGCATTTGGCGTTGAAGAAAGAAAGTAATTGAAAAGTTAAAACAAGAGAATCTTTTGGTTTTGACAAAGACCAAATCCATGCGTTTGGCGTTAAGGAAAAAAAGCAATTGAAAAATTAAAACACATAACTCTTTTGTCTTCGATAAGACCAAATCTATTCATTTTGGCGTTAGAGGAAAAAAGTAACAGAAAATCCAAAACACAGAATCTTGCCATTTTGAGTTCATAATAAAAAAAGCAACTGATAAATTAAAACAAGAGCGTTATGTTTCGATAAGATCAATATGTACGTTTTGAGTTCATAAGGAAAAAGAATAAATGAAAAAAATTAAAGTCCGAGTCCATTATGTTTCAATAAGACTGAATATGTGTGTGTTTGAGTTCATAAGGAAAAAGAGTAACTAAAAATTAAAATATGTGGCCATTATGTTTCTATAAGATTGAATATGTGTGTTTTGAGTTCATAAGGGAAAAAGTAGTTGAAAAATTAAAACACAAGACCCTTTTGTTTTGATAGGATCGAGTCTGCGTTTTAAGTTCATAAGAAAAAAGAGTAACTAAAAAAAATTTAATATGTGGCCATTATGTCTCAATGAGACCAAATCCATGCAATTTGCATTCAAGGAAGAAAACAACTGAAAAATTAAAACACATAATCTTTATGTTTTGATGAGACCAATTCCATGCGTTTGGCGTTCGGGGAAAAAGTAACTGAAAGTTAAAACAGGGAATCTTTCTGTTTCAATAAGACCAAATCCATATGTTTGGCGTTAGAGGAAAAAAGTTATTGAAAAATTAAGACACGAAATCTGTGCTTTTTGAGTTCATAAGGAATAAGAGTAACTAAAAAAATTAAAACACGAGAGCATTATGTTTCAACAAGACCAAAATGTGTGTTTTGAGTTCATAAGGAAAAGAGTAAGTGAAAAAAATTAAAGTCTATGACCATTATGTTGCGATAAGACCGAATCCGCGCATTTTGAGTTCACCAGGAAAAATTGGAATTGAAAATTAAAATCTGTGACCATGATGTTTTGATAAGATCTATTATGTACGTTTTGAGTTCACAAGGAAAATGAGTAAATGAAAAATTAAACATGAGATCGATATGTTTTGATAAGAACGAATTTGTGCGTTTTGAGTTCTTAAGAGAACAAGGTCATTAAAAAAAAATGGTAGTAATGTTTCGAAAAGATCAAATTCACGTGTTTGGTGTTCGAGGAAGAAAGTAACTGAAAATTTGAAACACGGGATCTTTTTGCTTCGATAAGACCAAATTCACATGTTTGTTGTTCAAGAAAAAATGTAACTGAAAAATTAAAACACGGGAGTGTTATGTTTGATAATTAAGACCAATAACTACGCTTTGAGTTCATAAGGAAAGAGTAAGTGAAAAATATTAAAGTCCAAGGCCATTATGTTTCGACAAGACTAAATCTGTGTGTTTTGAGTATAATAATGAAAAAGAGTAAAATAGAAATTAAAATCTAAGGCTATTTTGTTTCAATAAGATCAAACATCCATGCGTTTTTCCAAGAAGTGCAACCGTGATTTCACAATTTTTTTCTACAGATAATACCTATTGGTCTAATGAGAGATACCAAAATACATAGTGGACCACTACAGATGCCAAAAGAGGGAAGACGTTCCTATAATAAATATGTGCGTTACAAGTTCTAAGGAGAATGAGTAACTGAAGACTCTAAATGTGGGGCCATTATGTTCAATAGGACCAAATCTATGCGTTTTTTAAGGATCGCGATACAATGGTAATTTCACGAATTTTAGCTTGAAGAATAAAGATTGAACCAACGAAAGATGCCAAAAGAGGGAAGATGATTATATTTCGATAAGGCCAAATCTATGCATTTTGAGTTCATAAGAAAAAAAAGTAACAAAAAAAAAAAAAATTGAGGCCATTTTGTTTCGATAAGACCAAATTTATGAGTTTTCTCAAGAGGGCACGATCGTAACTTCACGAATTTTCCTCATATAATTCCTACTGGTCCAAAAAAAGATGCCAAAATACATAGTGGACCACAAAAGATATTAGAAGAGGGAAGAAGTTTCGATTAGATTGAATCTGTGCATTTTGAGTATATAAGAAAATTAGTAGCTGATAAGATCAAATTTGTGTGTTTTGAGTTCGGAAAATTAAAATCTGAACCCTTTTAGTTCATAAGGAAAAACGGTAACTGAAAAATTAAAATATGAGGCCATTATGTTTTCAATAAGACCAAAAGTACATTCTGAGTTCAGAAGAAAAAAGCATAACTGCAAATAAAATACGAGGCTACTGTGTTTTGATATGACCGAATTCGTGCGTTTGGGGTTCATCAGAAGAAAAAAAAAGAGTAACTGTGATTAAAATCCGAGGATATTATGTTTTGATATGACCGAATTCATGCTGAGTATCCGCTCACCAGCTCCCAGATGAGAAATAATTTCCACATCAAGCGGCCGCAGCCCCTCCTAGCGTCGTTATTGGCATGCTCCTCGGGACGCGTGAAGGTGGGGTTTGAGCTTCTCGGAAAAAGCTGAGTGGATCAGCCGAGTGACCAAGATGGCTTGCTGCTGCTGGTTGTGGTGGTGCTGCAGCCCTCCTTGATTGCGTCGTTATCGGCATGCTCCTCTGGACCCGTGGAGGTGGGGTTTGAGCTTCTCAGTGAAAGGTGAGTGGATCAGCCGAGTGACCAAGATGGCTTGCTGCTGCTGGTTGTGGGGGCGCTGCAGCCCCTCCTTGATAGTGTCGTTATAGGCATGCTCCTCGGGACTGGTGAAGTTGGGGTTTGAGCTTCTCGGTGAAAGCTGAGTGGATCAGCCGACTGACCAAGATGGCTTGCTGCTGCTGGTTGTGGTGGTGCTGCTGACGGGTCTGCCGGATCCGTTGTTTTGCTTGGCGGAAATGGAGTTTGGGAAATGAGGATGACATGTTAAATTGAAGGTGGGATGAAGGTTGACGGAAATGGGAATTTGGGTAAAGTACGATTATTCTCCGTTTTGTTCTGTTGTAGCGTTCTGCTAGGAACTTAGAATATGGGTTAGTGTACAACGGTAATTTCAAGTTTGCCTCGTGATCATGACGACCCACCACCAGAGTGCTTCTGTTCCGGTGATCGAACGGCACCACAAAATCGTCACGATCCACCCCTCCTTGAGGGAGGCTGTGTATCCGTCCATCATCATCTCCCAGATGAGAAATAATATTCTCATCATCAATGGAAACATTTTCTTGATCACCACGGCCATCGTCTTTGTCTGACGGACGGTGGACTCCCTCGGCAAGACTGGACTCTCGGATATCAGGAGTTGGAGGGTCGAGATTTTGCGGACTGGCGTCATTAGGCATGACTTCATCATAAAGGAGGATGATGATCATCATGAATGAATCCGTGATGTGATTGATTGAAGTGGATTGGAGAAGTTGGATGGTGAAAGAACACTGAAATAATTGAGTTCGAAACTCAATTATATAAACCATGAGAGTTGAGCGAGGTACACAAGGTAAATGACTTGAATGGTCGATATGTTTGTTCGTCTTAGCTTTCACCATGTTGGGTTATATAGGGAGGTTGGGATGAATTCTTGCTTGGGAAGTGACAACGGTAATTTCACGAGTTTTGTCACGGAGAATACTTATTGGACCAACGAAAGAAGCCAAAAGCGGAAAGACCATTGTGTTTTGATAAGACCAAATCCGTGCGTTATTGAGTTCATAAGGAAAAAAGGTAATTGAAAAATTAAAATCAAGTCATTATGTTTCGATAAGACTGAATTTGTGCGTTTTCTCGAGATGCCAGTACAACAACAGTGTCACGAGTTTTGTGTAAGAATAAAGATTGAACCAATGAAAGATGCCAAAAGAGGGAGGGTCATCATGTTTTGATAAGACCAAATCCGTGGGCTTTGAGTTCATAAGGAAAAAAAGTAACAAAAAAAATTAAAATTTGATGCAATTTTGTTTTGATAAAACCAAATCTATGCGTTTTTTTTCAAGAGGTTCACGAGTTTTATCAATTAATACCTACTGGTCCAACGAAAGATGCCAAAATACATAATGGTCCAATGAAAGATGGCAAAATACATAATGGACCAGATAAGATGTCGAAAGAGGGAAGACGTTTCAATAAGAATAAATTTGTGCGTTAGGAGTTCATAAGGAGAAAGAGTAACTAAAAAATTAAAATAGGAGGCTATTATGTTTCGATAAGATCACTAAATATGTACGTTTTTTGAGAGGGTACAATAGTAAATTCACAAGTTATTTTCCACATAGAATAGAGATTGAACCAACAAAAGATGCAAAAAGAGGGAACGCCACTATGTTTTGATAAGATAAAATCTGTGCCTTTTGAGTTTATAAGGAAAAATAGTAACTGAAAAATAAAACTTGAGGCCATTTCAATAAGACCAAATTTGTGTGTTTTTTTCAAGAGCGTAACTGTAATTTCACGTGTTTTACTACGGAGAATAGAGATTGAACCAACGAAAAAATGCCAAAAGAGGGAAGATCATTATGTTTTGATAAGGTCAAATCCGTGTGTTATTGAGTTCATAAGGAAAAAAGTAACTGAAAAATTAAAATCAGGTCATTATGCTTCGATAAGACTGAATCTGTGCGTTTTCTCAGGATGCCAGTACAAGGGTAGTGTCACGAGTTTTGCGCAAAGAATAACGATTTAACCAATGAAAGATGCCAAAAGAGTAAGGGCCATTATGTTTTGATAAGACCAAATCCGTGGGCTTTCAGTTCATAAGGAAAAAAAGTAACAAAAAAATTAAAATGTGATGCAATTTTGTCTTCATAAAACCAAATCTATGCGTTTTTCAAGAGAAGTTCACAAGTTTTTTCAATTAATACCTACTAGTCCAACAAAAGATGCCAAAATACATAATGGTCCAATGAAAGATGGCAAAATACATAATGGACCACATAAGATGTTGAATGAGGGAAGACGTTTCGAAAAAAATAAATTTGTGCGTTATGAGTTCATTAGGAGAAAGAATAACTGAAAAATTCAAATATGAGGCTATTATGTTTCGATAAGATCACTAAATTTGCGCATTTTTCGGGAGGGTACAATAGTAAATTCACTATTTATCTTTCACATAGGATAGAGATTGAACCAATGAAAGATGCCAAAAGAGGAAACGCCACTATATTTTGATAATATAAAATCCGTGCCTTTTGAGTTTATAAGAAAAAATAGTAACTGAAAAATAAAACTTGAGGCCATTTCAATAGGACCAAATATGTGTGTTTTTTCAAGAGCATAACTGTAATTTCACGTGTTTTACCACAAAGAATAGAGATTGAACCAACGAAAGATGCCAAAAAAGGGAAGAACATTATGTTTCCCTAAGAACAAATCCCTGTGTTATTGAGTTCATAAGGAAAAAGAGTAACTAAAAAAATAAAAAATTAAGATCATTATGTTTCGATAAGACTGAATATGTGTGTGTTTCTTGGGATGTCGGTACATTAGTTTCAGGATTTTTGCACGAAGAATAAAGATTGAAGCAATGTGTCACATCCCGGCCCGGGTCCACCACATCCCGAGCCCGTTCCACCACGGTAGCACGATATTGTCTGCTTTGGGCTTACCATTCCCTCACGGTTTTGTTTTTGGGAACTCACGAGCAACTTCCCAGTGGGTTACCCATCCTGGGAGTGCTCTGGCATCCTTCTCGCTTAACTTCGGAGTTCCTACGGAATTCGAAGCCAGTGAGCTCCCAAAAGGCCTCGTGCTAGGTAGGGATGAGAATATACATTTAAGGATCACTCTCCTGGTCGATGTGAGATGTTACAATCCACCTCCCTTAGGGGTCCGACGTCCTCGTCGGCACACTTTCAGCTAGGGATTGGCTATGATACCATTTTGTCACATCTCGGCCCGGGTCCACCACATCCCGGGCCCGTTCCACCACCATAGCACGATATTGTCCGCTTTGGGCTTACCATTCCCTCACGGTTTTGTTTTTGGGAACCCACGAACAACTTCCCACTGGGTCACCCATCCTGGGAGTGTTCTGGCCTCCTTTTTGCTTAACTTCGGAGTTCATACGGAACCCGAAGCCAGTGAGCTCCCAAAAGGTCTCGTGCTAGGTAGGGATGATAATATACATTTAAGGATCACTTCCCTGGACGATGTGGGATGTTACACAATGAAAGATGCCAAAAGAGGGGAGGCCATTATGTTTTGATAAAGACCAAATCTATGGGATTTGAGTTCATAAGGAAAAAGAGTATCTAAAAAAATTAACTTCTTGTTTTTCCACAGATAATACCTACTGATCTAATGATAGATGTCAATTTCATAATGGACCACAAAAGATGTGAAAAGAGGGAAGATGTTTTGATAAGAATTAATCTATGGATTATGAGTTCATAAGGAGAAAGAGTAACTGAAAATTTAAAATACGAGGCCATTATGTTTCGATAAGACCAATCTATGCATTTTCAAGAGGGTACAACAGTAAATTCATGAGTTATTTTCCACATAGAATAGAGATTGAACCAAAGAAAGATGCCAAAAGAGGGAACAACACTTCCTTTTGGTAAGAAGAAATTTGTGCATCTTGAGTTTACAAGGAAAAAGAGTAACTGAAACATAGAACTTGAGGCCATTATGTTTCAATAAGACCAAATCTGTATGTTTTTTCATGAGTGTAAGTGTAAGTTCATGTGGTTTACCATAGAGAATAAAGATTGAACAAACGAAAGATGCCAAAAGAGGGAATGCTTTGCTAAGACCAAATCGTGTGTTTTGAGTTCATAAGAAAAATCAGTAACTGAAAAATGAAAATCTAAGGCCATTATGTTACCATAAGACCAAATTTGTGTGTATTTTCAGTAGGTTACGATAGTAATTTCACGAGTTTTCCACAGAGAATAAAGATTGAACCAACGAAAGATGCCAAAAAAGGGTATGCCATTATGTTTTGACAAAACCAAATATGTGTGCGTTTTGAGTTCATAAGGAAAAAAAAAGTAACTGAAAATTAAATATGATGCCATTATGTTTTGATAAGACCAAATTTTTGCATTTTTGAGTTCCTAAGGAAAAAAACTAACTGAAAAATCAAAATTCGGATGCCATTATAATTCCATAAGACCAAAGTTGTGCGTTTGTAGTAATATCTTTTGATACCATATGGCAAGCAAGAAGACATCGCTGTTAAGTACTCGAAACCTGAACGCAAAATCACTGTAAGTTGAAAACCACCAAGCAGGCTCTTCACCTGCAGTGAGAATACTTTCCATTCTGGAATTCTTATTGGCAGAAGCAAAAGCCATGGCCATTGTATTCACAAAGCAGTGAAGACAAGGTCGTCACAGACTGCAGAAGTTCATTTTGAATTCTAACCAATGTGGATGGAGTTGCGCTCGCAGCTAAAAACTATATTCAACAAGTTCTTGCCAATAAACATGATCATAATTCAGGCCCTCCCTACAAAGAGAAGACAATGGAGTAGAGAGGGTGGCGAGAATGCTAAACAGGAAAAGAGATAGGCCACAAATTTCATCAATACCAATCGCTTGGGAAAACACACAGTTTCGTAGCAAACTTTATAGTTCTTGATACGATATCATAAACTAAAGCAAGACTTGGAAAGCAAACCAAAAATTAGTCGACTAACAATAGATTGATAACCCACAGTTTGGATGCCATGCCATCGAAACAATGCCGGTTTTAACCAGTTCTGGTATATGGGAATGGACACGGTCAAGGTTGAACATGTAGTTCCACCTTTTCTTCAAGCATCTGCACAACCTTCCTCATGGTAGGCCTAAGAGATTGGTCTTCTTGAACACACCAAAGCGCAACCATCACGAACTTTTGCAGTTTCCATTGTTCAAGAAAGGCCTGGGGTTCATAATCTACTACAACACATAATTCTCCATTAACTTGCAGTTTTACACCCAATCTGTTATATTTGCTCTCTTTGCAGTTTCTTTCAACATCAACGCTTCTCTTACAATAAATGATCTCTAGCTGTACAACATCGAAGCTGTACACGCCAACTTTGATAGTGATTCGCAAGATACGAAACCACTCATGTGCACATGCAACATAACCTTTTGCTCTCCGAATGGCAATATGAATCTGGCTCTGATTCATTGTCAAAATTGGTGATCCAAAATCAGAGATCCGAGCATTGTAATAATCATCGAGAAGTATGTTCTCAGGCTTTATATCACACTGGACAATTTGCGTGATGCACTCTTCATGCAAGTAAAGAAGTCCTCTGGCAACTCCATAAGCAATTTCAATTCGTTGTCTCCAACTTGGTTTCACCTCAGCGAAAAGAAAGCTTTCTAATGTGCCATTTCTCAAGAATTTTTAAACTAGTCCCTCATCACAATATCCGGAAAGGTGAACCAGATTCTTGTGATGTATCTGACCAAGGACATTCAATTATGTTGTAAACCCTTCTCAATGTCGTGCAGTACATAGTTTAGCTTCTTCACTGCCACTAATTCGACACCAGAATCAATTTGCATTACCCCTTTGTAAATAACTCCAAAAGCACCCTGTCCTAGTTCTCAACAAAACAAGGAGGTCCATGAGCACTAACTTTCTTCTCTTACCCCTTTTTTTTGGAAAGGAATGCTGCTATAAAGGAGGCAGAATTGCAGTTCAGTTAAAGTATAATGTCAGGATAGCTGCCTCTAACCAAATTCACACAAGTTTCGTATAGAAACAACAGCACCAATATGGCTTTTAGCTACCTCTTGAATCCGTTAGTATCTTCTTGAATCTCTTCATAGCTAAAAGAACACAGATTTGAACCCAAAATTGTTTTGGACTCGAATTTTATTTCAGGTTGGCTGGGGAATTTGGTGATGGAAGCTTGCATTATTGTATTTTGTTGTTGGGTGGCCTGCTTTAATTGAGCATTCAGATTTTCGAGAGATGAATGACAAACTTCTTGTTGGTTGTTCAAGGAGAAAGTTAGAAGGTCTTTACAGCCAACATTGTAATTGCATTATTCGATAAGGATCATTTTGCTCCTGGTTGAACTCTGGGATACTAGAAGAACAAAGCTTCGTCGGATGAGTAGGGTCAGAACATTTGGCACAAAGCAAAACAAACCTTAAAATAAAAGGAAATCCAAACAAAAAGAGTACTGTAGAAATCCTACTTTGACTAGATAGATAGCGCATCAGTCAGGTTGTAGGCACGTTTTAGGGTTTTTTCTTGGTCTAGAAAATTTCGGAAAAATATTTTTTGGCCAAGTCTTGGATGTCTTCTTCAAGGATTGGGGTCGCATACTTCATGGAAAATTCGGGAGAGCCTTCAAATCTTCTTCTTCGACGCTATAACTCAGTTCTGTATTTTCAGCAATGGAAGTCACTCGACCAACAGGAAAAATACTCTTCCACTTCAAAGCAGCTGACGGCACGATTCGTACTTCGACTCCAAGATGACCAGATTATGGAGAAACGGCCTTTTGTGGGAAACACACAAAGAAATGTATTTTCTGCTTAAACTAATTAAGTGTGTTGAAGCATGTCCCACATGGCAACATCGGAAACTTGATGAAATTAAATCCCCTTATATTGAAAAGTTCGACTACTAATTGCTTTGAGGCCTTAATTTTGTATAAAACCAGACCTATTGGATTGCACATGTGGTTAAATTAAGGTCAGTATTGATGTTAATTAATAGTGGGCCATTGGACCGTCTCCAAAAGTTTGTTTGAAAGCTGAAAATAGATAAAATAAAGAAATATGTCCTTTTGAATCACTTCTCTCCTGCAAATTAATTAAAACTAGTACAATGTAAGTGAATTATGAACCTATCAGGATCCTGCTGATATTAGCTAATGGATTGTAATTTGTATAAGCAGTGTTTGGATAAGGCAATTCATCTGTTTTTTTTTAGGAGGATTCCAATGATGCAAGTTTTATCTGCTTGCATAGAGTAGAAGCAAATTGGTAGTAACAAAACCAAATCAGAGTGGACATATAAAACCGTCTGAGGGAGACGATGAACGGAAGGATTTAGGAGTAATATCCAGCTGCAATTTTGTGTAATGAGACTGCGGCTGCTGTTCTTTTTGAATTCAAAGTCTGCTACTCTTACCAATGTGAATGAAGTTTGTACGGCAGCTGAAAACTAAACTGAACAAGTACTTGCCAATAAAAAGGATCGTAAATCGCTGCCCTCTCTACTAAGAACACTAGGGAATAGAGAGGGCAGCGATAAGTCCAATTCGTAAAAGATAAGCCACAAACTTCATCAGCACCAACAGACTAAGCAAACGAAAATGCTTTCATAACAAACTTTATCATTCATAACAAGAGTTACATACATAAAGCATTTACCGTTTTGATCTAAATCATTGCATTACAAAACCACAAATTGGTAAATTAAACACAGATTGACAAAGAGGAAACAAGCTAGCTACTACTGTGACAATAAATACACCTTCGCTGCAATACAAATAATGGCGGTTCAACCTTATCTGGTATATGGGGATGGACATGGTGGAACAGGCACTTCGACAACTCCTTCAAGCATCTGCACAACCTTCCTCATAGTAGGCCTAAGAGATGGATCTTCCTGAATACACCAAATCGCAACCATCACAAACTTTTCCAGTGTCGTTCGATCACCCAAGGCCTCAACTTCATAATCTACAACAGCATCTAGTCCTCCTTCAACGTAGCAATCATAAACCCAATACGTTAAAATTGCGCTCTCTTCACAGTTACCTTCCATGTCAACGCTTCTCCTACAACAAACGATTTCTAGCAGCACAACACCAAAGCTGTACACATCAACTTTGGTAGTGATCGGCAAGTTCCTGAACCACTCAGGTGCAACATAACCTTTTGTTCCTCGGATGGCGGTATGAGTCTGGCTCTGATTCATCAGCATAAGTTTTGCCAAACCAAAATCAGAGATCCGAGCAGTGTAATAATCATCGAGAAGTATGTTCTGCGGCTTTATGTCACAATGGATAATCTGCGTGCTGCACTCTTCATGCAAGTACAGAAGCCCCTGTGCAACGCCATAAGCGATGTCAATTCGCTGTCTCCAACTTGGTTTGATATCAGAAAAAAGAAAGCTTGCCAATGTGCCATTTCTCAAGAACTCATAAACTAGTAATCTCTGTTGCCCCTCGTCACAATATCCAAAAAGACGAACCAGATTCTTGTGATGTGTCTGACCAATTACTTTCAGTTCTGTTTTAAACTCCTTCTCGACATCTTGCATAACATAGTTTAGCTTCTTCACCGCCACTTCGACACCAGAACCAATTTGCATCACCCCTTTGAAAACCACTCCAAAAGCACCCTTTCCTAATTCTTCCGTGAAACCATTTGTAGCTTCTCGCAGCTCTTCATAGCAAAAAGAGCGCAAATTCGAGTCCAAAACAATATCGGTACTAGATGTTACAGGTTTCTTCCGGAAAATGAAGAAAATACCGAAACAAAGAGCAGAACTTAAGACAAAATTAACAAAGATAGAGGTACCTAATAGTACTGATTCTACGCGTATCACAGATTTCCGGCTCTTCTCTTTATCATCTGGAATTGGCTTTGGAGGAAACGGCAGAGTTACATTATCCTTTCGGACTTTTATGAAGGTCTGTGAATTAAGACTGACATCCACTCTCCCGTTTGAGAGAGGTAACTTCTTTTTCCAGCAGGTTTCAGACCGGAACACAGCAACAGCGCACAAACAGTCTTGAAAGCAAGACTCGTTGCACTTGTCCGCCGTAGAAGGCTTTAGCTGCACATAATCTGAGGTTGGCCAATCAGTATTTGTCAGCACTTGGACATCATACAAATCGTTTCTGGGACCTTGCAGCTCATCTTCTTCACAGCCTTGTATAAAATCGGGTTTGCAGCCTCGGTATATATCCTTCGGATCAAGAAAAGAAAACCCTTTTGGGCATTCGCAGGTTGGCCTATTACTATCTGGTTTGAGCTTACAGACACTGTTGTAACCACAAACACCAACGCCCTCGTCTTCAAGAAGTTTTTGGCAAATATCATCCGGTGTATACCACAGAGGACTACTCCAGCTTGGATTTCCAGTGAAGTTTTTCGGGTGAGAATATAAAGTGAAAATCCCATCAAAATCAAGAGTTGCCCTTATGTAGTTGTCTCTCGTCGAGACTCCCTGTGGCCCTGTAAGAGTGAATCTTCCACCATTTTCTCTCAGAACAAACATGTACCCTGAGCTGTTGAACACGAATTGTTTACCTTGACTACCTTCCACAGTCCCTGCGATCGTGTCCGTGGCGAAGTAAGGGTTGTTGGCAAAATCTGTTGGCAAGTTGACGGTGTTGAGCACGAGGTTTCCATCATCTTGCAAGCGCAGCTGGAACCGCCCCTTTGTGTAGTTAGTCTCCGATTGTCTACACGAAAGCTTCCCACTTTTCTCAATTGTCTGTCCAGGCAAAACGGTGTCTGTGGGATTGCTGAAGGTCTCCCACAAGCTCTCTGAGTTTTTGTCTTGAAGGACAAAGTTTCCGGTGTCATTCATGACCCCGTTCTCAACAATCCCGAAAGTTGTTTCGGATTTCCATATCTCTCCACCCTGAGGATTGTTAAGAACTAGTCCACCGTTGGCAGTCAAGGTCAGAACTGATCCCCTAGGTGCAACGATGGGGTTGTTACCGTCATATGCATACCAAACTACGGTTTCGTCTGGGATTTTCGCATACCATATCGAAAGCAAGAAAAAATCATTGTTTCCGAGGGGCGAAAATCCAAACGCGAAATCGCCGGATGGAGAAAGCCATGATGAGGAGTCGCCTGTACTTGCAGTCAGAGAACTCCCAACTGCTACTCTTCCATTATTTTGGGAAAACACAGAAACTGGTAGCAAAAACAGTGAGAAGAACAAAAGCATCCGTACAGAAAGAGCCACTGCCATTGCAAAAGCACCAATTTTTCAACTTAGCTTTATTGATTAGCTATATTTTTCTTAATAAAGCATTGGTTCCCTGTTATCTCTTCAAGTAAATATGCGTGCACCATAGTTTAGACTTGACTAATCTCCATGCCTGTCATTTTCTATGTTGTTTTCTGGAATTAAAGGCGTCTACCCCATTTTTTGAAGTCCGTGTTACCCATCAGCCACGACGGGACCTCAGACCTTGCTACGATCACACACAAAAATTTCTCCGGGCCTACACAACAATTTCTCCGAACCTACACATATCGGGATCAAATTACACATTGAATCATTGGTAAAAGTACAAGAATTTCACTTTGAAAAAAAATAATATAAAGAATAGTTTTATACATAATAACAACGAAACTTTCTGTGATAGAACTTATTGTCTTCCTCAACTCTTTGTAATGTTGCAAGTTAGAGCAATATTGATTTAATTAGTAATAACCCGTTGACTTGTCTCTCTCAAATCTCTTTTCATCTTACTCTCGTCCCTAGTCCGTTTTATGATTCTACTTAAGCACTTATAAATGTTCCAAACCAGCAAATGACTAACTTAAATAATTAAGAATATTTATCACTACACTGGAGATTCTAGGTTTCAATATATAATATATAATATATATGAATGTTCCAAACCAAAAAGACTAGTAAATACGAGCATGACTCACGCATCTGCCGGCCATTCAAGTCCACCAGTCAAAATCAATAATGGGGCTCACAAAGAAAATGCTGATTGAGGACGGATACAGGTGGTGTCAAATCTGAAAACAGACCTCCATGACCAAACAAAGTCTTCAAGTGATAAGAGACTTATGAAAAATGCAAAAATATCTTCACAAAGACAAAGACGACTAAGTCTCCATTTATGTATTCACAAAAAACTAAGTACTAACTGAAGTTTTTTAATGTATTATATACGTCATTGGGGTAAAACACTTGAGGCCGAGTTGAGATAATCACGGGTTAAGCAATCGAGATCCTCTCCGAATGTCACAATCTGGCACAAACGGACGCAGAGATCCGGACCATTCATTTTAAATCATACGGCATCCATTAGCCTATCCTATTGGCCCACATCACACATGGGGTCCGAATTCTCTCTCCCCTCTCTTGAACAGTTTGAATATCTTGGTTTGTGAATTTTGGACTGCGAGATTCAGATAGGATCTGAGGTGTGGTTCGACGACCTTTTGAAGCCCGTTGAGGTGTGGTTCATCTCATCAGATCAGGTCAGCCATTTTGTACCAGGTTGGATTCCAGGTCAGGCCAGCCATTTCATTAGCATAAGATGGACCCGACAGATAAGCGCTTGGATATTGCCTACTGCGACCAAATGGACTTATGGGCTCATTAGTTAATGAATCTGGACCCTGGTGTGTGTAAAGCCCACCTCAGCTCGATCCATATTCGGTCGATACTACAGAGGTGGTGGAGATGAGATAAAGGTAGAGTAAGCTCCAAGTCATGTGGAGGTCAGTCGAGATTGAACACAGGTTCATAGAATCATAGTATCAAATTCAAGTCCAAATTTTAACACTACGAAACTGAAAAGCGTGTATCGTGCAAAGTGCCTCTTACTAGGCACCATTTTAATTCTGTCTGTCATTCATGCCCTTTGGGCAAAAGCAAGAAATTGCCATTTTTACCATCAAATTCTATTTCCCATTTTCCTTTACAACTTATTCATTCTGATGTATGGATGTCCCCTACTTTGTCAATTTCTGGTTTTCGATATTATGTGATTTTCATTGATGATTTTTCGCGATATACATGGCTATATCCTTTAAAACTAAAATCTGATGTGTTCTCCACATTCATTAAATTTAAAACTGAAATGGAGAATAAATTTCAACGAAAAATCCAAACTTTTCAAACGGATGGTGGAAGAGAATATATTAACAACAATTTTAAATCTTATTTAGAAAAACATGGCATTCATCATCAATATACATGCCCTCACCATCCTGAACAAAACGGTATGGTAGAACGTAAACATCGTCATTTGGTTGAAACTGGTCTCACTCTTCTTGCTCATACGTCCATGCCACAAACCTATTGGGCTGAAGCTCTACATACTGCTAATTTTTTAATAAATCGTCTGCCAACTAAAGTTTTGAACTTATCTTCTCCATACACAAAATTATTTCATCGAGAACCATCCTATGATTTTTTTAAAGTTTTTGGGTGTGCTTGTTTTCCATACCTACGTCCATACATGTCAACAAAATTGCATTTTCGTTCCAAAAAGTGTGTTTTCTTAGGTTATTCTCAAAATCAATTAGGGTATAGGTGCCTTGACCTATGCACCGGTCGTGTCTTCATGTCTAAACATGTTCTTTTTTATGAAAATTGTTTTCCATTTCATGCAAATCTCAGTGTTACTCCCGTACCATCCTCTCTGCATGATAACCATCCCATTACTCTTGGGAACCCTGAACTCACTTTTCCATCCCCCCCAAATTCGCCACATAATCCTACTTTATCCCATACTTCCATTACCCATTCCAACACTCTTTCAGAAACTCACATTCCCTCACCCGTCTTTATCACACACCCTTTGACTCCTATTTCCTCTCCCATCCACTCACCTTTACCCTCCTCCCACCCTACCCTACTATCCCCCCCCCCATTTCCACACCTCCAGTAAACAATCAATTACCTTTAACGTCACTTCCACCTACCCCACTCCCCCCTCCCCTTTCGACAACCCCATCCGCTCTAGCACCCCCCACTATCCATCCTATGGTTACACGTGCAAAAGATGGCATTTCTAAACCTAACCCTAAGTATGCCCATACTTCCACCATCACTGCTATGTCTGAACCTACATGCTACAATCAAGCTAATAAATTTCAGGAATGGAGGACAGCTATGGCTAATGAATTCAATGCCCTACAACGTACGGGCACATGGTCTTTGGTACCCTATACTCCTACCATGAATGTACTACCAAATAAATGGGTCTTTCGTATTAAACGCAAGTTTGATGGGTCTATTGATCGGTTTAAGGCTCGTCTTGTGGCTAATGGTTTTCATCAACAACCAGGTCTTGATTATGGTGAAACTTTTAGTCCAGTGGTGACCCACTCAACCATTCGTCTTATTATTGCTATGGCTGTTCATTTTTCATGGCCTATACGCCAACTGGATGTTCAGAATGCGTTTTTACATGGTTCCATATCTGATGAAGTTTACATGAAACAACTCACTGGTTTTGTTGATCCTTAATATCCCACACATGTCTGTAAATTGCGTAGATCGTTGTATGGACTTAAACAGGCCCCTAGGGCATGGTTCCAATGTTTTTCTAATCATCTGGAACACCTTGGTTTTGTGGCCTCCCAAGCAGACTCATCTCTCTTTGTGTATTGTCATGGTTTAATTCGTATTTACTTATTAGTCTATGTCGATGACATACTTATCACAGGCAACAACATTCAGTGTATCAACTCCTTGATCAAGGACATGGGCTCGGTTTTTTCAATGAAAGATCTTGGTCCTCTCACTTATTTTTTGGGTATGGAGGTTCATCGCTCCAGTCATGGCCTTCATCTCTCATAGTCTAAATATATTTCTGATTTGCTTCAACGTACAAACATGGTGGACTGTAAACCGGTCTCTACTCCTGCAGTCAGTGGCAAACGCCTCAGCTTATATGATGGCGAACCCTTACAAGACATCACCGAGTTTAGGAGTGTGGTAAGTGCACTCCAATATCTTACTTTCACCCGCCCTGATATTGCCTTCTCTATCAACCAAGTTTGCCAGTTCATGCATCAACCAACCACCACACACTAGATTGCTGTTAAACGCATCTTTCGCTATTTGAAGTCCACTCCCGATCATGGCCTTGTGTACAAATCTGGACCTCTCACCCTCACTGCCTTTGCCGACTCTGATTATGCAGGAGACCTCGATGATCGCAAATCCACTGGCGGGTCTTATATATTTCTTGGTCCAAACCTTGTGTCCTGGAGTTCTAAGAATTAAAAAGGAGTGTCTCGCTCTAGCACAGAATCAGAATATAGACAACTTGCCATAACTGCAGCTACTCTTTCATGGTTTCGTCAACTCTTTAAAGACCTGCATCTTCATCTGTCTCCTCCAAAGGTGTGGTGTGATAATATTTCTGCAATCTCCCTTGCCTCTAACCCTGTTTTTCATGCACGAACCCGTCACATGGAAGTTGACTATCATTATATTCGTGAGAAGGTTACTCGTGGTGAACTTCAGGTGGGCTATGTAGCTACTCAAGATCATGTTGCTGATTTTTTGACTAAAGGTCTGTCTACTCATCGTTTCAACTATCTTTTATCCAAGCTTCCCGTTCGCCGACGACCGCTCAGCTTGCGGGGGTGTGATAAACCAAGTCCGAATTCAAAGGTTCCCGCCACAACACTTACTGAAGATCGCAATCAGATTAGTCAAAAGGAAGGCTGAGATAAGCCTTATCTGTTGAAAGTATTTTGAATATAAAATAGGTTATTTATCATTTGTATTATCTGTAAATTTGGTTTGAAGAGTTTGTTCTTCATCCAAATACTTCTTGTAATCACTATAAAACAACATCAAATGGAATACGCTCAAACCAACGAGCACAATTCTTTTACATAACAGATACAGTTTCTTATACCAACAAAGCAATCTGCACAGGTTATTAGAACAGAAACAATACGTTGGGAAACAGCTACTTAAATATCAATAAAATGTGTATTCTTGACAAATTAAGTTTATCCATTGAATAAGATATCATATGCGACATTTGTTTCCATGCTTCTTTTCTACTTTGGGAGCTAAGGCCGTCTCCAACCGAAGGGTCCAAAGGGTCAGAGGGCCAAAAATAGCCTTAAAACCATCTCCAACCGAGGGCTAGGCCAGAGGGCCCCACTGAATCAGAAAGGGCCAAAAGGCTAGAGGGCTGGCCACTTCTAGCTAGCCAGCCAGCCCTAGGCTGGCCAGAAAAATCATCTTTCCTGTCGGTTATAACCGACATGAATAACAACAACAACAACAACAAAGCCTTTTCCCACTAAGTGGGGTCGGCTATATGAATCCTAGAACGCCATTGCGCTCGGTTTTGTGTCATGTCCTCCGTTAGATCCAAGTACTCTAAATCTTTTCTTAGAGTCTCTTCCAAAGTTTTCCTAGGTCTTCCTCTACCCCTTCGGCCCTGAACCTCTGTCCCGTAGTCACATCTTCGAACCGGAGCGTCAGTCGGCCTTCTTTGCACATGTCCAAATCACCGGAGCCGATTTTCTCTCATCTTTCCTACAATTTCGGCTACTCCTACTTTACCTCGGATATCCTCATTCCCAATCTTATCCTTTCTCGTGTGCCCACACATCCCACGAAGCATCCTCATCTCCGCTACACCCATTTTGTGTACGTGTTGATGCTTCACCGCCCAACATTCTGTGCCATAAAACATCGCTGGCCTTATTGCCGTCCTATAAAATTTTCTCTTGAGCTTCAGTGGCCTACGACGGTCACACAACACGCCGGATGCACTCTTACACTTCATCCATCCAGCTCGTATTCTATGGTTGAGATCTCCATCTAATTCTCCGTTCTCTTGCAAGATAGATCCTAGGTAGCGAAAACGGTCGCTTTTTGTGATCTTCGCTAGATTGCTCCGGTCATTAGTGTGGATAAGTATATAAATGGATAGAGATAGGAAAGCAAACACAAGATGTACGTGGTTCACCCAGATTGGCTACGTCCACGGAATAGAAGAGTTCTCATTAATTGTGAAGGGTTTACACAAGTACATAGGTTCAAGCTCTCCTTTAGTGAGTACAAGTGAATGATTTAGTACAAATGACATTAGGAAATATTGTGGGAGAATGATCTCGTAATCACGAAACTTCTAAGTATCGGAGTGTGGTGTCGTCTTGACTTGCCTTATCTGTCTCATAGGTAGATGTGGCATCTTCTCTGGAAGTACTCTTCCTCCATCCAGGGGTGGTATCTTTAACTGGTGGAGATGCACAAGGTAATGTATCAATTTCACTTGAAGCTTACTTGTAGTTTCAGGCTTGGTCAAGCGCGATACAAACCATGTAGTAGGAGTCCCCCAAGTCGCCGAGCTAGGGGTTCTGCTGAAAGAGGTGACAGACAAGGTAAGCAATCAGAGCTCCGACTGATTGTTCACCTTCTCCCCATCTTGCAGCAGCATGAAGGATAAAGAGAAGAAAAATGAGAAGAGATGATATGAGATACTTTTGCTTTTGAAGAAGTAACTTTCCACAGGCTTATTCTTGAACTGAGCTGGAGGGTTTTCTGGTTTCCTCCAGAGTATAAGGCCGACTGAAGAATTTGAGGGTCAAAACAAGTCCATCAAATCTAGAGTACGTTCCACCCTGCTGATATGGGATACTTTTGCTTTTGACAGAGTAATGGATGTATCGGCACGTGTGCTGTTACGCTTGTCTCCACATGCTTCCTTGTATCCTTCGCACTTGCCCTATTTGTTCCTCAAGCAGATGCGGAATCTTCCCTGGAAACATAACATGTTGAAGATGAGTACTCGAGAGCAATGCCAGGTAAGTAATCAGGTAAGGGGTTCCAGGCAGTCAGTTCCTGGCTGGAAGCTTGATTCCAAGTGCTGACTGATTGCTCTCTTTCTCCTTGTCTTGCAGGTAAAAACAAGGCCAAAGGAAAAGACAGGGAAAAAGCATGATATGGGATACTCTTGCTTTTAACCCTGATGATATGAGATATTCTTGCTCTAGTATAGCTTGTTTGCAGAGGTATTATCGGGGGGAAAGAAAGCTGAATATTTCAAAAGGCTTCGTTGGGAGTGCCCTCTCAGATATGATGAAGGGTTGAGCATTTTTGCAGGTCTGCCTGTCCGTTGGGGATGGAGGTCGACATATATAGGAGTCTCCCTAACAACAAGTAGTAATGCTATTCCTTTACCCTGCTTGGTCATAGCACGGTAGTGGGAGCTGCCAGTTTCACATGTTTTAACTCTGTCAGAGCATTTTGAAAAAGTGGTCTGTGGTAACTGGCTCTCGAGATTCGGAAAACGATGCCTCATCGATTTTTGAGAAAGCAATCATGCTGGGGGTCTGGCTCTCGAAATTCGGAGAGCAGTGTCTCTTCGATTTTTGAGGAAGTAATCATGTTGGGAGTCTGGCTCTTGAGATTCGGAGGGCGGTGCCTCTTCGATTTTGGAGCAAGCAATCCTGTTGGGAGTGTTGTCTCGAATGTGAGTAAAGGTTGGGCATGTTTGCTAATCTACCTTGCCACGAAGCACAAAGGTTGACACACAGGGACTTTCCAATTATCCAGCAATGGTACTGTTCCTTTACCCTCTCTTCGCTTTTGAGAAAGTAGTCATGTTGGGAGTCTGGCTCTCGAGATTCGGAGGACGGTGCCTCTTCGATTTTGGAGCAAGCAATCTTATTGGGAGTGTTTTCTCGAATGTGAGTAAAGGTTGGGCATGTTTGCTAGTCTACCTTGCCACGAAGCACAGAGGTTGACACACAGGGACTTTCCAATTATCCAGCAGTGGTACTGTTCATTTACCCTTATGGGTAATAATATGGTAGCTAGACCTTCAAAATTTATGTGTCTAAACTTTGTTAGTGCTGTTTCTTTGCTATTCTTTTACCTTTCTTGGTCAGAACGATGTAGTGGGAGCTGCAAGCTTCACGTGCTCAACTTTGGCAGAGAACTTTGGCAAAGTTATCTGTGGTACCCATGAGCTATTGTTGCGTGTGACAGGTGCTGACAAGGCTAGAAAAGTAGGTGCCTCTTCGATTTCTGAGATCGGCCCTCGTGGTCTCTGAGCAGCCCAGCTTTTGAGAAAGCGAGCGCCTCTTCGATTGATTCGGAGAACGATGCCTCATCGATTTTTGAGAAAGCAATCATGCTGGGGGTCTGGCTCTCGAAGATTCGGGAAGCAGTGTCTCTTCGATTTTTGAGAAAGTAATCATGTTGGGAGTCTGGCTCTCGAGATTCGGAGGGCGGTGCCTCTTCGATTTTGGAGCAAGCAATCTTGTTGGGAGTGTTTTCTCAAATGTGAGTAAAGGTTGGGCATGTTTGCTAGTCTACCTTGCCACGAAGCACAGAGGTTGACACACAGGGACTTTCCAATTATCCAGCAATGGTACTGTTCCTTTACCCTCTCTTCGATTTTTAAGAAATTAGTCATGTTGGGAGTCTGGCTCTCGAGATTTGGAGGACGGTGCCTCTTCGATTTTGGAGCAAGCAATCTTATTGGGAGTGTTTTCTCGAATGTGAGTAAAGGTTGGGCATGTTTGCTAGTCTACCTTGCCACGAAGCACAGAGGTTGACACACAGGGACTTTCCAATTATCCAGCAGTGGTACTGTTCCTTTACCCTTGTGGGTAATAATATGGTAGCTAGACCTTCAAAATTTATGGGTCTAAACTTTGTTAGTGTTGTTTCTTTGCTATTCTTTTACCCTTCTTGGTCAGAGCGATGTAGTGGGAGCTGCAAGCTTCACGTGCTCAACTTTGGCAGAGAACTTTGGCAAAGTTATTTGTGGTACCCGTGAGCTATTGTTGCGTGTGGGAAGTGGGTGATTGAACAGTAAGATTCATGTGTTTTCTACTTCCTCAGAAGTCTTCGACAGAATGCCCATAATTTCCGCAAAGCTGAATGTGCGTGTGACAGGTGCTGACAAGGCTGGAAAAGTAGGTGCCTCTTCGATTTCTGAGATCGGCCCTCGTGGTCTCTGGGGAGCCCAGCTTTTGAGAAAGCGAGCGCCTCTTCGATTTCTGAGATCGGCCTTCGTGGTCTTTGAGCAGCCCAACTTTTGAGAGAGCAAACGCCTCTTCGATTTCTGAGATCAACCCTCGTGATCTCTAAGCAGCCCAACTTTTGAGAAAGCAAACGCCTCTTCGATTTCTGAGCAGGCGCCTCTTCGATTTCTGAAGCTCCGTCGAATGCAGATTTTTATAGGGGCTGGCATTAAGTTCCAAAGCACACTTGAATCTCCACCAGTAGAAGCTTCATTCTTGCACTTCGAAGATCTTGATTTGTCCGACCTCTTCTCTCTTCAACACCTTTGAAAATGTCTGGCCCTTCTGACCGTCGTTTTGACTTGAACCTTGTTGAAGAGGCAGCCCCGCCTTCTCCAGACAACATATGGCGCCCATCCTTCGTCTCCCTTACTGGTCCTCTTACCGTTGGGGATTCCGTGATGAAGAATGATATGACCGCTGCGGTGGTGGCCAGGAACCTTCTCACTCCCAAAGATAACAAACTACTTTCCAAACGGTCTGATGAGTTAGCTGTTAAGGATTCGCTGGCTCTCAGTGTTCAGTGTGCAGGTTCTGTGTCTAATATGGCCCAACGCCTATTTGCTCGAACCCGCCAAGTTGATTCATTGGCGGCTGAAGTGATGAGTCTTAAACAGGAGATTAGGGGGCTCAAGCATGAGAATAAACAGTTGCACCGGCTCGCACATGACTATGCTACAAACATGAAGAGGAAGCTTGACCAGATGAAGGAAACTGATGGTCAGGTTTTACTTGATCATCAGAGATTTGTGGGTTTGTTCCAAAGGCATTTATTGCCTTCGTCTTCTGGGGCTGTACCGCATAATGAAGCTCCGAATGATCAACCTCTGATGCCTCCTCCTTCTAGGTTCTGTCCAGTACTGAGGCTCCAAATGATCCCCCTCCGGTGCCTTCTCTTTCTGGGGCTCTACCGACTGCTGAGACTTCTCCTAAACAACCTTTGTGAAGGCTCCCTCTTGTGTGTTTATTTTGACTCATGCATATGTACATATTTGTAGCTTATCGGGGATATCAATAAATAAGCTTTCCTTCATTTCAACGTATTGTGTTAAATACACCAAAGCCTTCTTCGCTAAGTTCTTTGAATTTTCTTTTGTTGAAGCTTGTATGTTGAAGCTTTCTGAGTGGAGCATGTAGGTTGGGGTAGTGTTCCCTTAATTTCCCGAGTGAGGAAAACTTATCGGTTGGAGACTTGGAAAATCCAAGTCACTGAGTGGGATCGGCTATATGAATCTTAGAACGCCATTGTGCTCGATCCTGTGTCATGTCCTTCGTTAGATCCAAGTACTCTAAGTCTTTTCTTAGAGTCTCTTCCAAAGTTTTCCTAGGTCTTCTTCTACCCCTTCGGCCCTGAACCTCTGTCCCATAGTCGCATCTTCTAATCGGAGCGTCAGTAGGCCTTCTTTGCACATGTCCAAACCACCGTAACCGATTTTCTCTCATCTTTCCTTCAATTTCGGCTACTCCTACTTTACCCCGGATATCCTCATTCCTAATCTTATCCTTTCTCGTGTGCCCACACATCCAACGAAGCATCCTCATCTCCGCTACACCCATTTTGTGTACGTGTTGATGTTTCACCGCCCAACATTCTGTGCCATACAGCATCGCCGGCCTTATTGCCGTCCTATAAAATTTTCCCTTGAGCTTCAGTGGCATACGGCGGTCACACAACACGCCGGATGCACTCTTCCACTTCATCCATCCAGCTTGTATTCTATGGTTGAGATCTCCATCTAATTCTCCGTTCTTTTGCAAGATAGATCCTAGGTAACGAAAACGGTCGCTCTTTGGTATTTCTTGATCTCCGATCTTCACCCCTAACTCGTTTTGGCCTCCATTTGCACTGAACTTGCACTCCATATATTCTGTCTTTGATCGGCTTAGGCGAAGACCTTTAGATTCCAACACTTCTCTCCAAAGGTTAAGCTTTGCATTTACCCCTTCCTGAGTTTCATCTATCAACACTATATCGTCTGCGAAAAGCATACACCAAGGAATATCATCTTGAATATGTCCTGTTAACTCATCCATTACCAACGCAAAAAGGTAAGGACTTAAGGATGAGCCTTGATGTAATCCTACAGTTATGGGAAAGCTTTCGGTTTGTCCTTCATGAGTTCTTACGGCAGTCTTTGCTCCTTCATACATATCCTTTATAGCTTGGATATATGCTACTCGTACTCCTTTCTTCTCTAAAATCCTCCAAAGAATGTCTCTTGGGACCCTATCATACGCTTTTTCCAAATCTATAAAGACCATGTGTAAATCCTTTTTCCCATCTCTATATCTTTCCATCAATCTTCGTAAGAGATAGATTGCCTCCATGGTTGAGCGCCTTGGCATGAACCCGAATTGGTTGTCCGAAACCCGTGTCTCTTGCCTCAATCTATGCTCAATGACTCTCTCCCAGAGCTTCATTGTATGACTCATTAGCTTAATACCCCTATAGTTCATGCAATTTTGTATGTCGCCCTTATTCTTGTAGATAGGCACCAAAGTGCTCGTTCGCCACTCATCTGGCATCTTCTTCGTTTTCAAAATCCTATTGAAAAGGTCAGTGAGCCATGTTATACCTGTCTCTCCCAAAAGTTTCCACACTTCGATTGGTATATTGTCTGGGCCTATTGCTTTTTTATGCTTCATCTTCTTCAAAGCTACAACCACTTCTTCCTTCCGGATTCGACGATAAAAAGAGTAGTTTCTACACTCTTCTGAGTTACTCAACTCCCCTAAAGAAGCACTCATTTCATGTCCTTCATTGAAAAGATTATGAAAATAACCTCTCCATCTGTCTTTAACCGCGTTCTCTGTAGCAAGAACATTTCCATCCTCATCCTTGATGCACCTCACTTGGTTTAGGTCCCTTGTCTTCTTTTCCCTTGCTCTAGATAGTTTATAGATATCCAACTCTCCTTCTTTGGTATCTAGTCGTTTATACATATCGTCGTAAAAAAATTCAAATGCAACGGCTAGCTGACGTCAGCTAGCCGTTGCATTTGAATTTTTTTTATAGGTTTTTTGGGCATTTTTTTTTAAATTCTTAAAAATTCTAATTTTTTTTCCTATAAATACCTAAACCATTCATTCACCATTCCCTTAAATTTAATTTGTAGTTTTTAAATTTAATTCGTTGTTTTTAAATATAAGTTGTTGTTAGATTTGAATTTAAGTTGTTGTAGTTTTTAAATTTATATAATAAATTATGTTTGGCCCTTTGGCCCTCGGTTGAAGACGGTTTTTTGTGATAGGGCTAAAATGAGCCCTATGGCCCTCGGTTGGAGACGGAGGCAAATATGGTCATAGACTGTTCATTAAAATATTAATATCTTGGAGGACCAGATCGCTAAAATGAGCCCTCTAGCCAACCATCATTGGAGATGGCCTAAGGGGATCTGTATCTAACCTGATTTGGAAATCACCATTGTAACATAAATAAATTGGTTCATGGCGGGTTATGAAAGTTGCCCAACGACATGGCTTTCTCTTTGGCTGTTGCATTTTGAGAATATCCTACAAAGGAAGGCTAAAAATAATACTAATAGTAGGTAGGCTGTTCTTTGAGGAGCTAACTGATGCTTTGAATGGTTTTAGGAAAAAATTGCTTAAAGCAAAAGCATAAGAGAAAAATAACAAAAACTGGATGACTTTGTCGCACTCTTCCACACAACAACAACAACTAACCCTTATCCCATTAAGTAGGGTCAGCTGTATGAATCCTAGAATGCTCAATGTTTTGCATCAAGTATTCCGTTAACACCAAGTATTCCATATATTTTCTTAAAGTCTATTGCCAAGTCTTCGTAGGTCTTTCTCTACCCCTTTGGACTCGAGCCTCTATCTCATACTCGCATCTTCGAACCGGAGCATGTGTAGGTCCTCAGTTTACGTGCCCAAACCACCTTAACTGATTTTCTCTCATATTATCTTTAATTGCTGCCATTGCTACTTTACCTCGGATATTCTCAGATACTATTTTTTGCACGTGTTATTTTTTGACCACCCAACATTTTGTGCCCTAAACCATTGTTGACCTTATTGTTGTCCTATAAAATTTTTCCTTGAGCTTTGGCGGCATACGACCATTACACGACACACCCGATGCACTCTTCCACTTCATCAATTCAGCTTGTATTCTGTGGTTGAGATCTTCATCCAATTCTTCGTTCTTTTGCAAGATAGATCCGAGATAATGAAAGCACTCACCCTTTGAACTTTCTGATCTCCAATCCTCGCCCCTACTCATTTGAACCCCCATTCCCACGAACTTACACTCCATATACTCTATCTTTGACCTACTTAGGCGAAGACCTATAGATTCCAACACATCCCACCAAAGGTTAAGCTTCACATTTTCTCCTTCTTGCATTTCATCCATTAGGACTATATTATCTGCTAAAAGCATACACCAAGATATATCATCTTGAATATATCTCGTTAACTCTTCCATTACTAATGCAAAAAGGTAAGAACTTAAAGCTCAGCCTTGGTGCAACTCTATGATTATAGGAAAGCTTTCAATTTTTCATTCATGAGTTCTTATTACTTCCTTATTCCATCATACATATCCTTTATTGCTTAGATGTAAGCCACCAGCACTCTTCCAAAACTCCCAATTACTCTCTCATCCTCGACTTCTCTCTTGTATGTCCTTTTGCCGGTCGTATTTAAATTTCAGTTTTAGGGTTTAGACAACTATCCCATGCAAAACAAAACCTTAAACATAAAAGGAAATCCAAATAAAAAGAGTACTGTATAAATCCTACTTTGACTAGATAACGCATCAGTCAGGTGGTAGGCACGTTTTAGAGGTTTTTCTTGGCCTAGAAAATTTCAGAAAAGTACGTTTTGGCAGGTCTTAGATGCATACTTTTATGGGAAAGTCTGGAGAGCCTTCAAGTCTTCTTCTTCGACACTATAACTCGGTTCTGACTTCCAATGGAAGTCACTCCGCCAACAGGAAAAATACTCTTCCACTTCAAAGCAGCTGATGGCACGAATTCGTACTTGGGACTCCAAGATGTCTAGATTATGGAGAAACCAGCCTTTTTTCCAAAACACACAAAGAAGTGTATTTTCTGTTTATACTAATTAAATGTGTTGAAGCATGTCCCACATGGCCACATCGGAAACTTGATGAAGTTTAAATCCTCTATATAGAAAAGTTGGACTACTAATTGCTTTGAGGCCTTAATTTTGTATAAAACCACACCTATTGAATTGCACATGTGGTTAAGTTAAGGTCAGTATTGATGGTAATTAGTAGTGGGCCGCTGGACCGTCTCTAAAAACCTAGTACAAAGGGCAATTTATAGAAGCAGTGTTGAGATAAGGGCAATTCATCTGTTCTTTTTAGGAGGATTTTAATGAAGCAAGGTTTATCTGCTTACGTAGAGTAGAAGCAAACTGGTAGCAACAAAACCAAATCACAGTGAAGATATAAAAAAACCGTCTGAGGGGGACGATGAACGGAAGGAATTAGGAGTAATATCCAGCTGCAATTTCGTGTAATGAGACTGCAACAGTTTTCATTTTGAATTTGAGAGTCTGCTACTCTTTCCAATGTGAATAAAGTTTGTAGCGTGGATGAAAACTATACTGAACAAGTATTTGCCGATAAAAAGGAACCTAATTCGCCGCCACCCTCTCTACAAAGAACACGGAGTAGTGAGGGCAGCGATAATTCCAATGCGTACAAGATAAACCACAAACTTCATCAGCAGCAATAGATTAAGCAAACGAAAATGTTTTCGTAACAAATCATCACATTACAAGATAAACCACAAACTAGGGAGTAGCAAGGGCGGTGATTATTCCAATCCGTACAAGATAAACCACAAACTTCATCAGCAGCAATAGATTAAGCAAACGGAAATGTTTTCGTAAAAATCATCAAATTACAAAACCACAAATTGTTAAACTAAAAAAAGATTGATAAGCAGGAAACAAGCTAGCTACTACTGTGACAATAAATACAACAGCGGTTCAACCTTATCTGGTATATGGGGATGGACATGGCGGAACAGGCACTTCGGCAACTCCTTCAAGCATCTGCACAACCTTCATCATAGTAGGCCTCAGAGATGGATCTTCTTGAGTACACCAAAGCGCAACCATCACGAACTTTTCCAGTGTCGTTCGATCACCCAAGGCCTCGACTTCATGATCTACAACAGCATCTAGTTCTCCTTCAATGTAGCAATCATAAACCCAGTATGTTAAAATTGCTTTCTCTACACAATTACCTTCATTGTCAACGCTTCTCCTACAACAAATGATCTCCAGCAACACAACACCAAAGCTGTATACATCAACTTTGGTGGTGATTGGCAAGCTCCTGAACCACTCAGGTGCAACATAACCTCTTGTTCCTCGGATGGCGGTAAGAGTCTGGCTCTGATTCATCAGCAAAAGTTTTGCCAATCCAAAATCAGAGATCAGAGGGGTGTAATAATCATCGAGAAGTATGTTCTGCGGCTTTATGTCACAATGGATAATCTGCGTGCGGCACTCTTCATGCAAGTACAAAAGCCCCTTGGCAACGCCATCAGCGATTTCAATTCGCTGTCTCCAACTCGATTTGATATCAGAAAAAAGAAAGCTTGCCAATGTGCCATTGCTCAAGAACTCATAAACTAGTAATCTCTGTTGCCCCTCGTCACAATATCCAAAAAGACGAACCAGATTCTTGTGATGCGTGTGACCAATTACAGTCAATTCTGTTTTAAACTCCTTCTCGACATCCACCGTATCGCCCGTAAAGCAGTTTAGCTTCTTCACCGCCACTTCGACACCAGAACCAATTTGCATCACCCCTTTGAAAACCACTCCAAAAGCACCCTTTCCTAATTCTTCCTTGAATCCATTTGTAGCTTCTTGTAGCTCTTCATAGCTAAAAGAGCGCAAATTCGAGTCCAAAACAATATCGGTACTAGGTCTTTCAGGTTTCTTCCAGAAAATGAAGAAAAAACCGAGACAGAGAGCAGAACTTAAGACAACATTAACTAAGATAGAGGTACCTAATAATACTGATTCCACGCGTATCACAGATTTCTGGCTCTTCTCTTTATCATCTGGAATTGGCTTTGGAGGAGACTGCCGAGTGGCATTATCCTTTCGGACTTTTATGAAGACCTGTGAGTTAAGATTGACATCCACTCTCCCATTCGAGAGAGGTAACTTATTTTTCCAGCAGGTTTCAGACCGGAAAACAGCAACAGCGCACAAACAATCTTGATAGCAGGACTCGTTGCACTTGTCGGCGGTAGAAGAGTTTATCTGCACATAATCTGAGTTTGGCCAATCAGTATTTGTCAGCACTTCGACATCATACAAATCTTTTCTGGGACCTTGCAGTTCATCTTCTTCACAGCCTTGTTTAAAATCGGGTTTGCAGCCTCGGTATATATCATTCGGATCAAGAAAAGAAAACCCTTTTGGGCATTCGCAGGTTGGCCTATTATCTGGTTTGAGCTTACAGATACTGTTGTTACCGCAAACACCAGCGCCCCGTGTTAGGCAAATATTATCCGGCGTATACCACAGAGGACTTCTCCAGCTTGCATTTCCAGTGAAGTTTTTCGAGTGAGAATATAAAGTGAAAATCCCATCAAAATCAAGAGTTGCCCTTATGTAGTTGTCCCTCACCGAGACTCCCTGTGGCCCTGTAAGATCGAATCTTCCACCATTTTCTCTCAGAACAAACATGTACCCTGAGCTGTTGAACACCAATCGTTTACCTTCACTACCTGGCACAGTTCCTGTGGTCGTTGCCGTGTCGAAGTATGGGTTGTTGGCAAAATCTGTTGGCAAGTTGACGGTGTTGAGCACAAGGTTTCCATCATCTTGCAAGCGCAGCTGGAACCGCCCTTTTGCGTAGTTAGTCTCCGATTGCCTAGACGAAAGCTTCCCATTTCTCTCAATTGTCTGCCCAGGCAAAACGGTGTCTGTAGGATTGCTGAAGGTCTCCCACAAGCTCCCCGAGTTTTCGCCTTGAAGGACAAAGTTTCCGGTGTCATTCATTACCCCGTTCGCAACAATCCCGGAGGTTGTTCCGGATTTCCATATCTCTCCACCCTGAGGATTGTTAAGAACTAGTCCACTGTTGGCAGTCAAGTTCAAAATTGATCCCCCAGGTGCAACTACGGGGTTGCTATCCTTATATGCATGCCAAACTACGGTTTTGTCTGGGATTTTCGCATACCATATCGAAAGCATGAAAAGATGATTGTTTCCATGGGGCGAAAATCCAAACGCGAAATCACCGGATGGAGAAAGCCATGATGAGGAGTTGCCTGTAGTTGCAGTTAGAGAACTCCCAACTGCTACTCTTCCATTGTTTTGGGAAATCACAGAAATTGGTAGCAAAAACAATGAGGAGAACAAAAGCATCTCTACAGAAAGAGCCACTGCCATTGCAAAAGAAGCAATTTTTCAACTTAGCTTAATTGATTAGCCATATTTCTTGATAAAGCATTGGTTCCTTGTTGTTTCTTCATATAAATGTGCGTGCACCATAGTTTAGGCTTGACTACCCCATTTTTTCAAGTCATTGTTAACCATCAGCCACGACATGACCTCAGACCCCGCTACGGTCACACATAATAATTCCTCCGAGCCTACACAATAGTTTCTCCGAACCTACACATATCATGGTCAAATTAGTTTAATCGTTGTTCAAAATACAAGAATTTCACTTTGAGAAAATAATATAATGAATAGTTCTATACATAATGACACTGAGAGTTTCTATGATAGAACTCATTGTCTCTCTCAACTCTTTGTACTGTTGCAAGTTGAGCCAATATTGATGTGATTATTAGTAATGATCCGCTGACTTGTCTCTCTCAAATATCTTTTCATCTTTTTCTCGTCCCTCGTCTATTTTATGAGCATTTATGAATGTTCCAAACCGGTAAAGTACTTATGACTTTGAGATTTTAGGTTCAATTATATAATATATAATAATATATATGAATGTTCCAAACCAAAAAGACTTTTATTAAATACGACCATGACTCAAGCATGTGCCGGCCATTCAAGTCCACCAGTCAAAATTCAACAATGGGGCTGACAAAGAAAATGTGAAAAGTTAATGGAGATTGAGGACGGATACAGCGGGGCAGGAGTATGAGAGATTTTTTAGTTTGATCGGTACACGAGCTGGTATATTATGTGTTATTATACAAATGATAGAATATATATGTAAAAATGTTAATAACTTAAAAAATAAAATTTTCCACTCCTTACATAAAAACACGTGTCATATTTCCGTCACAATAAAATATTTCTCAAGGAGTATGGACACAACTGTGGAAAAGATAGGAAAACAGACCTCCATGATTAAACAAAGAGGACTAGGTCTTAGGGTGATAGAGACTTCTGAAAAATGCAAAAATATCTTCTCTCCATTTATGTATTCACGAAAAACTATGTACGAACTAAAGTCTTTAATGTAACATATACGCCGTTGGGGTAAAACACCCGAGGCCAAGCTGGGATAATCACAGGTTTGAGGAATCGAGATCCTCTGGGATTGGTTCTCCGGTCCCTGTGCCCAAAAGGATGGGCGAGTTGAATCTCGCAGTCCAGCATCGACGGACGCAAAGATTCGGATTCTCATTTTAAATCATATAGTTCTTATTAGCCTTTTTTTTTTTGCCCACCTCACACAAAGGGTCCGAATCTCTCTCTCCCCTCTCTTGAACAGTGATCCATCGACTCCGGATTGTGAGATTCGGAAAGATCTGATTTCGGGTTTGAGGTATGGTTCGACCATTTGAAGCCCATTGAGGTGTGGTTCATCTCACCAGGTCGGGTCAGCCATTTCGTACCAAATTGGATCCCTGGTCAGGCCAGCCATTTCATTTGCCTAAGATGGACCTGACAGACGAGGCGCTTGGATATTGCCTACCGCGACCAAATGGACTCATGGGCTCATTAGATGATGAATCTGGACCCTGGTGTGTGTAAAGCCCACCTCAGCTCGATCCGAATTCGATCGATGCTAAGCTCCAAGTCATGTGGAGGTCACTCGGGATTGAACGCACGTTCATAGAATCATAGTATCAAATTCATGTCCAAATTTTAACCAAATTTTAACACTGCAAAACCGAAACGTGCAACCACGAAAAGCATTGTTTTAGTCCAACAACCCAAACTTCCTTAAAAAACTTGGACAAAAACGACGACACTAGGAAACGGAAAAACATGCAACTCAGAAACCATTGCTCTAGTCCAAATGAGGTACCTCACTGCCTCAAGCTTTTCTAAGCACCATAGAATTCGCTTAGAAGCCTGAACCTTTTCCTTTGTGCCTTCTTTGCTTCACCATCAACGTTTTTAATGAGCTCCTCTTCAAATTTGGGACGAGAAGGCATTAGGTTGTGCACAATGCCGTGCATGCCCCTAGCCCTTGCCACACCTGAGGCGCGTACACGTGCATGTCCGACCTGAGTTATCTCATTACGTGCGCAGTTAGATCTTCCCATATTGACATCCTTGTTGTCTATTCTCCTGCGAATCCTTCTGCCGGTGACTTCCTCCGGGTGTACTTTCTTGCTTCTCAGTGCATGTTCATCTGCTTTTCCATGTTAATAAATATAAGAATCCCATAAGAAACAGCATTTGACAAAACAGAACCTACTAATAACAATAAAACTTAGCTAATTTTCTTGCAATTTCATATCTCGCGGCCGTTGAGATTACAAAAAGCTAAAGTATTTACTTCTTAAATAAGTTTCAAGTAGATGATACATAATAAAGCAAGAGCAAAACTCTAGTAGGAGAAGAGGCGGACCGCCTTTATGCATCATTATTACTAGCAATGACACTAACTAGTATGATATTATGCGTATTGCATCGGCAAAATCATTTCCATGGAATGAAAACGGTTAGATGGTATTTTAATATGTGAACGGGATGAAGTACAAAGCAAGCCAGCATCAATATACTTCCTCCTCAAGACTAAGCAAAGTACATAACAGATACAGTTTCCTATACCAATAAAACAATCTGCACAAGTTATTAGAACAGAAATGATACGTTGGGAAACGGCTTACTTAAATATCAATAAAATGCGTTTTCTTGACAAAGTTTATCCGTTGAATAAGATATCATATGTGACCTTTGTTTCCAACTTTCCATGCTTCTATTTTATTGCCCAACGACATGGCTTTCTCTTTGGCTGTTGCATTTTGAGAATATCCTAAAAAGGAAGGCTAAAAATAATACTAATAGTGGGTAGGCTGTTCTTTGAGGAGCTAATTGATGCTTTGAAGGGTTTTAGGAAAAAAAATCGCTTAATTTTCGATAATCTGAAGAATTTCTTTTCAATATTCCGAAGAATTATCAGATTCACCTAGTTCACCAGTCATTAATCTTCTTGCGTTGAGAATTTTGTACAAAGATGTTTCCAAAAACATACTCTATATCTAATTTAGTGCTTTCATACAAAATTTCAACCTAGAATTTAACTCTTAATTAACCTAGAATTGCTCACTATTAGTAAGAATCCAACATCGCAGAGATGATCAATAGATTGTAATACTAGGGTTGCATCATGCCCTAGCAAAAAGAGCTTAGTTACTCATAGTCATTATAATTGTCATAAGCAAAAGCAGAAGAGAAAAATAACAAAAATTGAATGACTTTGCCGCACTCTTCCACACAACAACAACAACCAACCCTTATCCCATTAAATAGGGTGGGTTGTATGAATCCTAGAACAGTCTCTGTTTTGCACCAGGTATTCCATATATTTTCTTAAAGTCTATTTTCAAGTCTTCATAGATCTTCTTCTATCCCTTTTTACTCGAGTCTCTGTCTCATACTCGCATCTTCTAACCGAAGCATGTGTAGGTGTTACACCCCACCCCCGATTTTAAAGATAGTTTTGGATTTTTATTTAAAAATTATTTTTAGGGCCTTGATTGATGAGCCCAAGGGACCCACCCCCTGATTTGTGTCCCCTGATCTCTCTCTCTCTTCTCTCTCAGAGCAGTTCCACCCCTAACACAAATGCGCTAGCACCCAACGCATTTATCCATTCAGTGAACAATGATAGACCCCAATGAACAGTAATAGACCAAATGCATCTCCACCCCTAAAATTAAATAGCCTAGTCAATTTTATTAAAATATTATTAATTTTTATTATAAAATAATAAAAATTAATAATTTGATTTTTAATTTGTAACTTTACCGTTTCTGAACTCCCCAAAAATGCTCCTCCAATGAAGCAGACCATAGCACATGTAAGATCCCACCGCCACCTTCATCATCATCACCACCACCATCCTCTTTCCAAGACAACCCAATTCGAATCATTGCATAAATTCCTAAAAAATTAACAAAAACATTGAAAGACACTGTGTGTGGGCGTGAACTGTGGACTCACTAAGGCTAGGCTTCAGCACCGATGAAAGTAGCTTGAGTGACGAAGTGGCGGAGGTTGGGGCCACCAGACTGGCCGGAGAGAGAAACATTGGTGTTGGAATTCGAGAAGTTTCTGGAGATACTGCGGCCAAGATTCCTTCTTTGTGGCTGAGGCTGCAACTTCTGGCGATGGTAGCATTGGAAACTGGACTTCTCCAGTCCCCAATTAAGGAACCTCAGAGTGAAGCGGCACAGCCTCTAGAGCTTGAGATGCAGAGTGTATTACGACTGGTTCAGGATCAAGGACATGGATGACGACAACGACGACACCATACGTGAGATTCTAGCAGCTCATGCCTTCGGTTTCGGCTCCACCCTTGCCTTAGACTCCACCCTTGCCTTCGACTCCACGTTGGAGTTATACGGGCCGACCCACACCTCTGTCGATTTTGGGTTGGCTTGGAGACCAGCTTGGGCTGGGTGCTGGTCAAAATGCTAGGTTGGAGTGGATACCCTGGGTGTCGGGCTAGTTTTTTGGGTGGGTTCTGGCCTATCAGTTCCCTGGTGGAACTGCTCTCAGTTTTATCTTTTCCCTCACTTTCCCTTATCTCTCCCTCTAAATTCTCTCTATAACCTCCTCCCCCAAGCACCTTACACACACACACACGCACGCACCCAGTCCTTCTGGCGAGCACTATCAACCACATGGACCTCCCCATCGTGACCCTGGACCACCATGATTGTCCTCATCCTTCCCCTTTCACGGAACAGTGACATAGTCACTGTTCAAAGTGTGCTTCGACGAACCCCGGCATAAGTGAGCTTTGAAACCACTCTAAAACTTTCCCATTTCATCCTCATAATTCATTTTTTATTGTTTTCTCGAACCCAAAGGCCCTTAGGCCATGCACCTGGGCCCAAGCCCGTCACTAACCTTGCCCTAAAACCCTTTTTAAATTAGAAACCCTTAAAGCCTAACCCTTTTAAAAGCCTAACCCAAACCCTTTTAACCTAGGGCCTTAACCACTAAACCCTTTAATTTTTCAAAACCTAAACCCTAACCGGCCCATTTATGGGGAATATTCTGTTAGGAAATATTCCATTAGGGAATATTATGTCAGATAATAATCTTTCTATTGACTTATACGAAATTTACCCAGGACCCTTCTTAGGGTAATTTGACGTCCTGAATCTATTTTCGATGTTTGTTTTCCCAAATTCAGTTGTTGTAATAGAGTTTTATTAATTAGACCATTTATGTGCTTAGAGGCAATTATTATGGTGTTTCCGTGTTCGCTAGTTTGCGTGGTTCTTCAGTGGCTAAGTATCTGTGAGTGGACCCTTCTAAAATGCATGTTTTGATAATAGAAATGCATACATGAAAAAGCATGATTTAACAATTATGTTCTATGAAACGCTTTGGGATAACATGCTTACTGAGGCTAGATTGAATTACTACTATTTTTCCTATAACCTGTGTTCTTTATAGAATATCTTATGGATAGCGATATACTATTTAGAACATGTTTAGAGCACCTCTTTATCATATAGATGATAGATGACATTATGCTATGAAGTTGCTTTTCAAATATATGTATGTTCAATGATTTTGTACTTACCTAGTGGTCCCTATTCTGCTACGGGGTGAAGGATAGATTCCGTCTCGGGTGACCGTTACGGTGTTGGCATAGGGCTTGAATATGGTTTTCCTCTGGCTATTAGCACAGGGACGAGGAGCTGGCACGGGGCCTAGGGGTGATTTTCGTCTGGCAATTGGCACAAAGACGGGGAGCTGGCATGGGGCCTGGAGAGACATTCACTAATTATGATATATATGAGTTTTGATTTGAGACATTGCACGGCATGCTAGGTTTCAGAAAACCTATTTTATTTATCATGCTATATGTGTTTTCATATAACTTGGGGGTTAGTATGTTGATAACTGTTTTACTATATATATATATATATATATATATATATATATATCAACTTGGTTCACTCATGTTTGTTTTGCGCCCCTTTCAGGACTTAGAATTGAGGCATACAATCCTGGCGTCAACGCATTTCCACATCGGCATCTTCGAGTCTTCTCGGTGTAGGACCCATTCTTTTATTCATTCAATTTTATATTATTTCTTTTAGTATTCTAGTTAGTTATATGCTCTGAACACGTTCCTTAAATGCATATTCATTATATTTATATTTATAAGTCTTATTTATTCCTTATCCTCAGCATTTGCATTCAATAAATGGCTTTCGTCACCCTCGGGTGTTAGCCAGCACGTGCCTATCCTAGTGTTCGTAGAATATCGGGATCAGGGCGTGTCAGTAGGTCTTTGGTTTACGTGCCCTAACCACCTTAACTGATTTTCTTTCATACTATCTTTAATTGCAGCCACTGCTACTTTACCTCAGATATTCTCCTTCTTAATCTTATCATTTCCCATGTGGTCACATATCTATTGAAACATTCTCATCTCTGCGGATATTATTTTTTGCACATGTTATTTTTTGACCACCCAACATTTCGTGCCCTAAAACATTGTTGACCTTATTGCCGTTCTATAAAAAATTTCCTTGAACTTTGGCGGCATATGACTATTGCACGACACACCCGATGTACTTTTCCACTTCATCCGTTCAACTTGTATTCTGTGGTTGAGATCTTTATCCAATTCTTTGTTTTTTTGCAAGATAAATCCAAGATAATGAAAGCACTCATCCTAAGCACTTAGCCTTTGAACTTTCTGATCTCCAATCCTCGCCCCTACTCATTTGAATCCCCATTCCCATGAACTTACACTTCATATACTCTTTCTTTGACCTACTTAGGTGGAGACCTTTAGATTCCAACACATCCCATCGCAATTTCTTCTTGCATTTCATCTTTCAGGACTATATCATCTACTAAAAGCATACACCAAGATATATCATCTTGAATGTATCTTGTTAACTCGTCCATTACTAATGCAAAAAGGTAAGATCTTAAAGCTCAGCCCTGGTGTAACTCTATGATTATGGGAAAGCTTTCGATTTGTCATTCATGAGTTCTTACTACTTCCTTACTTTATCATACATATCCTTTATTACTTAGATATAAGCAACCAGCACTTCCAAAACTCCCAATTACTCTCCCGTCTTCGACTTCTCTCTTGTATGTCCTTTCGCCGGTCTTATTTAAATTTCAGTTTCAGGATTTAGACAACTATCCCATGCAAAACAAAACCTTAAACATAAAAGGAAATCCAAATAAAAAGAGTACTGTAGAAATCCTACTTTGACTAGATAGCGCATCAGTCAGGTTGTAGGCATGTTTTCGAGGTTTTTCTTGATCTAGAAAATTTCAGAGAAGTACGTTTTGGCAGATCTTAGATGTCTTCTTCAAGGACAGGGGTCGCATACTTTATGGGAAAATTGGGAGAGCCTTCAAATCTTCTTCTTCGACACTATAACTCGGTTCTGACTTTTCACAATGGAAGTCACCCCGCAAACAGGAAAAATACTATTCCACTTCAAAGCAGCTGACTGCACGATTTGTACTTGGGACTCCAAGATGTCTAGATTATGGAGAAACCAGCCTTTTGTCCAAAACACACAAAGAAGTGTATTTTCTGTTTATACCAATTAAGTATGTTGAAGCATGTCCCACATGGCCACATCGGAAACTTGATAAAGTTTAAATCCTCTTATATAGAAAAGTTCGACTACTAATTGCTTAATTTTGTATAAACCACACCTATTGAATTGCACATGTGGTTAAGTTAAGGTCAGTATTGATGGTAATTAGTAGTGGGCCGCTGGGCTGTCTCTATAAAACTAGTACAAAGGGCAATTTATAGAAGCAGTGTTGAAATAAGGGCAATTCATCTGTTCTTTTTAGGAGGATTTAAATGAAGCAAGGTTTATCTGCTTGCGTAGAGTAGAAGCAAACTGGTAGCAACAAAACCAAATCAGAGTGAAGATATAAGAAAACCCGTCTGAGGGGAACGATGAATGGAAGGAATTAGGAGTAATATCCAGCTGCAATTTCGTGTAATGAGACTGCAGCGGTGTTCATTTTGAATTCAGAATCTGCTACTCTTTCCAATGTGAATGAAGTTTGTAGCGTGGCTGAAAACTATACTGAACTAGTATTTGCCGATAAAAAGGATCATAATTCGCCGCCACCCTCTCTACAAAGAACAGTAGGGAGTAGCGGGGCCAGCGATAATTCCAATCCGTACAAGATAAACCACAAACTTCATCAGCAGCAATAGATTAAGCAAATGAAAATGTTTTCGTAACAAATCATCACATTACAAAGCCACAAATTGTTAAACTAAAAAAAGATTGATAAGAAGGAAACAAGCTAGCTACTACTGTGACAATATATACAACGGTGGTTCAACCTTATCTGGTATATGGGGATGGACATGGTGGAACAGGCACTTCGGCAACTCCTTCAAGCATCTGCACAACCTTCCTCATAGTAGGCCTAAGAGACGGATCTTCCTGAATACACCAAATCGCAACCATCACAAACTTTTCCAGTGTCGTTCGATCACCCAAGGCCTCGACTTCATGATCTACAACATCATCTAGTACTCCTTCAATGTAGCAATCATAAACCCAGTACGTTAAAATTGCTTTCTCTTCACAGTTACCTTCCATGTCAACGCTTCTCCTACAACAAATGATCTCCAGCAGCACAATACCAAAGCTGTATACATCAACTTTGGTAGTGATTGGCAAGTTCCTGAACCACTCAGGTGCAACATAACCTTTTGTTCCTCGGATGGCGGTATGAGTCTGGCTCTGATTCATCATCAAAAGTTTTGCCAATTCAAAATCAGAGATCCGAGCGGTGTAATACTCATCGAGAAGTATGTTCTGCGGCTTTATGTCACAATGGATAATCTGCGTGCTGCACTCTTCATGCAAGTACAAAAGCCCCTTCGCAACGCCATAAACGATTTCAATTCGCTGTCTCCAACTTGGTTTGATATCAGAAAAAAGAAAGCTTGCCAATGTGCCATTGCTCAATAACTCATAAACTAGTAATCTCTGCTGCCCCTCGTCACAATATCCAAATAGACGAACCAGATTCTTGTGATGCGTGTGACCAATTACATTCACTTCTGTGTTAAACTCCTTCTCGACATCTGCCATAACACAGTTTAGCTTCTTCACCGCCACTTCGACACCAGAACCAATTTGCATCACCCCTTTGAAAACCACTCCAAAAGCACCCTTTCCTAATTCTTCCTTGAATCCATTTGTAGCTTCTCGTAGCTCTTCATAGCTAAAAGAGCGCAAATTCGAGTCCAAAACAATATCGGTACTAGGTCTTACAGGTTTCTTCCGGAATATGAAGAAAAACCCAAGACAGAGAGCAGAACTTAAGACAAAATTAACAAAGATAGAGGTACCTAATAATACTGATTCCACTCGTATCACAGATTTCCGTCTCTTCTCTTTATCATCTGGAATTGGCTTTGGAAGAGACTGCAGAGTGGCATTATCCTTTCGGACTTTTATGAAGGTCTGTGAATTAAGACTGACATCCACTCTCCCGTTTGAGAGAGGTAACTTCTTTTTCCAGCAGGTTTCAGACCTGAAAACAGCAACAGCGCACAAACAATCTTGATAGCAGGACTCGTTGCACTCGTCTGCGGTAAAAGAGTTTAGCTGCACATAATCTGAGGTTGGCCAATCAGTATTTGTCAGCACTTCGACATCATACAAATCTTTTCTGGGACTTCGTAGCTCATCTTCTTCACAGCCTTGTATAAAATCGGGTTTGCAGCCTCGGTATATATCCTGCGGATCAAGAAAAGAAAACCCTTTTGGGCATTCGCAGGTTGGCCTATTATCTGGTTTGAGCTTACAGACACTGTTATATCCGCAAACACCAACGCCCAGGACTTCACGAAGTGTTAGGCAAATATCATCCGGCTTATACCACAGAGGATTACTCCAGCTTGCATTTCCAGTGAAATTTTTCGGGTGAGAATATAAAGCGAAAATCCCATCAAAATCAAGAGTTGCCCTTATGTAGTTGTCCCTCACCGAAACTCCCTGTGTCCCTGTAAGAGTGAATCTTCCACCATTTTCTCTCAGAACAAACATGTCCCCTGAGCTGTTGAACACCAATTGTTTACCTTGACTACCTTCTACAGTCCCTGCGGTGGTGTTCGTGGCGAAGTAAGGGTTGTTGGCATAATCTGTTGGCAAGTTGACGGTGTTGAGCACGAGGTTTCCATCATCTTGCAAGCGCAGCTGGAACCGCCCTTTTGCGTAGTTTGTCTCCGATTGTCTACACGAAAGCTTCCCATTTTTCTCAATTGTCTGTCCAGGCAAAACGGTGTCTGTAGGATTGCTGAAGGTCTCCCACAAGCTCCCTGAGTTTTGGTCTTGAAGGACAAAGTTTCCGGTGTCATTCATGACCCCGTTCTCAACAATCCCGAAAGTTGTTTCGGATTTCCATATCTCTCCACCCTGAGGATTGTTAAGAACTAGTCCACTGTTGGCAGTCAAGTTCAGAACTGATCCCCTTGGTGCAACGATGGGGTTGTTACCGTCATATGCATACCAAACTACGGTTTCGTCTGGGATTTTCGCATACCATATCGAAAGCAAGAAAAGATCATTGTTTCCGAGGGGCGAAAATCCAAACGCGAAATCACCGGATGGAGAAAGCCATGATGAGGAGTTGCCTGTACTTGCAGTTAGAGAACTCCCAACTACTACTCTTCCATTATTTTGGGAAAACACATAAATTGGTAGCAAAAACAATGAGGAGAACAAAAGCATCCGTACAGAAAAAGCCATTGCCATTGCAAAGCACCAATTCTTCAACCTAGCTTAATGAGCTATATTTCTTCAACCTAGCTTAATTAAATATATATCTTAATTAGGCTTGACTAATCTCCATGCCTGTCATTGTCTTAAGTTTTTTCCTGGAAGTAAATGCGTGTACCACATTTCTTTAAGTATATATTAGCCATCAACCACGCATGGCCTCCCCTCGCTAGCTTCACACACAACAATTTCTCCTAACCTGCACATATAATACACATTTAGTCCTTGTTCAAAATACAAGAATTCCACTTTTTGAGAGAATAATATAATTGAATAGTTCTATATTTAATGACACTGATACCAACTCCGTAACTACTTTGCTAATAGGTGGTAAGAGAATGCAAGTTGGGGCAATATTGATGTGATTAGCAACAGCCGGCTGATTTGTCTTTCTCAAATCTTTTTTCATCATATTCTCGTCCCTCACTCATTTTACAATTCTACTTACTTAAGCGCTTATGAATGTTTCAAACTAGCAAATGACTTGTATCTTAAGTAGTTAAGAACATTTACCACTACACTCGAAGTTTTACGTTCGACTATACAATATTATATTAATATTATATATATGTATAATGTATATGTATGTATGTGTGAATGTTTCAAACCAAAAATACTATAGTGTGTGTGTGTGTGTGTGTGTGTGTGTGTGTGTGTGTGTGTGTGTGTGTATATGAATGTTTCAAACCAAAAAACTATAGTAAATATGAGCATGACTCAATCATTTGCTGACCATTCAAGCCTACCAGAACAAAGGACAAGCAGCAAAATTCAAAGATTGGTAAGAAGACTTCAATTTCGGGTGGTTGAATTGAAAGCATTTACCTTTGCGTTCGAGATCACAGTTTGAATCCCGTCTTCACTTTACCTTCCATCGAAGCCGGAAAATGTGAAAAGTAAATGCAAATTAGAGGACGGATAGAGGTGGTGTCAAAGCTGAAGTTCATGTTTTCAGTGGGGCAGGAGTAGGACATAACTGGGGAAAACTTGGAAAATAGACGTCCATGATCAAACAAAAACTACCAAGTCTTCAAGTGATAGACTTTTGAAAAATGCCAAACATCTCTGTTCATTTATGCATTCACCAAAAACTAAGTACTAACTAAAGTTTTTAAACTTGTATGATATACATCGTCAGGGTAAAACACCGGAGGCCGAGCTGAGATATCACCGGTTTCAGGCATGGTTCGACGAGCATTCGAAGCCCGTATAGATCAAGACAAGGCTGATATGCCATTTCATCTCATCAGGTCGGGCCAGCCATTTCGTACCAGGTTGGACATTGCCTACCACTTGACCCATATTCGATACTGCAGAGGAAGGTAAGAGATGAGGTAAAGGTAGAGCAAGCTCCAAGTCATGTGGAGGTCACTCAAGATTGAACACTCGTGCATAGAATCATGGTATGAAATTCAAGTCCAAATCAGAAAACCAAATTTTAACAAATCTCAGACAAACGATGACTCTACGAAATCGAAAAACATGAAACTCAGAAAAGCATTGTTTTAGTTTAACAGCCCAAACCTCCTCAAAAAACTAAGACGAAAACAACAAACACTAGGAAACGGAAAAACATGCAACTCAGAAAACCATTGCTCTAGTCCAAATGAGGTTCCTCACTGCCTCAAGCTTTTTCTAAACACCATAGAATTCGCTCAGAAGCCTGAACCTTTTCCTTTGCGCATTCTTTGCCTCACCATTAACGTTCTTAATGAGCTCCTCTTCAAATCTGGGACGAGAAGGCATTAGGTTCAGGTTGCGCATAAGGCTGTGCATGCCCCTAGCTCTTGCCACAACTGAGGTGCGTACGCGTGCATGTCCCGCCTGAGTCATCTCATTGTGTGCGCAGTTAGATCTTCCCATATTGACATCCCTGCTGTCCATTCTCCTGCGAATCCTTCTGCTGGTGACTTCATCCGGGTCTACCTTCTCGTTCCTCAGTGCAGGTTCATCTGCTTTTCCATGTTAATAAATTAAGAATCCAATAAGAAACGGCATACGACGAAACAGAACCTAATAATAACAACAAACGCTAAGGCTAATTTTCTTGCAATTTCACATCTCGCGGCCTTTGAGAATCAGATCACAAGAAGCTAAAGTATTTACTTCTTAAGTAAGTATCGAGTGGATGACACATAATAAAGCAAGAACAAAACTCTAGAAGAAGAATAGGCGGACCATCTATATGCATCATTATTATTAGCAAAGACACTAAGTAGTCTGGTAATATGCATATTTGATCCACAAAATCATTTCCATATATGAAAATGGTGAGATGGTATTATAATACGTGAACGTCATGAAGAACAAAGCAAGCCAACACCAAATATCTTCCCCCTCAAGACTAAGCAAAGATATTAGAACAGAAACGATACGTTGGGAAAAGGCTTAAATATCAATAAAATGTGTTTTCTTGACAAAGTTCATCCATTGAATAAGATATCATATCTGACCTTTATTTCCATGCTTCTTTTACTATGGGAGCTAAGGGAATCTGTATCTAACCTGATTTGCAAATCACCATTGTAACATATATACGCTGGTTCGTGGCGGGTTGTGGAAGTTTCCCAACGACATGGCTTTCTTTTTGGCTGTTGCATTTTGAGAATATCCTAAAAAGGAATGCTAAAAATAGTACTGATGGCGGGTAGGCTATTCTTTGGAGGAGCTAACTGATGCTTTGAAGGGTTTTAGAGAAAGAAAGAAAAAAAAAAACAGTTTTTGATAATCTGAAGAATTTCTTTTCAATATTCCGAAGAATTATCATATTTCTTTATAATGCTATTAAATGACGCAGACAAGTTCACCTAGTTTACAAGTCATTAATCTTCTCTGCATTGAGAATTTTGTACAAAGATGTTCCCAAAAGCATACTTTATATCAATAGTGCTTGATACAAAATTTATTAATTTCCTGATAACCATTATTTGAACTCTTTAAAGAAAGTGAAAAAGGCGTACCATCATCAGAAGATATGACGATTACATTCTGTCGGGCAGGTACAGCTGCATTTGAGATGCTTCCCCTCCTTTATGATCACCAATAAGGAAATCCATTTAACAATGTGTACACAGTCATTCAAATGTTCTCACAATCCCGATAAAACAACTAGTTTCCTTCAAAGTATCAGTTTGAATTTACTACTTATGCATTTTAAATTTTAGGTGCATATTGAATGAGTACGCGGGAACCTTATTTTGATACGTTACGAAACACATTGAGTAGAGATGACCCCCTTTACTTTTATTAAATCAGATGGACACATGAAAGATGACGATACTGTGTCTCCTGTCAACTTCAAGCCTACAAACCATGGGGATGTCGCCCTGCTCAATTAATCCACATAATTACATTAAGAAAATAACTTACCTTTGAGCAGCACAGGAATCTGAGATCACCTTATCTTCAGATACACATCCAGCAGTGTTCTATAAAAAAGATTGTGGAACAGAATTAGTGCATAGTAACAAAAAACAGATGAGACTACGGGTGTTACACCAGCCCGAACTTCAGAAAATATAGCGTTGCCTGGATCTGAAGATGTAGGCAAGGATACCTAGATCTGGGATGGTGGAGCAGAATTTGTTGCATGATAACAACAAACTGAGTGGATTTTGATTTAGAATTTTAGAGTTATACCTAGATCTGAGATTCCAAAGAACGATGAATTGTAGAACCAGTGAATAAAATTGGAGAGGCAGTAGGAGGTAGTAGAAAACAATTAACATAAAAAAGAACTTAAAATCGCAACGGTTTGCACATACTGAATCCTTCTTTACCTCTGATTTGATGTTAGGTTTATTCAATTAACATAAACTAAATTTAAATCGCAATGGATTTCACATCCTGAATCCTCTCTTTACCTATGATTTGATGTTTGGTTTATTCAATTAACATAAAAATAACTTAAAATCACAACAGATTTGCACATCCTGAACCCCTCTTTACCTCTTTAATGTACTGATCATGCAGATATCTTTGGTAGGACAGAAAAATAGCACCATTGAAGGGCAATGATGAAACCTCTTGCTCATCTTGCTGTGCTGGGGGATCTTCTGATGAACCAACTGAGCTAGTTAGAGGAGGAGGTGGTTTGACGATCCGTCTGCCCCTGATTCTCATTTTCAAAATTATCCAAGAGTACCAAAATATGATGTTGTTGTATACACTCAATTCCTCAAAGATCGTTGTTTCAACTAATGAATCTGAAGGAAAAATCAATGTCTAGCAAGACATGAGTAAAAGGGAAAGACCTAGAAACTCACGTACAGACAGAAAGAAACAGAAAGATTAGACTTATTAGACTGCATCTTAAGCTAAAATTTCTCCATGACTTACACCTGGTGGATGGTCTGACGCCTGGCTCTCACCTTACTAGGTCGCATGGTGCCCCTCAACCCGTAAAGAGTAAAAGACTAAAAATTAAATGTGAGACTAGATGTCATTAAATTTTGATATTTCTAATTTCCATTGAGAACATAGAAGAAAATCGTAGCAGATATAGTCATAAATTTCATATGAAATGGCAATTCTACATATTAGGTAACCTAATAAGGATAGCATGTAACTTCCCTGTAAGAAAATCAGGCTGTTTCAATGAAAATGTCTATGCAGAAAACAAAGGACAAGTCATACAAGAGTTCAATGCAGCAAAACTAAACAATTTTGATGCCTAAATTGGCCATACAGGTAAACACGAGATTGCTTACACAAAGAAGACCTGTCGATTAGTAATGCTTTTGCTGGAAAAAATGTACATGGATATATAACTGACACGATGCTAATTTTCTGGGAAAAAAAAATGTCCTTGAATATATTCAGGATATAAAAAATATAGCAGTTTTCATTTTTTATTTGTTTTTTGGTTACATGAATATCCTGACATACTCAAAAACAATGTTTTGATCTATGCCTACCATGTATCATAGGTCACAGGTATACAAATGAAACTGAAAAATGTGAGGCAGGACAATCTGTCAATGATAACAAAACGAAACTGAAGGAGATGCATTAAATTCCCACCAACAATATTTTGTTACTTTTATAATCAGGATGGCGAGATAATTGATAATAGCATATTGCATTGACACATTGGTAAATATGCACTACAAATACAAGTTTTCAGCTTTCACTTTGGTCTCTTCTGTTATAGACCATAAAACAGAAATCCTAAAAGTTTTAAGGCATAGAAATATACTTGCAGACTATGGAGTCATTTATTACAAGAGAAACTCTACCAAAGTCTTATAATGATATAAGACATCGGAGTCCGTATGTTTTACATTAACTGGCTGGCTGGTTAATCCTTCACCCTCTTTGGCCTCCCCTCTTAGGCTTTGGCATTTCAGCATTCCTGTTTTATTAAATTTTTAGCCACAGATTTCTAACCCGCAGAGAGAAAGAGAGAGAGAGAGAGAGAGAGAGTACCTATTGTTTGAATCTGGTGATTCCTCTGTGCTCCTCCTGGGGTGACCCCTTCTTGTCTTCCTATTGTTTGAAGAAGACGATTCCTCTGTATCGAGAGAGTACCTAGTGTTTGAATGAGGTGATTCCTCTGTGCTCCTCTTGGAGCGACCCCTTCTTGGCTTCCTTTTGTTTGGAGAAAAGGACTCCTCTGTGTCCTTCTTGGAACAACCTCTTCTTGGGTACCTATTGTATGAATGAAATGATGCCTCTGTATCCCCCTTGGAGCGACCTCTTCTTGGGGCAATATCTACACACCTTCATAGCAAAAGTATTGTTGTTTATTATGTCCACAGGCAGAGGATATATGCATGCACACAACACACATAAATTGGATCCAAAACACATGTTCAAACACACACACATAGAGAACATAGGGGGAGGGAGGGATGCGAATATACCCTTGATTTGCCTCAACTGGATCTTGCATCCTCTTTGGCCTTCCTCTCTTTAGTTCTCGCCTTCCCCTGTGTGTTCATGGTCAGATTTATTAATTTTCTCCAAACCCACTAGAAAACCATACACATAGATGACCATGTTTTTGTAGATGCACAAACACATCGTGAGAGTATCATGAGCAAAATATAATTAAATGGACGGAGATGAAGGAGCAAGTGAACATCTCATGGATATACATGGTCGCCTTTGCATTTCAAAATTTACTCTATGTCTCAGTATATTTGAAAATACAACAATGTCCTTAAGTGAACGCATTGCAGTAGATAAAACCATAGATGATATTATATATGAGTTCTTTCCAGACTCTCTTAAAGGATTGGAAGAACTTTATGTGGCAATTCTATACCTACATATGAGTCCATCCAAGAAAAGGTCAAGAACATCAGCTCTGTGAACCATCAGGGGAAAAAACAGAACATCCATAGCAGTGAAAGTTATACCATTTTTCATGCTAGAAAGCATTAATGGGAGTATTTTGTATTCATCCGGGGTACTTACTGACGAGGCTCATCGCTGCTAGAGCTAGCACCAGATCTGCGCCTCTTCCTTCCCCTTCTTGGCTTCTCAATTGGTTCACCTGCTGTCTCTTCTAGACCAAGTTCTTCTTTTTTGCTGTCCTCCTGGTTCTCATCAATGGCCAGATGAGGTACATACGACCCACAGGTAACAGTGCGGATAATGCTCTGAGTCCTCTGGTAATCTTCATCTTCATTGAAGAGTTCATGCCCACCCATTTTTTTTGTCTCCTCCTCAGTTTCCTCTCTCAGTTCCCCCTCCTCGAGTGATTCATCTTCCTTGTCAGCTGTTGCATCGTCAGCCTTCACTTCTTTTGGCTCATCTTCCTTAACTTCTGCTAACTGATTTTCCGTTTCAACTTCTACAGGCACCCATCTTTCTTTTGCTTCCATTACCCCATCTTCCACTTTTACTTCTAGCAAGCCATCTTCTACTTTATCTCTTTCCATCTCTACTTCAGTCTCTGTGTAGTTATAAGGTCTTCTTTTCTTAAACGGAAGTTTGTTACCTGATTCAGAACATCAATCAATAATTCAATATATAAAGTTAGAACAACAAATTTTCCATGTCAACGAAACAAGAAAATCTTAGAGCCAAAAAGACATGTAAAGAAATGCAGCTTCGGTCTCAGAACCTTTTCTGTTAGTCCCTTGCACATGTCACCTCTAAGGGTTATGATCGATTTCGATTGATACCTATATAAACTATAAATGCAACAAGAACAATTGAGCTGAAATACATCACATGCCGACTGATGTAAGAAAATAGAAAACCTCATGTTTACCTAGTAATTACACACACAAGATGGCTTTAGCTATCATTACATTTCCCATATGCTAGCATCATATGACTCTATATATTAGATGTATAATCATGTACTCCACAGTGAACGCCTAGTACTGGGATTCCTTTCAATTCAACCCAATCATAAGAACTGATATGACCACCAAATCTCTTAAATCAACAAGAAATTCACTGAAAAATTACCCTCAAGACTTGGTCTCCATGAGGAATCTAATTTAAGAGTAGCTTACCTAGGTGGGAAAAAGAAAAAGGACGAGCGATCCCAGCTGTAACTGGAGAAGTTACGCCTTCTCCACTCCTGCAGCAAAACCATAGTTATTTCAATTTTATAGATCTCAAGTTGCACTTCTACATAGAAATCAATGAGTAAATGGAAAATTTTACTTTCGCCATCAATTTATGACTATTTAAATTACAAATAAACAGATCTGGAATTTATGTTCCATCAAAAGAGAATGTGAAAAGGGATGTGTAAAATAACTATGTATTCATCACAGATCTCAAAATTGCAGATTAGAAAAGAATCCATTTTTCCCAATTAGAATGAATAAATGGCGAATATAAATTCAGCAGGTTCAAGAGATGAGAAAGGACAAGAAATAGTTACCCCTGAGAACCAGCACATGCAGTAAATTGTTTCCCTTTATCTGCTTCTCCTTCACTCTGCCCTTCTGAGGCCTAAATGCAAAATAACATTTATATCATACCTTTTGTAAATGAAAGGATCTTAGTTGTTCTTAACTTCTCAAGTGTGATGAAGCTTGAACAAGAATACACTAATTAAACAATAACAAAATTGATCTTCAGCAAAATCAACAAATCGCAAATTCCTAAAGTGAAAATGAAAGGATAAGTAAAAGATTAATTACCGGATTTGTACTCATTTGCATGCAATGTTTCACATCTTTCCCCTTATCAAGACAATTCAAAGGCCCAATTTCTGTACTGCTTGCTGCTTCCAACTCATCATGCAATTGATCCTTACTTGAAACTTGAGCAGGGAATTCTTTTTTTGTATAGCTGGACCATCCAATGCGCCGATTCTCTTCTTCAACTACAAAGCGATCATCTGAACCATGTTGTGAACGAAGACGAGCAGCCACAGGTGTGGTGTCAGGTGGATTCATCTGAGAGAAATTTGACCGGCTATTTTGAATTCTCATCTTTATCTAGGAAATTTCAAAGGAAAAGCAAGAAATTAGAGCTAAGGCTGAAGTTTGCAGAGGAATTCTACAGGGTGAATACTACGAGGGTAAGGGTATATATTCCTCAGGAAGAGTTGGTGAAAATCAATGTAACCAGCGGATTTTCTTGTTCATTAGTAACGTGTACATTACTGAAACGCATTTACTACACGTGTAGAACTATCTTTATTTCCAGTAATGCTTCGTATAGATGCCGTGTACAAGAGATGACCAGATTAGATAGTGTTTTTCATATAATCATAGCGAATGGTCAAACTGTAGTACTTAGAGTTCGCTTTTCATTGTCAAGAATTTGGGACCTGGAGTAAGATTTTCCAATTTCGTAAATAATTAACACACTGACAAGTACAGCAATAATCTGAAAAATGGTGACAGCAAAAACTCAGCAATAAACAAAGTATGCTAAAAATGAACAAGTGCATTAGCGAAAAAGGTAGATAAAGCCACACGTTCCAGACTCATGTTAAAATGGAAGAATTTTGTTTGATATAAAACACAGTTTTGAGATACAATATGTGCTGAAAATTATGTAATTTCTGACATAAATGTATTCACTAAATCTTTAACCATAACAAGACTTTAATTAATATTCTTTGAAAAACTGAGTTATTGATTAATTAAATAAAAGATTTAATTCTAAAAAATCTTCAATGCGTTTGAAAAGAACACACCTTAGACTTAACAACAATTGTACCTCAATAGCAGACTACTAAAAGAAATACCATGTCAATTCAAAGAGCTAATGACGCATCGAGACATTTTCCAGACCAAACGAAGTAAGTAAGGGTGCTCAAGGGACAAAACTAGCAGAACATTAGACATTGAGGACTTCGATGGTTAAAAAACTAGTTAAAATACTTACCATATTTGGACGTTAGTTGCACAATAACCTAAAACTCCAAACTCAACCTTCAACCCTGCATAAACATATAAAAATGGAAATGTACTGCAACTGCTGAGTTACTAATGCTAACCGTTGACAACCATTCAGTTTAACTCTACCACTGGTTTAAGGGATCCATGATCATACCTGTATGTATGTTCTGAATAATGTAAATTTCCTTACTTCTAATAAAATAAAACACCTATGAATTAGGCAGATAGTAACAAGTGTGTAATAGTTTTCCATGTGCCACATGGATCCATTACTAGCACAAGTGACTCCAGTGGAATTTTCGTTTGGAACTTTTGAGTTAGTGGTTCAGATATAGGACCTGTATTGTGTAAAAAGTGTGGCACATGGAAAACTATTACACACCTGTTACTATCTGCCTAATTTAGCCGCATTCGTCGGTGTTTTATTTCATTAGAAGTGAGGAAATTTACATTATTCAGAACATACATACATGTATGATCATGGATCCCTTAAACCAATGGTAGAGTTAAACTGAATGGTTGTCAACGGTTAGCATTAGTAACTCAGCAGTTGCAATACATTTCCATTTTTATATGTTTATGCAGGGTTGAAGGTTGAGTTTGGAGTTTCAGGTTATTGTGCAACTAACTTCCAAATATGGTAAGTATTTTAACCATTGAAATCCTCAATGTCTAATGTTATGCTAGTTCTGTCCCTTGAGCACCCTTACTTGCTTCGTTTGGTCTGGAAAATGTCTCGATGCGTCATTAGCTCCTTGAATTGACATGGTATTTCCTTTAGTAGTCTGCTATTGTAGTTCGACTATTGAGGTACAATTCCTGTTAAGTCTAAGGCGTGTTCTTTTCAAACGCATTGAAGATTTTTCAAAATTAAATCTTTTATTTAATTAGAGGTCGCACTTGGTGCGATGGCAAGTGCCTTCGCCCATGAGCGGTAGGTCTCAGGTTCGAGACTTGGGAGCAGCCTCTCCATAAATGGGGGTAAGGCTAGCCGACATTCACCTCTCCCAGACCCTGCGTAAAGCGGGAGCCTTGTGCACTGGGTACGACCTTTTTTAAATCTTTTATTTAATTAATCAATAACTCAGTTTTTCAAAGAATATTAATTAAAGTCTTGTTATGGTTAAAGATTTAGTGAATACATTTATGTCAGAAATTACATAATTTTAAGCAAGATATACAAATCCAGCAATTTTCAAATCAATTGTTTTAACAAACAAATGAATGGAAGAGTATAACACTTACATCGTTTAATCATCTTTGGCATACATTTGTAACCTCATTCAGTTTCCCCATTGTCTGACGATACTGACGCAGCATCCTTCCATACAAGATCACCATAACCAAATTGTCTTGCAAAACAAGAAATCAACTGGTCCTGAACTACATCTTCCGTAGGCAGCGCCAAGCCCGTCTCCCTTCTCAATGATGTAACGTCTTTATTTGCAATTCCACAAGGCACAATTTGCTTAAAGTAGCTCAAATATGGATCCATGTTGAATGCCAACCCATGAGAGGTGACTCCATACGAAATCTGTACACCAATGGCTCCGATTTTTCTCTCTCCAACCCAAACCCCCGTTTCACATTTATTTCCAGGGCAAGCTTTCACGCCATACAGAGAAGCCAAGTCAATCATAGTCGACTCAAGTTTCTCCACAGATTTACGAGCACCAAGCCCCATATCATGAAGAGCAATAATGGGATACAAGATGGCTTGATGTGGACCATGAAATGTAATGTCTCCTCCTCTTTGTGTGTAGTGCAGTTCAGCTCCTATTCTTTTGAGTTCAGTCTCCGGAATCAACAGATTGTGATCGGTTAGTCGTTTGCCAAGGGTATATGTAGGTGGATGTTGCAGGGACACAAGGGTATCTGGAATCTTATGACTTTTTCTATCAGCTACCAGCTTTTCCTGCAGCTTAAGTGCTTCCAGATAGCTGATAGTGCCCATTTTCAAGACCTCAAGATTTCGCGAAACCCTCATTTCCTGCAAACCACTGTATAACCAATTATGCATCTTAGTTTTATCATCGCACGGAATTAACTCAACATAACTTGTTCCAACTTCATATCACATGATGTATATAGACTCTAAAGAAATGATTGGCATGTTACAAATTCATAGATCAGAAAAAACCAAGAGAAGGGTGAAGTCACTTGGGACAAAGAGCAATCATTCCAAGTCACGAACTTTACAGTTAATGCATGATATAAGTCGATAAGAACTCAACTTCCAGGTATAAGCTGATAAGGCATGATATAAGTTTTCCAAAGAAAAGTGAAAAGACAAGAACTTCAGAGTTTACTGAAGAGATGATATACGAATTTGAGCACACTTGTTCTCTACTTTTCTATAAATGGGGGAATAAGTGTTGGCACATTGTAAGATACTGTAGAAATAAATTTAAATCACTCGAAGTTTGGCGCTATAAACGGAAATTCATGATGGTTTTCGATGCATTTCCCAGAATATTAATACAGTCCGTTCTCCGCACATAGAATTCCTGTTTAAACATACACAGACAGACTAAAGCTTGACAATTGGGGTGCCATGGCAGCTCAATTTGGATAGAGCTACAACCAAAATGCAAACTGGATTAAACCCAATACGCTTCAAAGGCCATTGTGTAAGCGGCATTTCATCAAACAGTTGATGGGCTTTAAATGTTAAGCTTGAGCTCACAGATTCAATGTAGCAAAAGATTCAAAATTTACACTACCAAATACCAATGATACAACGTTCAAAGAAGCATTTCATCTAACAGTTAATGGGCATCGAATGCTAAGCGTGGATTCATTGATTCAAGCAATAAAAAGAACAAAATTTAACAACAAAATTAAGAGTCTTACGAAAGCTGAACCAGTCACTGCAGAGATAAGAGAGAGGGTGGTTCAGAGGGACCCGGACTTTGCTGGCTGTGACAGCACTTCGCGCAATCTAATCTGCTAAAGTTGAACGCAGCGTTTTACTTGTGCGTATTGGCATGTCTCTCTTTTAAAATGACTGAAACTGTTTTTATCAGAAAATGCTTTTAGTATCTAAAAGCACTTAAATGCTCCATCTTTCATGAAGCATTTCAAGTACTTTTCCAGAATTCACTCCTGTTTTAACTATAAAACGGTTCCAAAAACATTTTCACAAAATGTGCTTTCGATCATTTTAAAAGCACTTTCTCAACAAGCAATCATACATGTTTTTTTCTTAAGGGATAACCGGTTTTGATACGAAACTCACTTATTTTCTTTACTCCTGGTGTGTTAATAAACGCATGCTTGGTCAAAAATCAGTATGAGCAAGAATACGCATTCTTAGAAAGTATCCATGCTCGGGAGATTAGAATACAAAAGTACAGATAAAATAACTGTTCTTAACTCTTAACCGCTTGAGCTACAAGCACCAGCCGCTTCGCAATAGTCTCAAATCTCGATCGAGGAAGTTTATTCCGCTTTTAAGTTTATGGTTGATTTAGTAACTGCCGATCATGAAATTTGAACTCAGACACCAATACAAATTGTAGCTTCAATAGTTCTTTCCTATTGAAAAACTCATAGCCAATCTTTCAGGAACATGTTCCCTTTGAGCTGGTTTTTCTTGCATTTCAATAAGCTGTATCAATTGTATAGAAACATGAATCGTACAACATCGTCACTTTATTTTATCGTCCGATGTAAACGACGGAGAACAAAAATCCGAATCTGACTATTATATACGATAACTTACTATGACATGACGAACGATAAAACTGTCGAGGAAAAACAAAACAAAAATCTCTTTGTGCCATCTATATAACATGGTAATCAGATAACCATACTCATGAAGAGCAGGACAGCATGCAAACTCCAGGTCTATAAGCCCACGCAGGGGGCAAGCGAGCGTATTTCTCCATTCCCGGTTGCTCATCATATGGTCGTTCCATTACTTTAAGCACCCTCCGAACCTCCTCAAAATCACCTTGTTCAGCTGCATCGATGGCACTCTGGCACAAGTAGTTTCTAAGAACATATTTAGGGTTCACCGCATTCATTGATGCCTTCCTCTCCTCATCTGAGATGCCGCTAGAGGCCAGCTGTGCAAGCAACAACCATAATGTGTGAGAAAATCATATGATATATGTTGCTTTTGATGAGACTAGTCGCTGGACGAGTTGAATAAATCTTCTGAGCAAAACAATTTTTATGATGAATACAATGTTGGTAGCAAACCAATATACTTTTCCGCGATAGAAATCATAAGAAAACCAGAGTTCAGCGTACCTCCTCTATGTAGATTTTCACCCAGCTGATCCATGCCTCCTTTCGCTCCTGCCCAATATCTAATAGCACAGCTTTTAGTGGGTTCAACAACTCCTCTTCGGGAATGTTAGGATCAGCTTTGATATTGGATAGCAACCGAAAAAAGTTTGTGTAATCCACTTTGTCGATAGCCATGTTATTCAGAAGTTTACTGATCAGCTGTTTAATGTACTTGGGGAGACCAAGTTTTTTGGTCATTATAGCTTGATAGTCATCCATGAATTTGGTTCCATATCTGTAAATGATCCCCCGAAAATAAAAAATTTAGGTAACTCCTACTTCAACATACATTTAATTAGGATAAAGGTGTAGGAATGACAATTACCTTTCCATTGCATAATTCGCCTCCTTATCATCTATCAACTTGGCAGCTACAAGAGTTCTAGTGAATTGTGCAATATTCCACAAGCCAATATCAGGCTGATTTGCAAAACAATATCTCCTCCCAGGAAGATCCGTGGTATTTGGTGTGTAACTTGGATCAAATGCATCCAGAAATCCAAAAGGACCATAATCAATGGTAAGACCCAAAATGCTCATATTGTCAGTGTTCAACACACCGTGAGTAAAACCAACCCCCTGCCATCTGGCAACCAAGGAAGCAGTACGCTCAGCAACCTCCACCACCCAAGCTGTTAAAAAAACCATGATCGGAGAAAGTTCAGAAAAAAAGCTAATTAGGTATGCCCGAGTGTAAAACTTCTATCAGAAACTATTTTCGGAGTGGCAGCAAGGGTAGATGAGAGAAAAGACCAAGGTTCAGTATAAAAATCTCAATAGTAGTAACCACATTGGCAGAAATCTTGCACTAACAAATCTATCACTAAAAACTATATAAGCCAGATAGAAACTGGCAATGCATCAAATCATCACATTCTGTGATACACAATGACACCAACACCTTTACTCTAAAGGAAAATTAGAAAAACAATTACCTGCATACTTGTTAGATGTCAGATCAAGAACTTCTTCATTGCCTGTGTTGAAAGATAAACTCTCGCTTCTACTCATGTTCTCTATATGAGGAAAGTGATGCCTAATGGCATAGTCTGCAAGAGTACGAACAATTTCAAGGTCCTCTTTTTCTCTAGTGGCGTGTATTTGGTATGACCCAAAACGCAGAAATGATGGAGAAACCCTGCAAACAATTGCACCGGGCTCCTCTTTTGGATTGCCACTGCAAATGAAGACATGAGGAATTTCTTTTCATAAGAGAACATGAGAAACATATATTCCTAAAATTTATTCCTTTTCAAGCAAGAGAGTGATAGTTTAACATAAGATCAAACCAACAAGGCTAATATATCTCAAAAAACAAAATGGTGTGTATGGTTCTCACAGTAAAACATGATTGGGTAGAAAACTACTCAATTGCATAGAAATCTAATTAACATACTCATAGAACATGTCACGCGTGACAAATTTTCCTGTGGTCACAAGACAGAGAGCTCGAGTTGTTGGAATTCCAAGATTATGAATTGCTTCACTGCAGAGGAATTCCCGGATGCTACTGCGAAGCACAGCAAGGCCATCTGCAAACCGACTGTAAGGAGTCTTCCCAGCACCTTTAAGCTGAAGTTCCCATCTCTCAGACTTAGAATTAAGAACTTCCCCAAGAGTAATAGCCCGCCCATCTCCCAACTGCCCAGCCCACATGCCGAATTGATGTCCACCATAGCATTGAGCATAAGGCAACCTGCATAAATAAAGCATCCATCCAGGCTGCATGAAAAAAAGACAACAAAGCCCAAATTTGAATCTCCTTACATAATATTCAGAGAAGCACTTACGATCCCACTAAAGGAGACGCCCCAGAGAATAAAAGAGGGAAGTCTGGCCTTTCAAATCTGTAACTCCAAACAAGGTGGCAAATTAGTCCCATGAAACATGGCATACCACACGTGCAAAACATATGTACTCGTGCATCATTCATCAAAGTGAAGTACTATGGTATATCAGTCAATGGTTCAAGGCACAGCAGTAAACCAAAGCAATCATCTGATATACAAGATGAAAAACAAATGTGCATAGGAAACAATAATCTCAGGAAAATATCAGCACTTGAAGAAAAGGAAATTTCTATCAATAACAGGAATCTTGACAAACCATGTGAAAATGTGGTGACTCCATATGTATAAATATCTGGAGACCAATTTACCATATTTCCACATATGAGTTATAATAGTAGGTCATGTTATTCACACAATGATCTAATTTCCTAAAGTGCTAATCACAAGGTTCTTGTGCACAGGTGAAAACAGGTCCACATTCGAACATCAAAGGACCATCAAAACCATTATCCATAATACATGCTGTCAAACACAATTTTTCCCTCTTTCTTATTCTACTAAACTCACTCTTAAGATGAAGTTTATTTTCTCATCCATGTTCTAGAAAAGCATTAACACTTCCCAGGAGCACAAGAAACAAATACTCACTCTTTAGGATCCAAATCAAGAAACTCGGCGACTGATTCTGACCATGCAACAAGCTGAGGATTTTCGACTTCAGCTGACGGGGACACTTTCGTATAACAAGCATGCAACACCTGATAATCAAAACGCAGAATGCATAACATCAAATTGCAACATAACACCCCCTCAGTTAGAAAAAAGTTCAAAGTATAGCTCAGAGCAAGAGATCTATCACAATCAAGCCTATCAATAGCACAGTTCCATAGCCAAATTATGGCGATAAGGATCTATCTGTCTTTCACGATTCTAATCACAACATAACACCCCCCCCCCCTCAACTAGTTATCATCAAACTGGAGCTCAAAGCAAGAAATCAAATCACAATCAAACCTATCAATGGCACAGTTCCATAGCCAAATCAAGCTAACCCAACTAACAACACTCAAACTGTAAGCCACTCAGCAATTTCTTGAATGAGCAAGTACAAATTTCTAGATTGAGTAAGTACAAATTTCTAAGCAGTTATGTATAAATTTAACAACTTTTCCAATTTGGGGACGAAACAATAGCGCAAGTGAGAGCCTTTAACGAGTACACAAACATACACGCCACATATGTTTCATTTTCTTTTGGTTTTTCTCCACTTTCTCAGCAACCAAACAGAACCCAATTCACAATCACAAATCGTAAATCACTTGGCCACTTCTCGATTGAGTAACTACAATTTTCAAAGAATTTATGATTAAATTTAACAACTTTTCCGAGTTGGCACAAATAAAAAATGCAAGTGGAAGCCTTGAGCTAGTAGCAAACACACACCCCACATGTACGATACACTTTCCTTTTTCCTTCACTTTCTCAGCAACCAAACAGAAAATAACCCAATTCCTAATACACAGAAAAAATCAAAGCTAACCTCTCGTGGAATCGTATCAGTCCGGGGATCGCCAGGTAGCTCTCTGGTAAAAGAGTTGTCCCAATTTAGATCTTCGAGCTTCAACCTAACCCTCTGAGTGTTACTTACACCATTGCTCTCGCTCTTGCGAATCTTCTCATCGCCGGCCAAGCTCTGATTCTGCAAATCGTGCGTCACGGAGTCGACCGACGCGGCGGTGGCCTCCGGCGGGGGTGAGTCCATGGGAGCTTGCTGTTGGCTGCGGCCGGAGCTGAGGCTGCATGCGAGGAGGGGCAGCCTGGGAATTCCAAAGTTGTTGGAGGGGTAAAATGGGAATTTGGAAGGGCGACGGCGGAAGTTGAGGGCGGTAGATAGAGAGAGGCGTGGGAGGGAAAGTGAGGAGAGTGTGGAGGAGGCTTTAGAGGAGAAATGCGAAAGGATTTGCATTTTCTTCTGTCGGGCTTTTTCGTCTATCTAAATAAAATATGAGTAAAATTGATATAACCATTGTTCTAAAAAATTTCGACTAGCGCCACATAGGTCTCGTTAAGTGATTGGCATCATTTGATTAATTTACGTGAACTTTAATGAAAAGTTCTTATTATTGTTCATTTTAACGAAAAACCATATTTTTATACTAAAAAGTCAATCCTGGTACTATTCACTTTATTCTTTATTTTGTCCTTATCGTTTAAACTCAAAGTTTTCAAGTCCTTTTCATTAGTTTTCCTTTAATTTATAGGTGTTTAAAAATTAAGGAAAAAACTTTTAGATCTGCCTAGACGTCCGTCTAAACTCTCTTAGGTCACGACTCTTACTTTAACAGAATATAGATAATTTTCATTTTGCATTTTATTTTTACAATAAATTGTAATGACTTGTTGAATATTTAGATGAACACTCATTACATGTTTGTTTCACATGTTTTCAATATGCTCTTATACTTTATAATATTTATGTCATTTATTTTACAATTTATGTGTCGAATACAATTATATATTTTTTATAATATAAATAGATATTTATTTGTATATTATATAATAAATTTAATTCAAATTAAAATATATATATAATAACCATTGTTGATGCACAAAATCGGAAGGGTCTTGGAACAACGTAAATCCGACCGTGAATCTGCAAGAAAGTAAAGAACACAAGATGTATCGTGGTTCATCCCAATATTTGGGCTACGTCCACACTGATGTTGATATTGTTTCACTCTGAATGGCGAATATACAAGAAGGCTGGATGCAGTGTGCTCTCTTCCCATGGCCTAAGATTTGGCCCCCCTTAATGAGGAGGGTGATGACTCCTTTTATAGAATAAGGGTTCCTCACTTATTACATATTTGCCCCTTCATTTATTACATAATTACTTTTGAGTCTCCCGAGTATTTATACAAGATCTAAATACGGAGGCCCTAAGTATGGTACAAACAACCATCTTGGCTGCCTCGTCTAAACTCTTATCCTTGTTTACCGCCTGACTAGCGCTTAATGTCTTTTAGAACTTTGAATATAACTACAATTTTGTGAGCCAATTTTATAAATAATCCACTTTATTTGTTACGATTGAAATAGGTCCGATGAGCCCCACATCTTTATTTCTATACCAAATTTATCACACAAGTATTTAATCTCTTGATTTCAGGATTATTTTTCTTTTTCTTTTCTGAAACATTTAAAGAATAAAATAATCCAAGTGTAAAAATTTAAAGGAAAACTTTGTTTAATTAAAAATCATGTTATAAGTTTTAGTTTTAATAAAAAACCATGTTATAAGTTTTGTTTAATAAAAAACCATGTTATAGGTTTTAGTCTTTTTCTTTTCTTTCTTTGGGTTTTGCAAATTTTTCAAATGATGTGGTTGCAAACCTTCTTCTTTTTCTTTGAAACAAAAATATAGATCCTCATGCTATTTAATTTATATTTTGTATTATTTCGTTGAAATGTGATCGTCGTTATTATTCATAGTGTATTCGAGGTACTGTTTTTCAATTTTTCTTCGTCAATGAAGTTCATCATTTGTTTATCCAGAAAAAATATTTAAGATATGCATGTTATTCAAAAAGAACGACGGGCACTGTTTCTGGAATGTAAAAATAAATTGTTTCTGGATTTTAAGCAACATTGTTTCTGGAATCTAAGTCACTGTTTCTGGAATGTAAAAATAAACTGTTTCTGGATTTTAAGTAACACTGTTTCTGGAATCTAAGTCACTGTTTCTGACATTTAAGTCACTATTTCTGGATTTTGGTTCTTTTCTTTTCGAATACAGTGTTTGTTTGTGCACATCCCAAAGGGCTTGGTGTGGTTGCTGCTCGCCGAATCTAAACGGAAAGGAAGGCCGAATTTCGGCCAAAAATTTGATTGGGGCTATTCATCTTCTAATTCTTTTTCTTTTTCATACTTTCCTTCTTGATTTCTAATTATTTATTGTCTCAATTGATTAAGGTTTCTTGCATATAGGAATAGTAGAGAAATGTTAAGTAAATTCTCTAAAAGTGAGACTCTTCATGTACTCTCTGTCACTTCATAGTTTAACGTCAATTATAGTGACCACATTATAAAACACTATGCAAAAAAAATGAGATGACAAAGAGTCTATAGTGAGTTTCACTTTTGAGAAAGTCTCCTTAGCATTTCCTCGCATAGTAATCTAATTAGTGTATTGTTTGCCGTGGAAATTTGCATATGCATTTTCATGTCGTTTTTCTTGTTGGCAAACTCATGCTATTACCATCATGAGTTTTACGGGAGTGTTGATAAATTTAACCTAGTTCATTATTATGCAAGGAAATATTCTGAGTAAGCTTGTAAGATTAGGATTTGGAAACGTTGCCTATAAAAATAAGAGTTTGCTTTATATTTCTATATTTGTGTGAGTGATGTTTTTTTTTTCTTTTTGGTCAATGCTTGATTGTGACTTTTGAAGTCTGCTGTTTTTTTTTTTTTTTGTCAAAGGGTAAATTTCATTACCACAGCCATATGTACAACAAAGACTCAAAACAAGTTAAGCACAAATAAAAATGGGCCACAACACACACAAAAAACAAAGCTCCAAGACCACCCTTGGAGCCCAGTACACACAAACCAAGCAAATAGAAAAACCTTATAAAACTAGTCTTCTTGCCGTTGCCAGAGAACCACTCAACAATCTTCACGAACCACCTCCCAACACAATCACCTAAGATCACACCATCAAGAACCCCAGAATTGGTGAAGCAAGAGGCCGCGACATCCTCAAAGAACCAGCAGGAACCGCCGCCATGAGAACAAGGAAGCACACAGGAAGAATGCACGAGCAACATCACCGATAAGGGTGAACAACAAGCAGGACCAATAATGGTCAACAATGGTGGTAGTGCAAGCACCCGAGCTAAAGCTCTACACACCACACACCCTGCCAAAGATGCGGAACAACTCACGGTAAACGAAGGCGATAACCGACCGGAATTGAGGATAAAGGTGGCGGAACCAAAAGATGCAGATGATGGAGGGGGATATGTAAAAGAAGGAGTTGTCTGTGGCCCGCAATTTCTTATATTTATATGAGTGTTCATATCGTTATTCCAGCTCCAATACCAGCACTTGTGAGCAGTGGAAGACTGCAATGCTAAGTTCTTCAACTGTGGAAAACTGGTCATATGAACCCATTTTTCAATTTCTTGCAATTGGAAATTGTCAAAATATTAAGATTATAGAAAATAGGAGATAAGCCAAAACAAAAATACTAGGGGTGTATTCAATTGGGATTTTAAGGGATTTTAATTCTTTTAATGAATCTAGGGGTATTCAATCAGGATTTTAAGTGATTCTCTGAAATTCTAGGTGTATTCAATTAGAATTTTAAAATAGTTTATTAAAATCCTTAGAAATCCTGGTGTATTCAATTAAGATTTTAAAGAAGTTTATAACATTCTAGGTGTATTCAATTAGAAATTGATTTTAAAGAATTTGAGAAAGTTGAGGAATTAGAGGGAATTTGAGAGATTTCGTAGTGTATTTTAAGTATCCACAAATCTCACCTCATCCCATGAGATTTCGAGGGAATTGAATCAAAATTTTATATGGAATCTCTACAAATCAATTAAACTCCATAAAAATCCATGGATTTATAAATCCATTAAAATCTCTCACATTCTCAATTGAATACACCCCCTAAAACTTGAACATTAACTTTTAACACTATCGTCATTAAATAATTGATTTTTTTTTTTGTAATTGTTATTAGCATTTCAAAAATCTCATTTGGCACTCCAAACTTCTTATAATTAGAAAGACAAATACACTTATGAGAAGTGTAGAATGAGAATTTTTGAGTGCTAATAACAGTTCCTTTTTTTATATATATAAACAATATTAAGTGAGAAAACTCCTACGTAGGACCTAGATAAGGCACGTTCGTAACCATTTGTGCTACAAGCTCAGACTGCTTAGTTAATTTATACATTAAGCGCTCGTTTGAATGTACTTTTTAAATGATTGAAAGCACTTTTAGAAAAAATATTTTTTGGTTCCAAAAACACTTGAAGTGATTTTTGTAAGAAGCACCAGTTATGTGCTTCTTCCAGGAAGCACTTTAAGTATTTTTTCAGAATTTACTTGCATTTTTATTAAAAATTTGTTCCAAAAACATTTTCACTAAAAGTGCTTTTAGTAATTTTAAAAACATATCCAAATGAGCTATAAATTATTCTTATGCAAAAGAAGAATTATTAAAGGGTGGTATCCACATACCCATTTTTACCTATCACACATCTTTCTTAATTTTCAACTATCATATCAAATGAATTGAAGAAGATCAATAGACACAAATCAACAATAGTGTGTGAGAAGTAAAAAGAGATATATGAATAACACTACTCTTATTAAAATTAAAACTTAACACTTTACGGGCGCGTTTGTTTGGCCGGCTTAAGTTTCACTGGACTGGACTACTTAGCTAGAATCAGTAGTCCCCTAAACCCTTAATTAATATAATATTTTGGTAGAGGTCATCTCATCAGCCTTCTAGGCGAAGTGAGGTGTTAGCAGGTTACTACATTCGGCACATTGAAAGCTGAATCTGATATTGAACTTCGCAAAACTAGCAGCCTTGCCTTCAGGCTTTAGAACCCAAAGGTCGAGACGTGTTCCTTCCTCGGCTGCAATCGCAAGATCAAGAAGTCAGCAGCGTGCTCAACGCAACATCAACATATTTTACTTCTTGGCCGAGCTCGATTGACAAGTTGACACACCCCGCACACAACCGAATGACGTAGTTAGCTTATTAATTACTAGGCCTACACGCCAAGTAGGCTTGGTAGTTTTTATGGTCAACAGTTATGTAAGGATATTTTATATGTTTTTTGGCCAAAATAGCTCTTTATATTGGTATAACTATTTACTTTGGTCGTTGAAAATCGTAGAATTACTTCATGAGTTTTCCACCGTCAATCATTTTAGTCATTATGCGAAAAATCTTCATTAAATAAAGATAAAATGACAAAAATACTCTTAATTTTTTGTCACGTCATTATGGCCTGTTGTTTATTAAATAAAGGATATTTTTGTCATTTTAGTTTATTTTTTCACGAAATAATCAAAATGATTGACAGTTGACAAATTTAAAGACCACTTCTATCGATTTCAAATATCAGTGACCAAAGTGAAGAGTTATGCTAACTTCAATGACCATTTTGGCTGAAATGCCAATCTCTAGAATTTCTGTTTTGTAGATCAGGTTTCTGGGATTTCTAGTTTTTGTTCAAGGTTTGTTGGGATTTCTGATTTTTGTTCAATGTTTGTTGGGATTTTTGGGTTTTCTTCAATTTTTTTATTTTTGTTTTTTGGGATTTCTGATATCTGGTTTTTGGAGCGTCGTCGACCGTCACAGGTCGCCGAGCCACAGAGGTAGCTGGAGCTCTGTACCGTTTCCAGAGGTTCATTGGTTGTTGCGTCTCAGTGCTTGGTGTGCAGGAGGGGGACATCAGCTTGACATCAAATAGATTCAGGCGCTGAGGTGGGTGGGAATAGCCCGATGGCTCGGACCGTCGGTGTTGGGCCCACAAGATCGCCTAGCTGATGGGCGTGGGCTAAAGATGCTTTTGTCGATTTGGGGGATTGAATGCCCCAATTGGAAGGGATGGAACTGCTCTAAACGATCAACCACCGTTAATTTATACATTGAATAATTTTTGTTATACAATAGAAAAATTATTAAAATTAAATAGAAACTGACCATTTGACAAGTCTGCGTCAACGAAGTCTTTGTTTACAAATTTTGACTGGTTGGAGAGATTTTTCAATGTTCCCGTCACACAAAGTGATACACCATGTGTCCTTATATAAATTGTGGGTTATGTGTGTTAAAATGTTAATAACTTAAAAATTAAAATTTTCCACCACTTACATAAAAACACATGATGTACCATCCGCATTTCTGTCACAACTAAAAATTTTCTGACTGGTTGACTTATAAAAGTCTGAGAGAGGAGCATAGACATGGTGAACAAAAATTATAGAATGGCAAGGGTAGTGGGAAGGAAAGATGAGAAAATTCTGACAAGGCTGGCAGATGAATTCGAACAACTGGCCGCTCAGCTGAATTCTCCGGTACCAACCATGGAAATTGACAAGTTCACTCAATCCTGTCGTCTCGTTTCTCCTCTCATTCGACACTTGGGCGTCGCTATGAAGTTCGCCGACATCGAGTACTCTGCTAAGGTATTATTCATCTCTTAAACTTGATGAGAGTTTGATGCTTTTTGGCGATGGGTAGATTTGGCTTGATACCTTGTCATTTTCTTCTACATTAATCTGAATCAAGTTTCTAAAGTTTCATACAGAACTTGGGTGTTCTTTAGGGTTTTGGTGGATTGTGATTGATGAGGGGTTTGATTTCTTAAGTGTTTTTAAAACATCTGAAATCGTTTTTTATGAAAATATTTTTTAGAATCAATCCTTAATAAAAACGCAAGTGAATTCGGAAAAATCACTTCAAGTGCTTCTTAGAAGAGTGATCATTCCAGAAAGCACTTCAAGTGCTTCTAGAACTCAAAAATACTTTCTCTAAAAGCAGTTTTAGTCATTTTAAAAGCACTTTCAAACAAGCTCTTAAGTTATATAACGCTCATTTAAGACATTTTACATATTTCAAAGATGATTTTATTCATATTTTTCTTTTGATTTTGTTCAATACTTCCCTTTGATGTGAGTGTTTCTTTGGGTTTTGTGGTTATATTTTGATTAATGTGGATGTGGTTACCAGGTTAGTGCGGTGTTAAAGGCAGGAAAGTCAGTTAATACCCTAGAAGATTTGCTTGACAGTGACATACAGAAGAATACTATTAAGCAGTTTAGTAGTAGCTCGAGAATGCTCATCAGAGTGAAGCGCTCGCTTGAGCTGCTTAAGATAATATTCGAGAAAATTATGGCCTCAAGGTTTTACTTATCTCAACCCTAGCCTCGATCTTCTCTTAGTTCGTTGCTTCATTGACATGTCTTATAAGATCATTTTCGTTTGCAAATACAGTTTCATCCGTAGTTGTGCTGCTACGTCCACTCATATGTTATATTTTCTCATATCCACTTGATTTATATTTCCGTACACATGTTCTTTTTCTTTTTTCACTTGGACAGCGAAAATACTCTCATGGATCCGGTTAACACAGCATATAAACAAGTTTTTTACCCCTACTACGGATGGGCTAGTAGAAAGACTGTTGCGGGTGCACTGCAAAACCTTCCTACAAAGTCACTGTTCTTCAAAAGGCTAAAAGTAGATGGTAAGACTATTCTAGTATGTAACTCATCATTGTCGTCATACTATCTGCTCCCAAACCAGGTTTGGATAGCTACCGTGGCCAGTTGCAGGTTCTTTCTTTCATATCCAATATAGAGAAGAAGAAAAAAAAATTCTTAGGTTGAGATATTGACCATAATTAACATGAACTTACTATGAATGCTATATATGTAAATTCTAATATCAATGACAATGAATTATGCCGAGAATATTTGGTAGGCTAGATGACTTGGTTTACAAGACATTAGACTCTCAAGGATTCTCTGTGCCCTAATGGAGTAAATATATTGGAGCCTTAACCCTATACAATCTATGAGGACCCTTATTACGTAAACACAAGATATAGAATCATTATGGGACTCTAATTGATTTAATAGAGTTTGGGCTGAAATCTTTTTCGTTAATAGGCTGGATTTGATGAAAGCCCTAGCTATAAAACAAGGTAGCAGTCCCTGCTTCCATACCAGTCGAATCTCACAAAACTACAAACCTATTTCGTTACTAGAGTCCATAGGAAGTAGAAGACTACTTCTGTTTGCACCGAGAATGGCCATGCCTGCATGTAAGTGCTTCTGCTTTGCACTGCATGCATGTCTTGGTATACTTGTTGCTTATTTGCTATAACTGTAACCCTAGTTCTATATTGATCCATGGCTATTTTAGGGTTGGACTTGATTGGTAACACAGTTTGTTTGGTATTCTATTTTGTCAGAGGCATCGGCTTTTGTTCAGATGCAAAGGACAGTTACTGCATTGGATCCTCTGATACACTACATTGACAACTTATTCCATTCAAGGGAGTCAGTTCAAGAGCTACTATGCTTGCTTTGATTGATTTCATTCTTTCGCACTTTATGCATTTTTACAAGTCTGCTTTGATTTCCGTATTTCATGTGTATTGTATGATTGAATATTAGTGTCACATCCTGGCCCGGGCTCCCACCACATTCCGGGCTCGACTCCACCGTAGCACGATATTGTCCGTTTTGAGCCCCGACCACGCTCTCACGGAACTCACGTGAGCAGAACTTCCCAATGGGTCACCCAACTTGGGAATGCTTCGGCCCAATTCTCGCTTAACTTCGGATTTCCGATGGAACACGAAGTCAGTGAGCTCCCAAAAAGCCTCGTGCTAGGTAGAGATGAGAATATACATATAAGACTTACAGGATCCACTCCCCTAAGCGATGTGGGATGTTACATTAGTGTGATGAATCTTATAAGGAATCAGATTGTTATTTGATTTGTTGTAATTATGATATTTTTCTTATCTTCATTGTCCCAGCCATTCCATTCCATTCCATACTTCGTGTACTGTTGGTCAACTTTTTTGAACTAGAAGGTCTGGCCACAGTTCGAAGCGTGGTAACAAGTCACCTTTTCATATTGGCCACGGGTTCTTTACCTTTTTGCCACGCTTTGGTATACCTATCCCAACAACATCCACCGTGGGTATTTTCCCTTTTCTTGCAGTGCACTTACACATCACATCTTAAGGTGTATGGGCTATATTATTTGTTTTAAGTATAGGCTAAATTGGATTAATAATTTTTGTGGTTATAGAGTATTTAGAAGATAACCCTGTATAAAATAATTAGAAATTAAGCTCTTAAGGATAAGTCCGTAAGAATTCGAACCCAAAATTAAAAATTTCGTTAATAGCTCGCATTTGAGTTTCACGTGTGAAGCTAAAATTGTTACTTCATTTTCCCTTTCAATTTTGGGTTGAGTTAGGGTTATGACTGGTTGTTTAAGGGTTGACGTTTGATAAAAGAAAAAAAAGGATAAGGGTTGGCTGTGTGCGGAAAGCAGGGAAGGTTCATGTCCCTGGTCCCATATGGTCGGGTTTTGCAGCAAAAAGGAAAGAAAAGAACAAATCCAACGTTGAAGGATGGGATTGTAGATATTAGCCCACCCTCTTTTCAAATTCTTTCCTCTGCCCTTATATAATGACAAATGCTACGTCAATTCACGGCATGTTTTCATGGACTTTTGTGTCCAACTTGATAATTGGAAAAAGTTGTGGCTTCCTTTCATATCAAAGCACACCCGGAACGACCAATCAAAACAAGGACGACGGCAAAACAGGGGGAAGCCCTCAAGTTCAACAGCCCCCAAGCGGGTTGGCAAGTTTTGCATGCACCCCTCGGGAAACTACGTGGCGTCTTGATCCAATATAGACTGATATGTGTAAATATCTCTTTATATAGTACTGCATTATTGATTTAAAATGTTAACATAGCGCCGAACTCGGTCTAGATAAGTTCTTGTCAATTATAGGAGTAAGAAGGGATGCCATCTGATGTGGTTTTGTTCAGACAACATGTCTTGTATTTTTTCCGAAATGTATCAACCATTTACGACGTGATCCCCTGTGGATGACGTAGCTAGCCTTTCTACCACATCTTTGAATTTCAGAGTAGAATTTCAATATGAATTTTCCCTTCTGCCCATGTCATTGTCCCCAAATCGTTGTCCTGTCTTCTGGGCCAATAGGGTCTATATTCCAGAAGTTTTTGTGCTCAGGGGCATGTGGAATGACTGCTCGTGGCGGAATAGCTTGTAGATCACCATCTAGCAAGAATGCAAAGAAAGGGAAAAAATTTAGTTTTGACGGGATACGGATGGTACACCACGTGTTTTTATGCTAGTGGTGGAAAATTTTAATTTTTAAGTTATTAACCTTTTAACACACATAACCCACCATTTATATAAGGACACGTGGTGTACCACTTCGTGTGACGGGAACATTGAAAAATCTCTCCAAAGAAAGGGCATATTCTATATTTAATTCTAAGTTACATGGGTGTTTTTGCCTTTTTACCCCTCTTAATTTGACTTTAGTAATTAAATTAATTTATCTAACCCAAAACAAAATAGACAGCCTATAAATGTCTGAGCAACTACAGGCTCGATAGTGGAGAGGATTTTATGCTAACTATGAAAATAAAAAACATTTCTGAATTCTGATGCGTAGGGACCGTTTGGCAGAGAATTAAAAATTTTGTTTTAGAAAGAACGTACTAACATCCACAGTAGGGAACAGAAAATTAAAAGCATACAAGTCTATCCAGATGATAGTCGGACGGCGAGATAAGGCTAACGTCAAGGTAAGGCTAGACAATTTTGAGTAAATTTTTTATATATATCATATCATTTAATTCAATTTGTTATATAACATGTTTTTATTTTATTTTTAAAGAATGTATGTTTAAGGTGAGAGTTTTGAGTACATATTATATGGTGTGGTCTAAAAAAATTCATTAAATAATACCTAATAAAAAAATTAAGATCATAAAATGATTGTTTTGGTGAGATTAGGAGTATAAGAGAAGATGACGAGGGGCTAATAAATTAAAAGAAAATAAAAGAAAGAAAAGAGAAGATGGAGGGACCATCTCAAAGAGATAAAAATGGAGGCTCTTCTTCGCGCGAACACCGAACGGAGCCTCTGCAACAAATATTTTTTTCCAGATTTCGGCGTTCTCCATATACGTCCTCCCAGCCCCTGCCAGCTCCGCCTAATTCTGTCCAGGCGTCCGTCTAATATGCTTTACGATCTTGTGACCGAATTTTAGAACAGTGAGTCCATCGACAGCTCTACAACTAGAGAGAATTATCTGAGTGAATAGCTGTGCTAACACCCCACCCCAACAGCAACCTAGTCGAAGTTGAACTGGACGGCCATGGCGGCGGAGTCTAGTTGGTGAATCAAATCTCAGATCATCAAGTTGTCAGGTATAAAGAGAAAACGCAAATGTACAACCTGTTGGAAATTATGTATTTAATTTACTTAGATTAGATATTGAGAGTGAATTACGGATGTCATTTTATTTCTAAGTTATTTTCTTAACTCTCTGTCCAGAAGAGGAGATTTAAAATTACTAATTAATTTCAAAATGACAGAATTTGAAATTATGGATTTTAATATTTTTAGAATTTGTGAGCTTTTTTATTTGTCTAATAATTTAAAAGGATAATGTTAAGGATATTAATTTTTTAAACCAAATTTGCAAACCAAATGACATGTCACTAATAAAAAATAAACATGTTAGGCAACACTTAAGTAATAATTCAATCATTTGCTTTACAAAATTTGATTTAAAAATTTGATTTCCCTAGCATTATCCAATTTAAAAGTATAATAAAATTTAAATAAAGAAGGTTGGTAATTGGTAAATGTGCTAGGGGCCAGGTGATAGTCTAGTGGGTGGTGACGGCGGTTTGATGATTGGTGGCGGTGTTTATGGTGGAAGTCATAGTTGTGGTGTTTACAACAATGGTGATGGGAGTGGAGTAACGGTTGCAGCAGCGGCACTAACGACGATAATGGTGGGCGTGGTGCAGGTGGTGATGGCAAGGTGGTTGTGGCATGATGGTGGTAGAGTCTTGGGTAGTGGGTGTGTAAGAGTGAAGGAGATGATAACTAGTAAAAATTTAGAAATGAAACTATTTACTTGAAATTTAAAGTTGGAATTTAAAAGCCCAACCATAACCATAATATGCACTAAGTCTCTACCATCTTAAAAATGAACTCTACTAGTTCCTTGTAAATAGATTATAGTTATAGATATCTTTTTTAATGGTTGTAAATACTTAAAAATAGTAATCACGCACTCCAAATTACAATCACTAATAAACATCTTTTGTTTAGTTATATAGGCCACTAGTTGTTGTAACTCTCAGAAACTAGACATCATAGTATTCTTTTTAAGGATAAATTCAATATAAATCCAATTTTGTGATGTTATTATTAGGAATGACTACTTTCTAAAAATAGGTCCATCGATTATCTTTTTGTTAAGTCAGTGATAAAACTGAAAATTTTAAGGAATTGTAAAAATAAATTCCTTCAACTGTAGCGCATTCAGTCTCTTTACTAAATAATATACTAATGCAAGTGATTCTGTACCACAATGGTGGAAATGTGTTATGCCCTTGCATGACTACGTGGTTTGAACCTCATCGGTATCTAATCTAACATCTAACTTACTAATGCAGTAATGCTATTGCTTGACTAAAAAAATATACTGATATATTAACTTTTTTGTCGATAATCTACGTATATCACGAATAAATCGTTTTTAGTTGCCTATATTATAGATATTTTTTGCTTATAATCTACCTCATTATAATTAGTTGTATTCAATACTATCTTAAATAAATTTCGGTTGAAACATTTTATAGTCTTATTATTATTATATAAGTATGTGACAAGTAAACTCAATTTTGAAAACAAATTAGATTTTTGGACTGAATCTACACAAACTCTTTTTAATTAGCAGACAACTAGAAAGTCCAAGTATCCTTTTTTAATTAACAGACAACTAAAAAGTCCAGTTGAAGTTTAGCTAAAATTTAATTTTGTTGTTGTTGTAGCCTATTTTATCTGACAAGGGGAAGGGGATCGGCGGCAAGGAGAGAGATGCGTTTGTAGAATTGTAGGGGAATGTGTGTTGAGAGATATATTATTCCCCCTACGTAGTGCCTTTATTTATAGTAATAAGGTAGAGAAGAAATCCTTCTCCTCCAAGGAATACAAGTCCTAATAGGAATAACTAGAATCAAATCAAATTTAGGATTTACACAATCCCACATAAACTAGGAAAGTTTACAACACTTCCCCTTGAGTGTGTAAATACTCAAGTGGATTCAGCATCATGTAGAGGTTGAGGAAGTCAACTCGTCGACACTGATTATGGGAACAATGCTTATTCTTAATAAGGTAGGAACTTGCATAAGGAAGTAAGTCTCACAAAAAATCCTATGGCTATGGTAAAAAACCCGAGTAGAGACAAAATCCTTAGTTTAAGGAAAAATGCATGAGAAATACAAAGTCAAAATAAACGTCTATGAGACGTCATCAGGGATATGACCAGCCCAAGGTAGGTGCCTCGTTAAAACCTCGTTAGGTAGCAAAAACCCAGTTGGAAAAATGCTCCTAATCGTAGGGAAAAAGAGTACATTAAGATCAAACAAGTATACTTCAGGATACTCTCCCTGAGTTTGACACAATTCCAAAGAGAATTAGTAATGTTACAACTCCAATTCCTTGAACAAGCTTCTGAAACATCGTCTTCGGCAGTGATTTGGTGAAGAGGTCGACTAGATTGTATTGTGAATGGATTTGATTGACTTCAATATTCTGATGCTCTTGTTGTTGATGTAAGAAGAACTTTAGCGCAATTTGCTTGGCGTTGTCTCCTTTGATGTAACCCTTCTTGAGCTGTTCGATACATGCTGCGTTGTCTTCATAAATTGTCGTCGGGACATCTACAACAGGGTAAAGATTGCAGAAGCTTCGAATATGGCCCACTATTGCTCTCAACCAAAAGCATTCCCGAGTTGCTTCATGTAAGGCGAGAATTTTAGTATGGTTAGACGAAGTGGTAACTAAGATCTATTTAGTTGACGTCCAAGAGATTGCGGTGCCTCCAACGATAAAGACATAACCCATTTGAGAACGTATCTTGTGCAGATCAGATAAGTATTCTGCGTCATCATAACCAACAAGGCGAGAATCGACTCGAGAAGCAGGGGGTGCGACATCATTCAAGAATCCGTAGGGATATAATAATCTGTAGTACCCCTAAGGTAACGGAAGACGTCTTTAATACCAGTCCAGTGTCTGCTTGTTGGTGCATTACTGTATCTGGCCAAAAGATTAACAGCGAGGATATGTCGGGTCTAGTGCATTGAGCTAAGTATAATAAAGCGCCTATCGCACTTAGATAAGGAACTTCAAGCTCCAAAATCTCTTCATCATTCTCCTTCTAACGGAAGAGATCTCGTTTTGCATCTAGCGATCGAATGACTATATGAGTACTCGAAGGCTTCACTTTATCCTCGTTAAAGCGGCGCAACACTTTCTGGGTGTAGTTTGATTGATGAACTAAGATTTCATCTGAACAATGCTCTATCTTGAGACCGAGACAATATCGAGTCTTTTCTAGATCTTTCATCTCAAATTTCGACTTCAGGTGCGCAGCAGTTCTCGCGAGCTCTTCAGGAGTTCCGATAAGATTCATGTCATTGACATATACTGCAACAATCGTAAATCCGGAATGTGACTTCTTAATGAACACACATGGGCATAGTTCGTTGTTCACATATCCTTGACTAGTCAAATACTCACTCAAACGGTTATACCACATTCTTCCGGATTGCTTCAAACCATCAAGTGAATGCCTCAGCCGAATTGAGAGTGTGTTCTGGGGTTTGGAAACATTTGATCTAGTCAATGTAAGTCCTTCGGGAACTTTCATGTAAATTTCTGTATCAAGATCCCCATAGAGATATGCAATTACTACGTCTATCAGCTGCATATTCAGTTTTTCGGAAACTACCAAACTGATAAGGTAGCGAAAAGTAATCACATCCATAATGGGTGAATAAGTTTCGTCATAGTCAATCCCGGGGCATTATGAGAAGCATTGTGCAACAAGACGAGCTTTGTAATGCACAATTTCGTTCTTCTCATTACGTTTTTGAACGAAAACCCACTTGTAACCAACGGGCTTCACGAGGAGTAGGAACTACAGGTCCAAACACCTTATGTTTCGCAAGCGAATCGAGTTCGAGTTGGATTGCTTGTTTCCAGTTTGACCAATCAATTCTACATCGACGTTCATCAACGGAATGCGGTTCAATGTCATCACTCAACACGATCTCAGTAACTACTGCAAATGCTAATGAATCGTCGACGATCATCTCATTTCTACACCACAAATCATCTAAGCTAGCATAATAGACCGAAATCTCACGATTCTCGAAAGAATGATTCGTCCTTTCAAGGACGTTTCCGTAATCTAGAATTTCCTCATGAGTGGGATATAATGAGTAAGCGACAGTTGGATTCACGGTAGGCTCTTCAGGTGCCTGTACCATGGGTTTCCTCTTCTGGGGGTGTGAATCCTTTGAACCAAGAGGTCTGCCATACTTTTGTGTAGGGGCAGATGATTGGCTAGCTTCTAATGTACGTGGATCAGCCAAAGTGGTGTCCTGGGCCTCCAGGAGGGAAGTCTGTATTACATTTGGTATATCTATCTTTGCAAGCGTATTCGCAATTGGAATATGTGATCTTGTTACTCGCGCTAGATCGTTGAAAGCATCTGGCATGCTTTAAGTTATGCTCTGGAGATCTAATATGCACTACACTTTAGTTTCAGACTAAGCGGTGAGAGGATCTAAATGAGACAAAGTGGGAGTCGTCCACGATAATTCACGTCGTTATTCAGGAATGTTGACGTTCTTATCTCCCCCTAACAACGAGAAGACAGTCTCATAGAAGTGACAATATGCGAAATAAGCGGTAAACAAATCATTTGTCAAAGGTTCTAAGTAACAAATGATCGAATGAGAATCATATCCAGCATAGATTCCCATCATTCTCTAAGGCCCCATTTTTGTATGTAAAGGCGGCGAAATCAGCACATAGACCACAACAAAAAATGCGCAGATGCAATATGTCGGGTTTGTATCTGGTAACCAACTAAAGGAAGTTATATGATTATGTCGCAACAGACCTCAGGAGAACTAACTTAGTTGCGTGCAATATTGAATGGCCCTAAGCAGCGTTTAGGAGCTTGGTACATATGACCAACGTTCAAGCAATCATTTGTAAGCACTTAATGAATGCCTCTGCTAGGCCGTTCTTGGTGTGAACATGGCGTATAGAATGTTCAACTTCAACCCCAACCGACATGAAATAGTCATCAAAATTTTTAGATGTGAATTCTCTAACATTATCCAATCGAATATATTTGATCGGATAATCAGGGTGGTGAGCCATAAGCTTGATAACCTGAGCCAACAATTTGGAGAATGCAGCGTTCCTTGTGGACAACAAGCACACATGTGACCAACGTGTGGAAACATCAACCAAAACCATAAAATATCTAAATAGTCCGCAGAAAGGGTGAATCGATCCACACATGTCCCCATAAATCCGTTGTAGAAAAATGGGAGAATTCGAACGAATCTTGTTATAAGAAGGCTTAATGATAAGCTTTCCCATGGAGCAGGTTTGACATGTGATTCCTTGAATCGAACCTAACCTTCGGGTTAGTGGATAACCATGTAATGATTTGAGGATACGGCACATCGCTATTCACCCAGGATGTCCTAAACGATCATGCCAAAGTGTAATTTCGTGCGCAGTACCAGAGGTAGGGCCAGCCACATAGTAGCATTCTATGGGGCGTATGGTTGTAGTATACAGACCACTCAGGACATGCTTAATCTTCTCTATAATATGCTTCTGGCCATATTCGTAAAATGTTATGCATATAAATTCAACTTTATTTTCTACGTGGTAATTGTTTTCTCTAATATCCTTGAAACTCAACAACGTTCTTTCGGAACGTGGAGAATAAAGTGCCTCATCAATGGTCAAGATTGTACCATTGGACAACATTATATGTGCCTTACCGTATCTTTCAATCAGGTTGGATGGGCCTGAGAGGGTTGTCAGATGTGCATTCTTAGGTATAAAGCTAGTGAAATAGATGCGTTCACGCAAAACAATGTGCGTGGTTGCATTATTTGCCTGACAACTAACTTCCCCACTAGTCATACCTAGAATGAAAAATTAATTTGAATTGGTCACATACATAAAAGTTCTTAAAAACAAATATCCATTCAAAATAATTTCATTTATTCAAGGATGGTAATTAATTAAAAACTTAATATCCAAAAACAAATCACCAACAAATAATCCAAGCATAAAGGAAAAAATTGTTCAAAATTCAACCAAAAAACAAGGGGGGTTTAGCCACATCCTGTGGAATTCGGCCCCAACATCTTATTTCAACCAAAAAATAGTTTATGTCCAAGATTCTAATCTTCTATAGGGGTGGTATCTTCTTGAAAGTAAGAAACCTTTATCTTTGTAGTTTTCGGTTCGTCCACTTGCATAAAGTGTGATTCAAATTTCTTACGACGAGAATGATATTCAGCTACAACCTTATGGGGAGCTCGGCAAACACTGGACCAATGGTCATTTGAACCACAGCGATAACACATATCTGCATCCATGGTTTCAAGTGCTTTGCCCTTATTCTTGAAGTTCAGGGCATTGGGAGCGAGATTTGGGCGCTTATGGGCTTTGTTTCCTCCCTTAAGTGGGCATTGACTCTGTCGACCTTGACGGGGTGGCTTCTGGCCGCCCCTACCAAGCCTCTTTTGGCGTTTTGGGCGTTGGTTTGTGCTATAATGTGCTTCAGGCACAACAGTCGCCCCAGTAAGTCAAGCTTGATGATTCTTCATCAACAGCTGATTCTGTTTTTCAGCGAGAAGTAAAATAGAGATCAAATCCGAAAACTTTAGTGAACTTCTGAGCTCTATAATGTTGCTGTAGGACAATATTAGTAGCAGAGAAGGTCGAATAGGTCTTCTCTAAGAGATCCTCTTTGGTTAATGTTTCATTACAAAACTTGAGAAGTGATTGGATTCGACAAACTTCAGAATTATATTCATTCACAAACTTAAAGTCTTAGAAGCACAAATGTTGCCAATCATGTCTTGCTTTAGGCAATAAGATGTTCTTTTGGTGATCAAAACGATCAGCCAAAGCGACCCATAGTGTTCGCGGATCCTTCTCAGCAAGATATTCAGTTTGCAGAGCGTTATAAATATGTCATCGGATGAAGATCATAGCGGTGGCTTTCTCAGCTTTGCCAACCAGATTGTCCGTCTCATCTTCAATGGTGGGACGCAAATTCTTTACAATGAGGTGGAGTTTCACATCTTGGATCCACTTGAAGTAGTTCCTTCTAGTTCAAAGTGGTGAAGTTGAGTTTGTTCAAATTGGACATGTTCTTATCACAAAATAGATGGACAAGATGTGGTTAGTGTAATGGAGAAAAATCAATCCATTCACATATGAGTAGAACATTCTAGTTCTAATAGACATGCATTGGTTTAAATTTGCATGAAAAACTTCGGGTTTTCATGGGTGATGTTTCTAATGCAAAACTTCAGATTTTCAAACAAGGCATGTTTATAGAAACTTCAGGTTTCGAAGTAATTATGAACTTCAGGTTCATATGTTCCTGCAGGCAAACACAAATATATACATATAAATATGCAACAAGAAAATATGCAAATAGAACTTCAAGTCTGTAATTATAATTGAATTAATTATTCGGACTTCGGGCCAAATTTAAAGTGAGGGTGAAAAATATAAAAACTCATTGGGCCTAAAATAATTAGGCAATTAAACTCAATGTCCAAAATAAGGCTAAAGCCCACGGGTGGGCTAATCAAATAGGTGTCGTGCGTCCTAAGCCCAAATGTTGGGCAGATTTGGTCTCCGGCCAAGCATGCAGGCTGTCTCAACATCACAAAATAAGTGGGTTGCATGCGTAAGCCCAAAATAGGGGCCCATGAAGGGCACTGATCAACTGTGATGCAGACACGGGAGCATAGATACTCCAATGAAGTTGGGATCCGGTGCAGTACATAAACACACACACCAGTAGAAGCTAGGATTCTATGTGACGCAATGCATGAGAGAAATGGCAAAAGCCTAGATGGGCTAAACTGGTTCTTGGGCCGGGTTATTACCAAAGCCCAAAGGGCTGGTGATGTGGGTCAAAACTCTCAGCACAAGCGGGCCAAAATATAAGGTTGCTGTGCGAATGGACCGAATGGAATTCGAGGCCCGTTAGGGCTCGGGTGGGATCTTCAAGCCACCCTAGCGGCGCTGGATGTGGGGATCTGCAGAAGCTGGTTGACGGCGCCGCTTTAGGCAGTGTTCCATGGTTGGTGCAAGCCGTTGGTTCATCAGATAACCAAAATTGAACGATGGAAGTGGAATCTCAATGTCCATGGGGGAGGAACCGAAGGGATTCGATTAAATCTGATTAAAAACTCACGAAATTCTTCTGGAATTTCAAAAAATCGTTGGTGAAAACGATGAGTTTCATCCAAATCACACGACTGCCGATCGTGTTTCGTTTGAAAAATCGATAGGGAAAACCTAGGTTTTAGGTCGAGGGTCGAGAAGAAATCGTTCTCCTCCAAGGAATACAAGTCCTAATAGGAAAAAATAACCATAATCAAATCTAATTTAGGATTTACACAATCACACATAAACTAGAAAAGTTTACAACAGTTGCCTATATTATAGATATTTTTTGCTTATAATCTACCCCTTTATAATTAGTTATATTCAATAGGGGTGTGATATCCACACACTCATTTTTACTTCTCCCACATTTTTTTTTTGTTTTTTGTCGTCGGATCGGATGAATTGAAGAAGATCAATGGACATAAATTAACAAGGTATGTGTGAGAAGTAAACAGGAGTGTGTGGATAGCACACCCCTATTCAATACTATCTTAAATATATTTCGGTTGAAATATTTTTAGTCTTATTATCATTTAGGTATGTTACAATTAGACTCAATTTAGAAAACAAATTAGAGTTTTGGACTGAATATCATTTAGGTATGTTACAATTAGACTCAATTTAGAAAACAAATTAGAGTTTTGGACTGAATCTAAACAAACTCTTTTTAATTAGCATACAACTAGAAAGTCCAAAGTATCCTTTTTTAATTAACAGACAACCAGAAAGTCCAGTTGAAGTTTAGCTAAAATTTAATTTAACTTCAAAATAGGAAGGATGAGAGAGATTTTTAGTGTGAAGAGAAAATGGATGATGCACGGTGCATCAAGTAACATAATATAACTGGTTGAAAATTTGAAAATAAAAAAGTTTATAATCAATTGTATTATGACGCTTGGTACCCGGGCATACTCTTGGCAAACTGAAAATTTCTCGAAGAATGATTAGAGATGCTCGAAAGTGTTTAAAGAGTCTGTTCCCAGTCCTACTCCAAAAACTACAAAGGAAAAAAAAAAATTAGTTGGATTCTTTTCTCTGCTGATCCTTCGTCTACCTTTTCTGTTATCAGACATCAGAAGAACTAAGCCTAACCATCCTCTCATAGTCATTGAGATTCGTCCGAGGCACAAAACGTTCTCAAAGTCTGTACCAGTTGAAGCTAAAGAAGATCCAGGTTAGTCATCTAGTTGTCAAAGTCCTACGTAGTTTTTCTCCGTTTTCGGTGATACCTATTTATTGTTTGAACTTTGAATCTTACAATTTTTTTTCTCTGTTAATTTTTTTTTTTTAAAAAAAGGACAGGTATGGAAATTGTTAGTTCCGTACTACAAGTTGGTGAGTTGTTATGGAATCCAGTGAAGCGTAATGTGGGTTACCTGGTGCATTACAAGAGGCACATACAGTCTCTTGAAGTTCTGGTAGAAAAGCTTGAGACCACGCAGAATGATTACCGGCGAAGAGTGGATGCGGCGTTAATGAATGGAGACGAAGTTAGGTCCGAGGTTCAAAAATGGCTCAAGGATGCTGACAAGGCCATAATCGATGCGAAAAGACTGAATAATGAAGCCGGAGAAAACAAAACATGCCTTGGAGGCTGCTGCCCGAATTTGAAATGGCGTTACACTTTAAGCAAGAGAGCAGTTAATGAGACAGAAGAATTGAACAAGATTAAAGAAGAGAAAAGGTTTGAAACAGTTTCGCTTCAAGTTCGCCGACCCGTTGAGTTTGAGTCCACCATGTCAACAGGAGATTTCGAAGCATTTGAAGCAACAAGGCAAGCCATGGATGGGGTCATGAAGGCGCTGAAAGACGATAACATCACTGTCATCGGGGTTCATGGAATGGGAGGCATAGGCAAGACAACCATGGTGAAACATGTTGGTGTGCAAGCGTGTAAAGACAAGCTCTTTGATCATGTTATTATGGCTGTCATTTCCCAAAACCCAAACCTGGTAAAGATTCAACAACAGCTTGCTGAAATGCTCGCCTTGAATTTGAATGAGCAGACAGAAATAGCCAGAGCAGCTAGATTGAAGGAGAGAATAATGAGAGGTAAAAAGATCCTTATAATTTTAGATGACATTTGGAGGACAATAGATTTGTCTCGCATAGGGATCCCCGATCATTGCGAGCTCCAAAACTGCAACTCCAAAGTCCTACTCACCACAAGGATATGGAATGTATGTCATGCCATGAAGAGCCAAGAAAAGATCCATCTCGATATCCTTTCAGAAGAAGATTCTTGGGCCTTGTTTGTGAAGAAGGCAAACAGGTCTTTTGAATCAACCAATTTATGTGACATAGCAAGGAAGGTAGCCAGAGAATGTGGTGGTCTCCCAATTGCTTTGATTGCAGTTGCAAGAGCACTCGGAGATAAGGACTTGGAAGAATGGAGAGAAGCAGCTCGACGACTAGAGATGTCCCAAACTACCAACCTTGATGACGAGGAGGATGTGTTCAGATGTATAAAGCTGAGCTACGATTACTTGAAAGGCAATGACGCGAAGTCATTTTTCTTACTTTGCTGCTTATTCCCGGAGGACTCTGATATCCAAATCGAAGACTTGCTGAAGTATGGTTTTGGGAAAGGATTGTTTCGAGATGCCAATTCAATGCAAGATGCCAGAAGCACAGCACATTTGGTGGCCAAGTACCTTAAAGCTTGTAGCTTGGTTTTGGATGGTGAACAAGATGGATGTGTAAGAATGCATGATGTGATTCGGGACATGGCAATGCGAATTGCATCATCTGGGGATGGCCAAGGATTTTTCGTAAAAGCTGGCTGCCACTTAAAGGATTGGCCAACGAATTCACTTGAAGACTACTCTGCAATCTCCCTAATGGGGAATGAAATTTGCAATCTTCCTGACGAGTTGGTATGTCCAAAACTCCAGATTTTATTACTACAGTCAAATTTTGAAGTACAGGAGATCCCAGAAGATTTTTTCAAAAGCCCAAATGCATTAAGGGTATTCGACATAAGTAGTACCGAAATTTCTTCATTACCATCATCATTTAATCTCTTAACCAAGCTCCAAACGCTGCATCTAGATCGTTGTCAGTCAATAACGGATGTATCAATTCTCGGAGAACTGAAAAAACTGGAGGTTCTTAGTTTGAGAGAATCTGGTATTGAGGAATTGCCGGAAGAAATTGGACATTTGACCAATTTAAGGATGTTGGATCTCACTATGAGTACCTACATTGCAACAATTCCATCCAAAGTGATATCGCAGCTGTCCAAATTAGAAGAACTATACATGCAACTGAGTTTCGCTGATTGGGGCAAGAAAGTTGAAGGAGAAGATGACAAAACTAATGCTAGTTTTGATGAGCTAATTAGCTTGTCTTCCTTAAACATTTTGAAGGTTGACATATCTGATGCAGAATGCCTTCCGAAAAATGTAGGGTTCCTTCGAAATTGGGTAAATTTCGATATATGTATCAGCAGAGACCCAGTTCATCGGTCCATGAATGTCCACTTATCAAAGAATATTGTTACTCCATATTCAAGAGCCTTGTTTCTGGACACATCAATCAATACACTGCCGGATTGGTTTAACACCACAGTTACGGAGAGAGTGGAGAAAATAATCTACTTGGAGCCTAGAAGTTTAACTGACATTCTTGTGGAGTATGATCATGGGAAGTTACATGGACTCAAGTTTTTGCATCTCCAAGAGTGCCGTGAGATAGTAACTTTGATAAACACAGTAACCAGGATTCCAAATAAGCCTGTGCTCGAGAGCTTGGAAGAGTTGCATGTCTTCTGCTGGGACTGCTTGCAACAGTTATGTATTGGTGAATTACTGCCGGGGTCGCTTGGAAATCTCAAGTTCTTGGAGGTGGAGCAGTGTGAAGGTGTGGCGGAGGCACTTGTTCCATCTAATCTGTTGCAGAGACTACAAAATCTTGAAGTACTTATTGTATGTGCCACTGGTATCGATTATATATTCAAATCTCAAGGGCTTGAACAAGGAGAAACGGTCTTGACAAAATTGGGAGAGATGAAACTGGAGAATCTACCGGAACTGACAAACATATGGAACGGTCCTTCTCAGCCTGACATGTTTCATAATCTTAAATCTCTGACGATTTCCAAGTGCAAGAAATTGAAAACTCTCTTCACATTCGATGTAGCTCAATGTCTGCGGCAATTGGAAGAGCTTTGGGTGGAGGAATGTCATAGCTTGGACAAACTTTTCGGCCTAAGCGAGGGATTTATAGTGCAGGATTACGAGATCATTTTTCGACAACTAAAGAACTTAGCATTGCAAAGTCTTTCATCGCTGACAAGCGTCTCCGCTGGAAGTGCTAGACTTTTGTTCCCTTCACTGGAATACTTGCATGTGCTTGACTGCCCCCGGTTTTTAACCTCTACTTCTGACTTCCACAGCAAGATGCAAGTCCAACTAAACAATGAGCAACATTTCCTCTTCCTAAGGAAAAGGTACACCTGTTTCATGCGTAAATTTCATTTGTCTTTTCTTTTTCATTGTATTTTCTCTATTTCCTTCAAAGGAAATGGCTAAAATTATCACAAATCAAATACCAATGTTGAACTGATCAAAATTAAAATTATCGACAACAATCAATCAATGAGAAATGTTAATGAGATTCTCTCAAATGTAAGACTCTTTGTCACATCATAATTTTGGCACAATGTTTTATAATATTGGCACGAGAATTGGCAATAGCAGCGAGTTCATGGAAAGTCTCAATTTTGAGAGAACCCCCCTTCATCAATCAATTATTGACATTGAAATTTGAAAATAAATTGAAAAAGGGTCCAATTAATGATCTGCAGCAACATTACTAATTGTCATTTACATACATTCAAATCTTTTCTTTTAAAGCAATTGAGTAACTTATTATCATAATGCAGCTAGTTTGTTTATCTTTTTCTTTGAATTTCTTTTAAAGCTTGAAATTACAGAAACAGTTATAAATTTGTTTGGAGAGCAAAAACCAAAGCAAATTGTTGACTTATACTTCTCCTTTATTTTGAATTGACCAAAAGGTTGTGGGAGCAGAGGTAATTAATTTTCCTGGAAGAAGAAGCTGATGATAAAAGCAAGAGGAGATTTTTCAGGTTCCACAAGAAGAGTAGTATTACAATATCTGGGAGACTAATTTACCATATTTCCACATACGAGCTATAATAGCAGTGTCATGTTATTTACACACTGATCCAATTTCCTAAAGTACAAACCACAAGGTTCTTGTGCAGAGGTAAAAACAGATCTGAATACGAACATTGAGGGTGCGTTTGTTGCATCAGACTATTTTAAATTGAAATTGCTTCACGAAATAAGCTTGACTGATTTAGTAAAGCGTTTTGTACAGTATCAGACTAAAAAATAAAATAATTAATAAAATCTAATATTATATTATTCAATTCATATGTATTAATATTTTATTAGTAATTTATCTTCTTTTTATTGGAAATCTATTCCTTTCTCTCTCGAAACATCTCTTCTTTTATTATTTTGCACATGCCCAAATCGGAAAAGTTGTTAAATGTTCTACATAACTGCTTAGAATTTTGTACTTACTCAAAGTAAGAAATGAAAGCACAATCAAACCTATCAATGGCACAGTTCCATAGCCGAATTAAGCTAACCCAACTAACAACACTCAAACTGTAAGCCACTCAGAAATTTCTTGTTAGAGTAAGTACAAATTTTTAAGAGCATCTTCAAATAAGATGTCAAAATGTTCAAATCAATAATAATGGTAAGAAATATTTTCCAATCGAGAAACCAAATCTAATGTGGCATGACATGAAATAATATATGTGGATGCAAATTTTCTCCTCCTCGATCTTGGACGATTTTGCACCTACAAAACAACTAGTATCTTAGGTTAAGGCCAAAAGCCTCACGCGCCCACAATGAATGGGGGGACTTTGGCCGAAGAACCTCCGATGCCAAAGTTAGAATTTTAGAGAGAAATAGTGTTTAGAGTATTTAGGATTTTTTGTAAGAGAATTGGAATTAGTGTTTGGTGAAAATGGGAACCAATATATAGGAGAGGAAGGGTGTGGCTGGCCATTAGGCCAATGATGATTTATTTTTGGGGGTTATGGAGATAATGGGCTAGTTATTTTGGGGAGTTATGGAAATAATTGGCTAGTTAATTAGAAAATAATAATAACCTAATTAACTAGCTATTTGAATGTCATAAAAGGGAACAAAATGGTAGCAAAAAGCAAAAAATAAAAGGCATGGCCGGCCCTACTGGGTAACCGGCCTTTGGTATGTTTTTTGGTTATAATTTGGTGGTTTAATTGATAATTAAGGGATTGATTAGGTAATTATCCCTTAATTAGTCAATTTTAGGAAATATGAAAGGAATATATTATTTAGCTAATTTATTAACTAAATAATGGAATATAAAACATATAGAATAAATTAGATTTTGGGAATTACCTTATAGAAAGAATTTGATGAAATAGGCTTTAAATTGTTACCTATTTTGGGCACTTTTGACTTGGTTGAAAGATAATTGCCCGCTGCTTGCATGTAGGAATCCCGGTATGCCTCAAGGGTATTTTTGTCCTCTTTTGTCCAAAAGTTCACGTGTCGCCTAGTAAATATTTTTGGCTCCACAATATATCTCCCCCTTGACCACACATGATATCAATTGGGCCGACCTCATATGAACAAGCCCAATCCAGAACAATTAATGTCTGCACCACGAACAATAGTTGCAAATTCCACCTTTGGGAAGCCATGGAATATATCCCTCATAGTTGAGCGATGAGTAATATTGTTTTGCTTGGCCAGTGTTGCTTCTTGCTTCTGATTCCCTCATGCATGTTCCACTTTGCTTGGGGTTGTTGACTGTCTTTTTGGTTTGGTCGCTTGGCCTGGTTCCTGACACGCCTTGATCTCGATGTCCTCGAAACATTAGGATGGTCACGTGCTGGCCAAACCTGAGGGTGACGAAAGCCATTTAATTAATGCAAATGTTGAGAACATGTAAACATGCACATAAATTGTATCTAGACAAGAAGATGTGACTATTCATGCAGTAGTAGAGTATTAACACAAAACTAAGATTCAACTGCCAACAATGAATTGTTATGATAATGCATGACATGTTCAGAGCATACAACTAATACAGAGTACAAGTGGAAGGTAAGATAGAGAAGTGGTATTACAATAGATGCCAAAGCAGAGAGAAAATAACACGATGTAACTAGTAGGGGAATGCCTCATAGCTCGGGTTGTATTCCTCGTACCTAGGTCATGAGGGGGTGCAAAACAAACATGAGTGGACCAAGTTGATGTATATAATATTACTAAAACAGTTATCAATATACTAACCCCCAAGTTTTATGAAAATTAATAGCATAATAAGTGATAGGTTTTCTGAAAACCTAGCATGCCATAAAACATCTCAAAAAGCATATCTCGTATATAGTGTGCTAAATAGTGGTATCAAACAATAATATCTCCCGGCCCATTGCCAGCTTCATGTCTCTCGACCTGAAGTCAGAGATTATTTCTCCAGGCCCCTTGCTAGCTCCATGTCCCTCGGCCCGAAGCCAGGGATTATTTCTCCCGGCCCACATGCCATCACCAGATCCTCGCCCCAGGTAGAATAATGACCACTAGAAACGCACAAAACATTGAACATAATATTTTCAAACATGCGTACATATATCTCAAAATCATCTTCATAGTATAAAGTCATCCATCATCTATACTATAAAGAAGTGTGTGAAAACATGTTCTAAATAGTATATCGTCATCCATCAGATACCCTACAAGAACATGGGTTCGATAGAAAATATGGTATTCCAAAGTAAGCTCAATATAGCATGATAATCAATTTCTCATAAAACATTCACAAAACCTATTCAGTAAATCATGTTTTTCATGTATGCATTTCTACTAATAAAACATGCATTTTGGAAGGGGTTCATTCATAGATACTCCATCGTAGAAGAGCCATACAAAATAAGAATGACAGAATTGCCCCTAATTGCACAAAGCACATAAGAGTACAATTAATGAAACTATACTCAAACAAATGAATTTGGGAAAACGGATGTCATAAACTGGTCCAGGACGTTGAAATTAGCCTATGAGGGGTCCCGGACAAAAACTCGAAAAACGGTCTAAAAGTCAACGTTGACCGATCAAAGTCAAAGGGTCCGGGTCAAAGTCAACGGTCAGGTCAAATCGGTTTAGGGTAGGACCGGGTTGGGCCCTAAGGGTTTTGGGCCATGGGGTTTAAGGTTTGGGCTTAAGGGTTTAGGGTTTAAAGGGTAATGGGTTGGGCCGATTAGGGTTTAGGGTTTAAAGGGTAATGGGTTGGGCCGATTAGGGTTTAGGGTTAAAAGAGTAACGGGTCTAAGGCCCGACTTCTCACATGGCTCGAAGGCCTATCTGAAAGGGCTCGAAGACCTATCTGAAAGGGCTTGAAGCCCTGGGTTGCTCACATGAGCATGGGCTTAGAAGCCTGGCCCAAGGTTTAGGGTTAAAAGGATCTACGGGCCTAAGACCCTAAAGGAAATGACCCAAAGGCCTTTAGGTTTTAGAATTAAATAAATAACATAAAATAAAAAAAGAAATGGTTGGGTTAGGTTTCAAACGGGCCTAAGCCCGAGTTCTAAAATGGCCCACAAGGCCTGGTTTCACTGAACTTGGGTCACCGACCCATTTCTCAACGGGAGGAGGCTGGAACCTCCCGTGCTCCGGTCGACGTCAAAACTAAACCTTAGACTATGATCTAGGTGTCAAATTGAAGAGGGAGGTGAGATGAGTAACTTGGTACCAGGGGTTCACCGTGGAAAAACCGGTGGTGGCCAGAATCTCGTTCGAAACCCACGGGAGTTTGTCTGGGGTTTTTTGGGTTTTCCCACTTCACGGAGACGAGAGAGAGAGAGGGAAGGAAGGTCCTCGAGGTGGTGGTGATGCTGTGACTTCGTCGAGGTAGTGGTGTGGGTGTGGATTCGATCGGGGAGAGAGAGAGTTAGAGAGTGAAAGAGAGAGAGAAAACTGAAAGTGAGAGTGAGAGAGAAGAGAGACCGGGGAAATGAGGGGGAGGAGTTGGGGACTTGCCACGTGGCAAGTCATGATAGATAGGAAATCCCAAAAGGGTCCGGATAGGGTAAGTGTCCAAGGTACCATATTGCAAATTTCACTAATTGTAAAATTACAAGGAAATCTTTTGGGAGGGGTTTTACAGTTCCCTGCGTTTAAAGAATATATGGTCCGTACGTCCAATAAGGAGTAGCCTTTAATAGTCTATTTTAAGCAAAGAAGGACAATGCAATATAGAAAAGAACATAGAAGGGACGGGCTCGTGTGGAACGGGACTTGAACCTGCTACAGTTTAGGGTTTAGAGAAGAGAAAGACATACTGGCATACCCACTCCTTCACATTGGTTTATATAGCTTTCCAATACACCAACCACTTCTTCGAATTGTTTTCTAATAGTTGTAATACCACCACGTATTTCATACATAAAAAACCAAATAAATTTAACTTCTAATTAAAGATGAACCATTACTTAAATTCATCAAAATTGTTTTTTCAACAAGCATCTTTTCAGTGACTTTTGTGTTCAATATTTTTAACAAACGATATTATCTACACTAAGAAAAAAATGGTGAGTTTAGCCTCATAATATACTTTTGTGTTCAGTTTGTCCTTGATAATTGAAAAAAATAAGGAGGAGGATCCCCCCCCCCCAAAAAAAAAAGAAAAAACAAAAATCTCTCTCTCATTCCTTCCCCTCCTAATTGAACAGTTACAATTAAGTCACTTCAACATCTTATATTGATTTTTTTATAGAGATAATAAGACAAAAACCAAAGTGCGAGAGGAAGGAAGAAAGGAGATCAAAATATGAGAGGAGAGAATCCTACTTCTATAAAGGTATGTATGAGTACTTGCATATAGTTTAAAAAGTTGTTGCTTCCTTTCATACCAAATACACCCTCAACAACCAATCGAAACAACGACGAAGGAAAAATAGGGGGAAGCCCTCAGCAACCCAAGTTGGTAGGTATGTTTTGCGTGCCCGCCTCGAAAACTATGTGGCGTCTTGAGTTAATATAGACTAGTATAAATATCTCTTTATATAGTATCATGTTATTGATTCAATGTCTATATAGTGACGAACTCGGTATTCATAAGTCCTTCTCCACTAAGAGTGATGACTGCGGGAGAAATATAGATCACCATCCAGCAAGAATGCAGAGAAAGAGCCTGTTATGTATTGAACTCTAAGTTATATGGGTGTTTTTCCTTTGTTTGGCCTCTTAATTTGACTATGGGAATTAAATTTACTTATCTAACCCAAAACAAATTAGACAGCCTATAATTGTCTGAGAGCAAGCCCACTCTATGTTGATAGGCCGATTCACAGCACACAAATAGGCCAACATTCCCTTTTTTCGCTCCAGCCCGGTTGGCACCCAGACAAGCCAGTATCCAGGCCAGCCCAAAATGTGATGAGCTATGGGACGGGTCATCTAACGTCAGGCTTGCATCAACCTGACGTCAAAGCCCATTGAATTTTTTTTTGCGTCAGGTGCATGTGAAACACGCGCGAGTGGGGGCGCGTCCCAAACAAAAAAAGGTGGTGGGGCCCGTCATTGCAGCTCACCAATTTGCACCTGTGAGTGGCCATGTGGCTCGTTATGGGCCATTGGATTTTCAACAGTAAAAAAAATTTGGAATTTGAACCTAACGGCTAGTTGACGTGGCGCTTTCTGGGTTGTCCGATCCAAGATCAACGATCGACGATTTTCGTTTAAAAAAATACTGAAAAAAACAAACAAACAATCAGACTTATGACCGTTGGTCCATGTGTCAACATCTGGCCTATTGGATTTGAATCTTTTTTCAAATCCAACGGTCCAGATTAATTAAGTTAATAAAAATTAATACAAAATTGTTTAAAAATACAAAAAAAAAAAAAAATTTAAATTTTTTTTCTATAAATACCTAACCATCATCTTCCACCTTTAACCAGATTTCAATATTTTCAACACTTTCAACCAAAGCTTTCATATATTTTTTTTGTTGAAAAAATGGCTACGTGGAAGCTCATCGAAGATGTTACTTTGTGTCAATGTTAGGTTCACATTATGCATGACTCGCTTAGGGGTAATGAGATGGAGTTGCGAGAAATGTGGAGTAGAATTAGGGAAGAGTTTTGCGAGAAGCTTGGAGATCGCACAAGAAGTAGTCAAGGTCTTCAAGGTCGTTGGAAAAAACTCAACATAGCGTTTACTTGTTGGAAAAACGCTCTCTCTCATGCTTCCACTAATCTGCGTAGTGGGACAAGTTTAGCGGATTAGGTGACAACATTATTTATTTATTTATATGTATTCCATCCGCATCAATATTTTAATTTATTTATTTGTGTTACACCCACATCAAAATTTTAAATTATTTATTTGTGTTACACCCATAATTTATAAACACTACAAGCACAAGCATTCTACAATGCAAAGAACAACAACAAATCATTCAACAAATGGGAATGTTGGGAAATTGTCAAATATTGTCCCATATACAAATTTGTGCCAATCGGTCCAAAAGTTGTCATGCACGGTGTTCCTCACAGTTCACCAGAAGCACACATGGCGGAATAGGAAGACGACGCATTTGAAGAGACGGAAGGGACTCCTGAAGAATTGCCGGAGACGCAGCCAACTCGTCAGTCCCTAAGGCCTCAAGGTAAAAAGGCTGCAAAGGAAAAAAATGAATTCTTCCAAAAATGAATACACAAAATATATGGGCGAACTTGTGCGCCAATGTGAACCGAACATGGCATGGGAAGCGGCTAGAGATGAGACAAAAGTTGTGGCTATGGAAGCAATCTTAATAGCTACTGAGAGATGTGATGCGGCTAATGAGAGACAAAGAGAAATACTTAATTGAGAAAGCCAGTTGCTTAGAGAATAAAGGATGGCTAAATCAGATTGTGACACTATGAACAAGCCTTTAGAAGGAATGTCTTCGAATTCTAAATATTTTTGGACATCGGAAAAAAAAGATGTGGTGCGAATGAGGCGTGCAAGAGACGAGGAAAAAAGTCGAGGAAGTTCTAGCTACACATATCCTAACAACAAAGATCCTAGCACCACATATCCTAGCTCCTCTGACTTTGTATAATTTCTTATTTATTTTTAGTACTAGACGTAATTTCTTATTTATTTTTAGTACTTTATGTAATTTCTTATTTATTTTTAGTAATAGATGTAATTTCTTATTTATTTTTAGTACCAAATAAACTTAAAACACACGAATAACTTTAAAATAAACTTAAAATTACATAAACTAATAATTGTATTCTTCCACCACAAGCTCTTTTTAATATTCACTTTGTTGCAATCTCCACTGGTGCTCAATCAAGTCAGTTTGACCGGTTAAGTGCCAGTATGGTATTTGCATATTTGTGTACCGCTCCACGATCAAGTGATTGTAACATCTATCCCGTTCCAATGGCTCGTGTTGCACATGATCTTCGGTGTGGTTATGAGCACAATAAATGCATGTCCTTGAGTTGTTAATCGTGTCTGACTCGTATTCCTTAACGACATCATAATCATACTCATCTTCCACAATCATGTTGTGGAGGATGATACACATCATCATGATGGATTGAAGATCCTCGACAACAAACATTCTGGCAGTAGCCCTGATAATTGCCTAACGAGCTTGCAGGATACCAAACCAACGCTCCACATCCTTCCTACACTCATCTTCACATTTTGCGAAGTGTTTTTCTTTTTCACTTTGTGGATGTGGCACTGTTTTGACAAATGTTGACCACCTTGGGTAAATGTTGTTTGCTAGGTAGTATACTCCTTCGTATGTATGGTCATTCACCCAATATCCTCGGTACTTTTCCTTGCAGAACCTTGTCGAACACTGGAGATTGGGCCAAGACATTGAGGTCATTTTGAGTTCCTAGAACACCAAAAAAAGCATGCCAAATCCATGTATCAAATGAAGCTATCGCTTCCAAAATGATACTTTTGGCTCATTTTCTATTACCATAAGCTCTTTGCCACGCACTTGGACAATTTTTCCAAGTCCAATGCATGCAGTCTATGCTTCTAATCATGCCAGGAAAGCCTCACATCTTATCCTTCTTCAGAAGCCTTTGCATGTCCCTTAGTGTGGGTTTCCAAAGGTACTCATTGGTGTACAGGGCTTCGATTGCGGAGCAAAACCGCATCAGGAACTCCATAACAGTTATTTTCCCATCCTCGCTATCTCATCCACTTGATCTACAAATGCTCTGTACGCAAGCATCCGCAAGGCATCCGTAATTTTTTGTTCAAGAAAAAGACCTAGAACATGAAAAACATATATTTTTTTTTGCACAAAGTATGGATCATGGTTGCAAACAGTACTCATGATTTTGTCGAACAAACTTCGTTGCATTCTAAAACGACGTCTAAAAATATGATCAAGGAATACACTATTAGGGATAAAATAATCTTCAAATAGATCTTTACCTCATCTTTCCCTCCTTCTATCGAAGTTTGCGGCACGTCTGGGTTTGGGTATTTGACCCACAGCTTCCATGACACGACGGGAATGTGAGCCCTCTGTCTTCTATCTTCATCATCCTCATCATCTTCCATTGTGAAAGCCTTATCTCCACCTTCCTCCACATTGAACAATTCTTCATATTGTGCCAACAAGTTTTTCCCATGCTCATCGATTTCATACAATTTTCTTGAAGAAGACATTGTAAGAACTCAAGGTTTAAAAACGATGAAGAAGGATTCTAAGCTAAAAAAAAAAAGATTGAGTTTGGTGTATGAATGAGGATGGATGTAGGGTTTATATGGACAAAAAAAGGATGAAGTTCTGGACAATGTCACTTGGCACTACATGGTTGGTTGAGAATCTGATCGAAATATTGGCTAAATTATTATAAACAGATAGTGACACATGGCGCGTTGGGATTGGTTGAAAATCTTATCAGAAATCTATCCATAAAATAATACTTTCAGATAATGACATGTGTTGTGACAAGATTGGTTGAAAATATGATCGAAATATTGGCTAAATTATTGTAAACAAATAGTGACATGTGGCTCGTCGGGATTGGTTGAAAATCTTATCGAACATCTATCCACAAAATAATACTTTCGGATAATGACATGTGGCGCGACAAGATTGATTAAAAATCTTATTCGAAATTAAAATTAAATTTTATTTATTTATTATTTCATAAAAAATTAATAATATTTTAAATGGACTGAGTGCCAGCGCATTTTTTAGACTTTGTGCCAGTGCATTTTTTAGGGGTGGAGATGTTTTTGACCAATTACTATTCATTGGGTTTATCACTGTTCACTTAGTGGATTAGCTGGGCTGGGTGCTGGCGCATTTTTTAGGGGTGGAGTTGCTTTGAGCAACTAACAATACAAGAAGATTTTTTATGCTTAGGGTACGTTTGGCAGAGAATTAAACATTGTTTTTGAAAGAGTACTAACATCCAAAGTAGGGAACCAAAATTTTAATATTAAGCAAAGAGAAGTCCAAGCATAAAAATTTATTGATTTTTACTAGTGATTTTGCTGCTTTTTTATTTTCTTCTGAAATTTAGATTTTTGTCTACTAAGTTTGACTTAAATTCTTCAATTCGACTAGTAAGTTTGTTTTTCTTTCTTTATTTTCTTATGAAATTTGGATTTAATTTTGAGTAATGGGCTTTATTAAAATTTGTATTAGGCTATTTCCCGGCCTTTAGTGAAATTTGGTCCAGCTATAGTTATGTTCAATTTTGATTTACGAATGTCTGATGGCATGCTGATGCAAGGCGATCAGATGTATGTGTCGAATGTAGAATAACTGAAGAAAGAAATAATGGAAGAATCGCATATTTCAGCTTATGTGATGCATCCTAGGAGTACCAAAATATATCATACCATCCGACCTTTCTACTACTGGCCAGGTATGAAAAGATAAATTCCTGAGTATGTGAGCTGTTGTGCAGTTTGTCAGCGGGTCAAGGCGGAAAGAAAGAAGCCATTGCTACAGCCACTCCCGATACCCTAGTGGAAAGGTGAAGATATCACAATGGATTTCGTGTACAAGTTACCTCGTACGCGAAATGGTTATGACATTATTTAGGTAATAGTAGATCGGCTTAGCAAGTTAGCACACTTCCTACCCATTCATGAAAATTACTCGTTGAGTCAGTTAGCGGAACTGTTCATCTTTGAAATTGTCAAGTATCATGGTGTTCCAGTCAGCATTATTTTCTACCAGGACCCCAAATTTACTTCGAAGTTCTGGGTAGCTTTTCAAGAAGCTTTGGGATCGAGACTACTCTACAACACCGCCTATCATCCTCAAACCGATGAGCAATCAGAGAGAACTATTCAGACACTGGAGAATATGTTGAGATCATCAGTTCTGCAGTTTGGAGACATTTAGCACAAGTGCTTGTCGTTGATAGAATTCGCCTACAACAACAGTTCCATTCTAGCATTGCTATGTCACCATTTAAAGTGTTGTATGGAAAACCATGTCGTACTCTATTGTGTTGGTCAGAAGTCGGCGAAAGGGTTTTGGTGGGCCCTGAGATTGTGGATGAGACGACGCAGAATATTCAGGTGATAAAAGCTAACTTGCAAGCAGCCTAGGATCAGCAGAAGAGTATCGCCGATAGACATTCCACCGACATAGTTTATAAGGTTGGTGATTGGGTATTCTTGAAGTTGTCACCATGGAAATGAGTGGTACGATTCGGGAAGAAATGGAAGCTAAACCTTCTTTACATCGGGTCGTACCAGATTATTGAACGAGTTGGTGAAGTTGCCTACCAACTTGATCTACCTCCAGAGTTATCGAGGGTACATAATGTGTTCCACGTGTCGATGCTACGGAGATATGTCGCTAATCTGTCACCTGTGATTCCTCCTCAGTCGTTAGAGATTAATCCAAACTTGACTTATGACAAGGTTCCAATGACTATTCTTGATTGGAAAGATAAAGTTCTCAAGAACAAGACCATTCGAATGGTTAAAGTCTTGTGGAGGAACCACTCAGTTGAGGAAGCTACTTGGGAGACAGATGAGCGCATGCGAGATTTGTATCCACATTTGTTCTTTGATTAATATGTAGTCAGTGTTGAAATTTCAGGCACGAAATTTCATAAAGGGGGTAGGTTGTAAAGACCCATCCTTAATTTTCTATGTAATTTCTCTCCGAGTATGTTAATTAACATTTATTGCCTCGTTGGCAAGTGACGTGGACGTGGTTATTCGTTCTTAATTTTTTTTTCTCGCTATCATAATTATTTTGTACTCGTTGTTACAAGTGTACGTTTAATTTATTAGTGTTAGAAACACTGTTCTGGATAGATTTTCTTATTACTTTTACTATAGGAAATCTGAAAAATCATATCCCTTGTCCTTTTTAAATTGGACCCATGCCATTTGCTTTTCACCAATCAAATTCCTTCCTATTTTCCCTTACCAATCAGACACACTTCCCTCTCTCTTGTCCAATCAGAACTGACCTTCATTCTCTCTTTTTTTCTTTCTCCCTCACCAAAGCTCTCTTTCTCTGCAACCTTCAAGATCAACATCAAACCTTCATAGATCAAGGCTGAAATTACCTTCATGGTACTCCCCTTAAGCCCACGAACTCAACCGTACCCTCAGATCACAATTTGGACGAGTTTTGACTTGCCAACTCGAAAGCTGCGACTCGATGGACTTTGCTTCAACACGATCCCGACTGAGTTACAAAGTTTTAAGACTTAGGAAAGCTTATACATAACTCCTTAAGGTTCCTAGACCAGTTTTGGTGAGGTGTTGACATCGAACCAAGCACGTTCAAAGAGTTGAGCTTTTGGCCAAGACCTTCCAGCCATATCAGGCCATTTCCCATCCACTTTTGGACTTTTGAAAGGTATAACTTTGTTCTACTCTTCATAAGCTTCAAATCCATATAAATTTCATGGAAAATGGCTGAGAAATGAAGAAGTTATAAAGGTTTGAAAATTTTCCAGAAAACCAACGAGTTTTTCCAGCTTCCGACGAAGATGACGAAATATTCCGTCAACTATGACGGAATATCCTAAAGGCGTTAACATTTAATGAAATATTCTTAATGGCTGTTAAGGCCTCCGTCAGTCTCTGCCTACGAGTATGGTCGTGGGTTGGAAGGCGATTGAGGGCTCGTCCGGCTTCTGGCTGGCGAGTGGTTAACACGTACTAGTTCGTGACTTCGAGTAGAACATTTTTGTATATTCAAACCTTCCGTTTGAGCAAATTATGGGGAGTTATTCCTAGTTTTTATTATATGTCCTTATTAATTAATTTAATTTAGTTGTTTCGCATATAAGGGAGACTTACCCCGAGGATATTCGAGGACAAGCGAGACTAGAGGCTACGATCCTACGACATACCAGTGAGTGGGCATTTTGTTTTCATATATATATATATATATATTGTATAGTTTCCACAAATGTTTTTAATTTGATTTATGCATGTTATGCCACGTTTTACTTACTTTTATAATAATGCTGTGGTGGTTGAGATTTATATTTGATTATGGCATATTCATATGCATTTTACCTGTTATAAATACTATGTTATTATGAAATGCTAAGTAATTCTACAGGTCGCGCATGTAAGTTTAGGTGAGTTTATTGTGTTATTTGGAATGTTTGAGTTATAGCATGCTCATTTTCATATAGTGGCTCATCATTGTTACACCCAGTGTTAGTGCTCCGCCCCGAACTAGGGCCAGTCGTTCACTTGATGTTCAGCTCACACCACACGCTCGCCTTGAATTCAAGTAGGTTCTAGCCCTGTCGTACAGGTCACATTAGGCTCCGACTTGTAGGTGACACGCATAGCGCTAGCCTTCATGTGATCATAGCACTAGAGCGTATATTATTACACCTAGCCATGTCGTACATGTCACATTAGGGGGCCCCGACTCGTGTGTCGTACATGTCACATTGGGTGACTCCGACTTGTGTGCTAGTATAGCTTGTTAAGTACATGATTATATTTATATTGCCATTGAGATATTCTGCTGTGGCATATTTCTGAATTTATTGTTGGCAAGCATTTGATTTCATACTTATACGTAATATGATTTTCGAAAAACCATACTTGTTTTACGACGAAGGGTTAGTATGTTCATAAAACAAATGGTTTTATTAAATTCTTGCTTTTGTGCCCACTCACCCTTCTGTTTTTCGCCCCTCCAGGTCCTAGATAGCTGACCTACTCTGTTGCACTTTTGGTTAAGTCACCTTCAAGTGATTGCCAACACGTATTGACTCCAGTCGGGATGTGTCAAAAGGGAACCAAAAAGGAAAATGGCCCGAAGTGGCACACAAAATAAGACCTAAAAAGCAATATTCTAAACAAATGAAACCTAACCAAAGTGAAAATACGAAAATACCCTTCTGTTTCGTAAATTTCTGGACCCCAGAGTCTATTATCCAACCAAAATCTCGTTTAGTGGATGCTATGAGTGCAATATCGATTTTACCCGGATCCTCATTTGAAATTTGCTTAATTAAAGATAGCATCTGGTCATTTTCCTCTTGAGGCGCTGCAAGCGGTGACCTTTTTTAAAGGCTTTGGCCCTTTTTTTCCTCCATGTCTTAGACATCAACATTTGACTTGGGCCCAGGACGACTTGTTGCAATAGCAACTTTCCCAACATCATAATTGGGCCTTGCTTGGCTTGCTACCACATAAGCCTCTCCAACTCCAGACTCGGCCAGTTTGGCCTGACCCTTGAGTCTCCTCTTTGCCTTCAATTCTTTTTTTCTTTCCCAGTACCATTCTGGGTACTCGTGGATCTCAAAAAAAGTTTCTTCAGTGTGCCTATTTCCATTGCAGTGATTACAATGAAGCTTGTCCTTGTCAATGTCTTCTTGGGTACAACTTGGGCGAGGTGCTCCAATGGTTGATGGACGTAGGGATGGTGACGGGGACTTGGTGATCATTGTCATAGAAGAGCTTGCTATCGTGGCTTTTGTTCCAAGCATGGTGGCCTGTCTTTGTGCTTCATGTCCAACCAAAATGAAACACTCTTCAATCCCAGGAATGGGTTTCGTTCTTAAGATATCACTCCGGACTTGGTAAAAGCCATTCTGGCAAGGAAAGCATACACCTTGTCCTTTGACAGCTCTTCCTTGCGAGTTTGAAGGTCAATCGCACACACCATCTTGATAAGACGCCTTTTATCAAGATCTTGCCACAATCCCTTTAGTTCTGTAAAATATAAATTTATCGGACGACCGTCTTGTCTAGTCTGTGTAGCCTTGCATCTCAATTCATAATGCGAAGACTCGTCAGATCCTTCATGGAACATCTGGCTTGCACTTTTCCATATATCGTTAGCTGTTGGCACATCGATGAAGAGACTCAACAGGTGTGGTTCCATGGTTTTCAATAGCCACCCTCGCACAATAGCATCTTCGGTGACCCACTTGGTGTATCCCTAAGAGTCTTACGCAATAACTAGTATTTTTCCAGTCAAATACCCATGCTTGCCGAGGCCTGAAGCATGGACCTCCATCATCTTCGACCACACTTTCTAGTTTGTGTCGTTCAATCTGTATCCAAACGGAATGCCACTGATGTTGGTAGATTCATTCAGAATGGACACGGATTGGATGGTAACCAAGTCACTAGTTTTTCTTTCTTCAGCCATCGAACCAAATTGGTTTTTAATTTAATAAGGTTGAATTTGATGCAGCCTTGATGATTACAACGCCACATAGATTTTTGATTCCTGGGTTCAAATTTTAAGAACACCAGAAGTTGCTTGTGATGCAACCTTGGTTGCAGTTTGCACGTTTGCCTGGTTTTGGGGTTTGGTTTGGGAAGAGACAGGGCGAAACCTACTCTGATGCCAAGATAAAAGTCTATGTGTTTAGGGTTTAATTGTTCTGTTTATTCTTCTCTCTAGGAAGCACATATATAATTGTACAAGAGGTCCTATAGTTTAGGAATTAAGAATCCCAAATATACAATGAATCAATCATGTGATCCTATTCTGATGACATTCCTAAAACATATAGTTGACTCATGCCAACACTTGGCAACTACAAGAGTTCTGGTGAATTGTGCAATATTCCACAAGCCAATATCAGGCTGATTTGCAAAACAATATCCCCTCCCAGGAAGATCCGTTGTATTCGGCGTGTAACTTGGAGCAAATGCATCCAGAAATCCGAAAAGACCATGATCAATTGTAAGACCCATAATGCTCATATTGTCAGGGTTCAACACACCGTGAGTAAAACCAACCCCCTGCCATCTGGCAACCAAGGAAGCAATACTCTCAACAACCTGCACCACCCAAGCTGTTAAAAAAATTATGATGGGAGCGAAGTTCATAAAAACAAGTAATTAAGTACGCCCGAGTGTAGAACTTTTATCAGAAATTATTTTCAGAGTGGCGGCAAGGGTAGATGAGAGAAAAGACCAAGGTTCAGCATAAAGTGAGAATGCCATTCTCAATTGTAGCAACCACATTGGCAGAAATGTTGCGCTAAAAACTATATAAGCTAGAGAGAAACTGGCGATGCATCAAATCATCACATTCTGTGATACACAATGACGAAGTCCTATTAAAAATAATAAGATGGTCCCTGAGTAATGTGCTGCAGCACGGACGGCAGTATCAACAGCAGAAGCTGAAGAAGCCAATTGCATCTTAATTAGTTCAAAGTGTACATTGCACACACGAGATTTACCATCCCATCTTAATCACTGTCCATGCCCGATATGGGAGGCCACCACACCACTAACTTGGCCAGGAAAACAAAACTTCTCACAAAACTACTGAACCAAGTAGGACTGTGCACCAACACCTTTACTCCAACGGAAAAATGGTTACCTGCATCATACTTGTTAGATGTCAGATCAAGAACTTCTTCGTTGCCTGTGTTGAAAGATAAATTCTCGCTTCTACTCAGTACTTTAGTCTAAAGTGAGGATTCCAATTGCACTGTTCAAATTAACAGTGGCTTGGGGGTGGATATTGAGTTATTGACAAAATTGCCACCACTTCTTCACTGCCGTTCAGATTGTAAATTTTAATTTATTTACGAAATTGTCACCGCTTTGCACAGTGGAAGGGCGCCCACGCGTCAATTATCTGGATTGCTTTGACTACTTTTCCGTCCGTTTCCATCCCCTTTTCTTTCCCTTCGTCAAATCCCCCCATCCCACCCTTTTCTCAGCAGTACATTCCTGTTACGTTCCTCCGCTTTCTGAATTTTTTTGCTACGATTCCGGCGAAGGCCGTGTCGAAGCTGGTCAAAAACGATTCCTCAGTGCATCAGGTAACTTCTATACGGTTTTCCCAAAATTAGATCGCTTCTAATTCCGATCTGTGTTCTTCAATCATGTTGTGTTTGTCTGTTTTTAATTGTTGGTGCAGGTTCTTGACTATTTTCAAGGTATGTGTCTGAGAGAGGAGCAGAGACTTGGTGAAAAGAAGCTTTAGAACGGCAAGGGTAGTGAAAAGGAAAGATGAGAGAATTCTGACAAGGCTGGCAGATGAGTTCGAACAACTGACCGCTCAGCTGAACTCTCCGGCACCGATCACCATGGAAATTGGCAAGTTCACCCAAACCTGTCGTCTCGTTTCTCCTCTCATTCGACACTTAGGCGTCGCTTTGAAGTTCGCCGACATAGAGTACTCTGCTGAGGTATTATTCATCTCTTAAACTTGAGAGTTTGATGCTTTTTGGTGAAGGGGAGATTTGGGTTGCAACCTTGTCATTGTCTTCTACATTTGAATCAAATTTCAGAAGTTTGATATAAAATTTGGGTGTTCTTTATGGTTAGGTGGGTTGTGATTGATGAGTGCTTTGATTTCTTTGGTGCATTTGACTCATGGGAAATATGCACATGATTAAATCAGTTACTCATTTTTAAATAAATAATACAACTAGAAGATATTATTGTTGACCCTAGAAACTACAAAGACTACGTGGCGCGCATGCCGAGTAATCTATAAGCTAACTACGTCATTCGGTGATTGCGAGGCGTGCCAACTCGTCGGCCGAGCTCGGCCGAGGAGTAAATTTGTTGATGTTGCGTTGGGTGCGCGGCTGACTTCTGCGTCTTGCGATTGCGGCCGAGAAAGGAACACGTCTCGGCCTTTTGGGCTCTCGAACCTGAAGACAAGGTTACTATTTTTACGAAGTTCAATATCAAATTCGGCTTTCAACGTGCCGAATGTAATCACTTGTAACACCTCACTTCGCCGAGAAGGCTGATTAGATGACATCGACCAATAAGGATTCAGAAATCCTTCTCGACCGAGACTCGGATAGGTAACCAATCGTTCTCGCCGCAGTGCTGTTGATGCCAACGGAAGATACTGCGAGACCGACTGATTCTACGGTGACAAAGCTATCTATGCCGACTTAAGATATCATCGGTTGCTTCCACAGTGCTGTTGATGCCAACGGAAGATGTGTCAGCGAAAAAGGAAAAAGAAAAATCACAAGTTGTGAGAATTTGCGCAGGGCAATTTTGTATTGATTTGTAGGGGCTTTTTACGTTCCACAGCGCCTTGTATTTATAGGACTAAAGTATTTGGCTTGCACGGTCAGATAATGTTGCAGAGTCTAACTGCAACTCTACCTCGTAGAATGAAATCTGATCCGTGGCATAAGCTGGCTGACCTTTAAAATATAAAAACTATCTAGGCTTATCCCATCATGACCAAAGACCTAGCTTACCTAGGTTTCTCTCTCCACCATCAAATCCTTGCTTTATCTCATTAAGAATCCCAATGCAACTAAAGCCTTTTGTTTTAGATGAAAAGTATAGGGAAAAATTATTGTCATTGATTGATTTTAAGAAACAAAACAAAGAGGTCTTTATATAGAGAATGATCAAAGCAAACCCTAGACAAAAAACCCTAATACTAACGGGCTAAGCCCAAAATACCAAAGATTAAAATAAAACTAAATAATAATAGTTTCCAACACCCCCCGTCAAACTCATGGCAGTACACAAACATGAGTTTGCCAACCAGTAGATGCGGATGCAAGCTCCGTTAGGCGAACAAGACAAGGCGAACAAGCTAGCAAACAAACGAACGAACAAACGAGCAAACAAACGAACGAACAAACAAGCATGCGAACAACGAACAACCAAGTAAGCAATTTCCATACTACCAACTCCAATCCTCGCGGGCATCTTCTTCAAACGTTGAAGAAGCGGGTGGATGCAATTCAACAAATGCGGCCTTAGGTGGTGGTTCTTTTAACTCTTTCCGAGCTAACCAAGGACATTGATTTTTCCAATGCCCTTGTTCTTTGCAGTAGCTACACTGATCAATATTTTTAACACGCTGCTGGTTTTGAGGCCTAAATGATGTTGCCAAAGCCGATGGGTTCACCAAAGAAAGACTATGTGATTGTACCCGAACTTCTTCGGCTTGCAATTCATTAAGCACAGAATCAACGGAAGGAAGTGGAGTCCGGTGTAGGATAGAGCTACGGAGAGTCTCAAACTCACTTCGAAGAGGCATTAAAAACTGAACAAGGCGTTGTTCTTCTCTATATTTACAATAGAGCTCATCATTGCTAAGTCCATCAGGTTCTGTCAGTGCAAGCTGGTCCCAAAGACAGGTCATGTCATTATAAAAATCTTGGATACTTTTATCACCTTGCTGGCTGCCACGAATCTCCATCTCTAACTGATAACGCTTAGCAAAATTCGACTTGGTATACAACTTTGCTAAGTGATCCCAAACCTCTTTAGATCTTGAGAACTTAGAAAGTTGCATTCCAATCTTCAAATCAACAGAGTTATTAATCCAAGTAATAATCTTTGAATTGTTCATCTCCCAAATAGCAAGCAAGTCAACATGTTTTTCATCTTTGGGGTTATTCGGAACGGAAATCGTTCCTGATACATAGCCCCACAAACCTTTTCCAATCAAGAAATTCTTCATGACATATGCCCAATACACATAATTATTACCATTCAATCTCACACCAATCGCTTGCAGCGAGTCATCCTTGGTTGTCATATTCAATGAACCAAAAACAAAGACAAAGTGCACAAAACTGACAATAGTTTGATGTAGGCTGCAGACTGATGCACGCAAATCTGATTCTGGGCAGCAGGTTTGGTGAGCCAACTGACAGCTACAAGGGTTTCTCTGCAAGCCTCCCTGATGCAGCGGAATAAATATGGTGGTTCAAGCAGCAGCGGTGGCGGACGGTGCGAGACAAACGAACAAACAAGCTATCAGATGAACAAATATATAATCTATGAGACAAGTCCTCACGAACCTGCTCTGGTACCAAGATGAAAAGTATAGGGAAAAATTATTGTCATTGATTGATTTTAAGAAACAAAACAAAGAGGTCTTTATATAGAGAATGATCAAAGCAAACCCTAGACAAAAAACCCTAATACTAACGGGCTAAGCCCAAAATACCAAAGATTAAAATAAAACTAAATAATAATAGTTTCCAACAGTTTTTTCATGACGGATGTCCAAGTGCAACCATACATGCAAATTAAATTATAATTTAATTGCAATATCATCTAATCACTTGAGATACCATCTTCCATCAAATACCACTTTGTATCAGGAGTCCTATTGATGCATGACTCACGTGGCCACAGCAATACAAAAGAAACATATTCTCCAGTATCCTATTTTGCATGCCTACCCGATGTGCTTCGAGATAACTGTATAAATAATTTTAAATTATCATCTAAGAGATAAATATATGATTAAAAAAATCATAATGTTATCCTTTAAATAATAATTAAAAAATTATCTTAGTAAATCCAACAGTTTAGAATTCGCCCATTCAAAGATATTGGCCGATTCTGTAATTTTGGGTCCAAACAACTATACAGACAATAAAAAGGGACCAAATTTTTTTTTACATCCTTATTGTTTATTCAGTGTTCCTCAACTTTATAATTGATTTGCTCATATTTCCTTTTGATTTAATGGATTTTTTTTATATAAAAAAGTTTTATTATTAATGGGAGGGAGAGAGTTTTAAACTGTTACAATTATTTAGGAGAGAGAGAGAGTTTTGAATTTGGAATGGATGGAAACCCAACACCATATACACTTAAGATATTGAACCGCATGCTGATTTAATGGTTTCAGCTAATTCAGTTTCTTAGAGCAACTTCCTGTGCAAGGATGTAAAATTGAGAATGTAAATTAACATTTTATAACTCTAGAGACATGTTTTGCCCTAGTAGGAGAATATTAATTTCATGAAAATGAAATGCATCTGACTTTTTTTGTTATTATTATTTTTTTAATTTAATGTGATGAAATTTTTCTTCATTGCGTTAAAATAATAAAAGGAAGAAAAAAAATACTAAATAAAAACTCAATTACATAAATTCCTAAATATTTCTTATTATACTTATGTATGGTGATGCTTGAGATGTAAAAATGAAAATATACTACTTTTTTTTTTACATCTTCTGGTGAGGGTGAGTAATTCTGATATTGAAATTCCGGTGCACTGAATTTCAAATATATTTTTAAGTTATATAATACACAATTAAGACATTTTACATATTTCAAAGATGATCTTAATTATTTATATTTTCCTTTTGATTTTGTTCATACATACTTTCCTTTGATGTGAGTGTTTCTTTGTTGTTTTTTTTTTTTAATTAAATTTTGATTAATGTGGTGGTTGCCAGGTTAATGGGATTCAAAGGCAGTAAAGTCAGTTAATACCCTAGAAGATTTGCTTGACCGTGAAATACAACAGAACACCATGAAGGACCAAAGTAGTGCTTCGAGATCCCTCAACAGAGTGAAGCGTTCGCTTGAGATGCTTAAGATAATATTCGAGCAAACTATGGCCTCAAGGTTTTACTTATCTCAAACCTAGCCTCGATCTTCTCTGAATTCACTGTTTCAAGGTATGTGGCTGTGAGCCCACTTCAGAGGCCGGTTCGACATTCCGTTGTTTGTGAGGTCGCCACGAAGAAGCGCGACTCTGCTGTGAAGAGAGCTTGGCAGGCCGAAAAGAGGAGGTTTTACAACAAATCCCGGAAATCCGAAATCAAAACCCGGATGAAGAAGGTACTTCTCTTTTCGGCAAGTTAATTTGATTTTAACTGAGGATGGAGAAACCCTGCAAACAATTGCACCAGGCTCCCCTTTTGGATTGCCACTGCAAATAAGGACACGAGGAATTTCTTTTAAGAAGAGAATATGAGGAGCATATATTCCTAAAATTTATTTTCTTTCGAGCAACATATTGATATTTTAGCATCATATCAAAGCAACGTGGGCTAATATATATCAATGAACAAAGAGCATCCCAATGGGTTTAGAAAAAGAGTAGAATTTAGTGATTAAGGGTATATTAATATTTTTGTATCAACTTTTGGTTATAATTATCATAAATTTAAAGTTTTATTTGGGGTCCAAATTTTCCTATAAAATGAAAGTGTCTGAGAGAGGAGCAGAGACTTGGTGAAAAGAAGTTATAGAATGGCAAGGGTAGTGATAAGGAAAGATGAGAGAATTCTGACAAGGATGGCAGATGAGTTCGAACAACTGGCCGCTCATCTGAACTCTCCGGCACCGATCACCATGGAAATTGGCAAGTTCACCCAAGCATGTCGTCTCGTTTCTCCTCTCATTCGACACTTAGGCGTCGCTATGAAGTTCGCCGACATAGAGTACTCTGATAAGGTATTATTCATCTCTTAAACTTGAGAGTTTGATGCTTTTTGGTGATGGAAAGATTTAGGTTGCAACCTTGTCATTGTCTTCTACATTTGAATCAAATTTCAAAACTTTGATGGAAAACTTGGGTGTTCTTTAGGGTTTGGTGGATTGTGATTGATGAGTGCTTTGATTTCTTAGGTGCATTTGACTCATGGGAAATATACACATGATTAAATTAGTTACTCATTTTTAAATAAATAATAAAACTAGAAGATACTATACAGCCAATAAAAAGGGACCAAATTTTATATTATATACGTCCTTATTGTTTATTCAGTGTTCCTCAACTTTATAAATGATTTGCTCATATTTCCTTTTGATTTAATGGATTTTTTTTATAAAAAAAATATTATTATTAATAGGAGAGAGAGGGTTTTAAACTATTACAATAATTTAGGAGAGGGAGAGTTTCGAACTCGGAATGGGTGGAAACCCAACACCATTTACACTAAGAGATATTGAATCACATGTTGATTTAATGGTTTCAGCTAATTTAGTTTCTTAGAGCAACTTCCTGTGCAAGGATGTAAAATTGAGAATGTAAATGAACATGTTATAACTCTAGAGACATGTTTTGCTCTAGTAGGAGAATATAAATTTCATGATGAAAATGAAATGCATCTAACTTTTTTTTGTTATTGATTTTTTTTAAAATTTAATGTGATGAAATTTTTATTCATTGCTTTAAAATAATAAAAGGAAGGCAAAAATACTAAATAAAAAAATCAATTATATTAATTCCTAAATATTTTGTATTATTCTTATGTATCGTGATGCATGAGATGTAAAAAATTACCTTTTTGTTTACATCTTCTGGCGAGGGTGAGTAATTTCGATATTGAAATTCAGGTGCATTGAATTTGAAATATATTTTTAAGTTACATAATACACATTTTAAGACATTTTACATATTTCAAAGATGATCTTAATTATTTATATTTTCCTTTTGATTTTGTTCATATATACTTCCCCTTGTGAGTGTTTCTTTGGGTTTTTTTTTTTTTTTTTCTAATTAAATTTTGATTAATGTGGTGGTTGCCAGGTTAGTGGGATTGAAAAGGCAGGAAAGTCAGTTAATACCCTAGAAGATTTGCTTGACCGTGAAATACAACAGAATACCATTAAGCGCCACAGTAGTGGTTCGAGAATTCTCATCAGAGTGAAGCGTTCACTTGAGATGCTTAAGATAATATTCGAGCAAACTATGGCCTCAAGGTTTGACTTATCTCAAACCTAGCCTCGATCTTCTCTGAATTCATTGTTTCATTAACATGTCTAAAATCATTTTCGTTTGCAAATGCAATTTCATCTTAAGTGTGCTTCTACGTCCACTCATATGTTCTATTTTCTCATATCCACTTAATTCTATATTTCCGGTCATCATGAATTTTTTTTAATATTTAATATTCATTAAGTGTTTTTAAAATAACTGAAAACACTTTTAATGAAAGTATTTTTGGGTTTCAAGAGCACTTAAAGTGCTTCTTGCAAGAAGTATCCAATTATGTGATTTGTAGGAAGCACTTCAAATATTTTTTCGGGATTCACTTGTATTTTTACTAAGGATTGGTTTCAAAAATACTCTCAACAAACGCATTTATAGTCATTTTAAAATCACTTTCAAACGAGCTCATAGACTCCTCGTTCTAAACCCATGATATCCATTATACCATGACTTAAATATTTTACTTAAGGCACATAATTATTTATTGACTAATCTTTGAATTAATTATTCACAAAAGAACAAACCCTAAATCAATGACTGCTATCTCTAATTTTTGTATGTCTATAATTTTGCAGCTAGCTGTTATTTTACTATCACAGATTCACAGTTACTTATAACTTGAATTTCTTTTTCTTTTTTTACTTGGGCAGCGGATATTCAATCATGGATCCGGTTAACACAGCATATAAACAAGTTTTTTACCCCTACCACGGATGGGCTACCAGAAAGGCTGTTGCGGGTGCACTGCACACTCTTCCTACAAAGTCACTGTTCTTGAAAAGGCTAAAATTAGATGGTAAGACTATTCTAGTATGTAACTCATTATTGTCATATTATCTGCTTCCAACCCAGGCTTCTAGCAGACTAGCTTATATATATTGACATTAGGCTAGAGATTTGGGATTGATAGGTTCGACTGCTCATGGTAGCGGTAGCTACCGTGGCCGGTTGCAGGTTCTTTTTTTCATATCCGATATAGAGAAGAAGAAGAAAAAAAAAAATCTTTCGTTCAAATATTGAGCATATATAATTAACATGAATTTACTATGAATGCTATATGTACATGGGTATTTTAGGGTGGGACTTAATTGGTTACACAATTTGTTTGGTATTCTATTTTATCAGAGGCTTCGGCTTTTGTTCTGATGCAAAGGACAGTTATTGCATTGGATCCTCTGATACGCTACATGGACAATTTATTTCATTCAAGGGAGTCAGCTCAAGAGTTGCTACGCTTGATTTGATCGATTTCCGTCTTTCACACATGCATTTTTACAAATGTGCTTTGATTTCCGTGTTTCATATGTATGGTATGATTGAATATCAGTGTGAACCTTATCGGGATTGTTATTCGATTTGGTTATAGTTATGATAATTTTCCTTTTTCCATTGCCTGCCATTCTGTGCTTCCTGTACTGTTGGTCAACTTTTTTGAACAAGAAGGTCTGGAGAGTTCGAAGCGTGGTAAAAACTCAAAAGATGCGCCACTAGTGTCACTTTTTCTATATTGGCCGCGGTTACTTTATTAAATTGCCACGCTTTGGTATAACCATCCCAACAACATCCACCGTCATCACATCCTAGGTATGATGGACTAAATTATTAGTGCCATGAAGGATGAATGTAGTGATAAAAAAAATTCTGTTAAGAAAAAAAGTAAAAAGAGAGAAAAAATTGTGCCATGAAATTCAAAAAAAAAAAAAACGAAAAAATGGTGATGCTCTTATGTTGTAAGTGCTTCGAAGTTTCTACAATGCAGTTGGATCTCTCTATTGTGAAGAAATTTTCTATGCTCTACGTTTTCCTTAGACTTTGTTTTCTATAACTTTTTCTGTTTAGCCATTTATCCCTCAACCAGATTATAACTTTGTTGAAGACCTTTAATTTGAGTTGTTACTTTTTATTTGTGGGACCATGATTTTCTAGGGCTAGAGGAAGGCTAATCTGAATGCTGCTACCTCGTAAGTTTAGTCAGTGGCGGAGCCAGAATTCTGAATGAGAAGGGGCCTTTCACAAATATGTATATATATATATATATATATATATATATATATATATATATATATATATATATATATGAGTGTAAAAAGTTGAATTCGTAACATGTTGACATATGCAATTTGTGTAATCCTCACAAAACTGAAAAAAAATCTCTTAAATTCAATACTAAGAAGGAGAAAATGTAAAAACCCAAACAACCAAGTAAGAGATACGTTGTGGAAGGCTAAAGAAAATACAAAGAAGTAGAAAAAGAAGGAAAAGGGGGAGAGGTTTGCAAATAAAGAAGGTGGGTTGCTTTAGAAAATTATAGAGTGTATATTACTGTTAGGTGAGAGGAAGTGGGGTTACTTTTTCCATTTAAAATTGCACATCTCTTTTAAAACTCCTCTGTCAAACTTATTGTTTCATTAGACATCCGAAAAGATTTAAAATCAAAACAGCTCAACGATATCGTTTGCTTCATCTTCTTCCATGAGGTTCACACCTCAGATGAAGTCAGGATGGGCCAGGGACTACCCTAGTCCCTTGGTGGCTCAGCCCCTGAGTCTAGTCATGAACTCAGCTCCGGACGGAACATGGTGCCACCATCACTCTACTCCTGGGCACTAGGTGGAGTCCAAGTGATTCTACTAGATGACCATGCTTGTTCTGCAAGACAAGTGATCTGATCTGGAATTGGATACAATCAAATTTTATAAGTCTTGGAGTTCCTACAATCTAGGAACAGGCATGTGTCGTAAATGATCACAACCCCTAAAATGAAGCAATATCTACTTACTAGATATCCTTCATGATTCTCTCGGCTTAGAACAAGGATTCTATACCCAAAAATGTCTCTCTCCCATGATATAAATACACCCTCTTAGGGTTCATATAGGTAACGCAATCTAAATGCTTTAATTCTCTAGCCTACTATTGGAGTCTCATATCATCCACTAACTTTATCGTCGGAGGGCCTTTGGCCTGCACACACCCCCAATCTTAGGCTTGCTCACGGTTGTGTGCAATTTTGCAAGCTGCTTGAAGGTGCACGAATTTGGTTGCAACATCATTGATATCGAGTTAGGTGGACAAGCAAGCATATGAAAGCATGTACAATGAGATAACTTGAGCGAGACAAATTAATCCACAAATATGAGTGAATAGTGTTTGTCCCATGAATAGCTCATTGGTTTACATATGATGATTTAAAGGAGCTTGGAATTACATTGACATGACTACCTCTCACACCACATTGATTTTGGTGGAAAAATATGCAAACGGAAGAACAAATGCTCCTCTCAAACAAGTAGCCCATTAAAATGTGTTCCATTTGGTTTAAGAATGAACCTACACTCCAGTTGGACTCCATTAGCCGAAAGTTGCAAGAATTAATATTTCTATGGTGGGGAATCTAGCATGATGGAAAGAAAATATTTCTATGGTGGGAATCTAGCACGATGGAAAGAAAATATTTCTATGGTGGGGAATCTAGCATGATGGAAAGAAAGGAATAAAAGAAATGGAATTCGAAGGAATAGGTGGGCTGAAAAGAATGAAAGGAATAAAATACAGTGATTTCAAGTGAGATTAGAGAGTGAGCTCTCGACATTGAGGCCGAATTCTGGTGAAAGTGGCCAGCTAAAAAGGAATATGGGTTTTTGAACTTTAATTCTGGAAAAAGATTAAAATTTAATAAAAATCTAGTGTTAGATTAGATATTGATTTTAGTTCTCTAATGTGTACTTAATTCAAATTTTTATTATATTTTTGTTTTAATATTTAATAGATATCTTATTTAATGTCATTATATTAAAGTTAAAATTATTTAGTATTAGGCTTATTATATTAACACCCCACATACTTAATGCACCTCATATTTGTTTTTTTTCATTAAAAATTATCTTAATAAACCTCACATACTTCCCATAACACCCTCACACCCCACATTCTTAACATACAGCTTACATTTTCTACATACACCCTCACATTATTCAAATCTTATAATTCTCATTTTTGCTTCCGTGGTTTTCATTATTCTCCATGGAAATCCTGATTTTTCGTTTCATTCTTGTAGTGTATGTTAATGATATAATCATCACTACCTCTTCTTGTGTTTGTCAATCCATCATTTCTCAATTACAAGCAATGTTCCCTATAAAAGATTTAGGGGATATTCATTATTTTTTGGGAATTGAGGTTTAGAGATCATCCAAAGGTCTCTTTTTGCCTCGATCTAAGTATGCATTGGATTTGCTTAAAAAGACAGATATGCTTGGTGTCAAGCCCTATAGTACTCTAGTTAGTTCTTCCAAATTAGATCATTTTGGAACTTTATTGTTTGATCCCATCTTCTCCACAATGTGTGCTCTCCAATACCTTACTTGGACTAAGCCTGATCTAGCATTTGATGTCAACCAAGTTTGTCAGTACATGCAATCTCCTTAGTCTATTCATTTGTAGGTTGTAAAAAGGATCCTCAAGTACCTTAAAGGCACAGTTGGTTCAGGTATATGGTTCACTAAAGGTCCTTTATACCTCACTGCTTGGTCTAATGCTGATTGGGCAGGTTTCCATGTTGATATAAGGTCTACTAGTCAATATTGTGTTTCCTTAGGTCCAAATCTTGTATCATGGAGTGCCAAGAAGCAGAATACATTGGCCAGGTCCTTAATTGAAGCAGAATATCGATCTCTGGCCAACATTGTTGCAAAACTCACTTGGGTATGCAAAATTCTTCAAGACGTATATTTTCCTCTTCTCAAAACTCCTATTATATTATGTGATAACAAGAGTGCCATAGCTTTGGCCTTCAATCCTGTCATCCATGTAAGGACTAAACATGTGGAGATCGATTACCATTTCATTAGAGACAAAGTTCTTCTTGGAAATATTGGGGTTCAACATGTTGCCTCTCTTCTTCAAATTGTAGACATTTTTACCAAGTCTCTTCTTGTTGACAGATTTGCTACAATATCTCACAAGCTCCCAGTTCGTTCACCTTCCTTTAGCTTGAGGGTGTATTAGGAGTAAAGCACCAGATTAGTATCTAACTTGTTAGATTAGCTTGTATGCAGTATGTGTTAGTTATGTAAAATTGCTTAGTCAGCAAGTATAGTGGGCATATTGTTATTTATGTATAAATACTCTACATGTACATTCATAGATGGTCAATGAGAATACATTCTTTAGATTCAATCTCTCTCTAAACTTTCCGTCTCTCTCTATCTAATTGTCTCATAACTGTCACACTTTCTACAGTTAGCCCTCTCCAACCAGCTTTAGATAACTTGTTTCTTAAACTTTACCTTTAAAATATATACAAAGTAGGGGTGGGCAAACGGGTAAAGGAACCGCGGGTAGGGGCGGGTAATGTAGGTTCGGGGCGGGTACAGGCCGAGTCCTCTTTTTTTTGGGAACAAAAGGGGCTGGGCGGGGCGGGCCATGGTTATTTACGGGGCGGGCCGGTTCTTAAACTTTAGAAAAACGAGGCCCCGGACCGGCCCGTTTCTAATTATAATCAACGATCGAGATTGAATGATAACCTATCATTCAATCTGAACCGTTAATTTGTAACTTAGGTTTCCAAAATCCAAATCAGTTTCAGACTCTCAGTAACTCTCGAATCTCGATCTCTCCAACACTCCCTAACCCTCTCAGCTCTCTCGAATCCATGGCGCCACTCCTTCGTCCACCTTCTCCGACACGACTCCGGCCAACCACAAGCAAGCCACACATACAGACAAGCACACACACCCTGCTACTCACTCTCTCACTCCCACACCCCACCCCACCTCTCCAGTCTCCACCGTCACTCCCTCGAGCCTCGACTCCCTCGACGGCTACTGTCTACCATCGGCGTAACCAAGACTTTCTAGGATGGGAAAGTCGAACCTGTTTTCTAGGTTCACCAGGAACGAGTTTAATTTGGAGTCCAAGTCTACCATTGGCGTCGAGTTCGCCACCAGGAACGAGTTTATATTTTTAGTTTTTCTGATTTGGGTTTGATTTAATTATCTAGCTGATTACTTGGAAAGATTTGATATATATAATATCTTGGTTTGAGTTTTGATTGAATTGTATTCGCAGCTCAATTGTTCATTGCTGTCGGTTTTGAGTTTTTTGGGATTCGGTGGAGATTTCATTCCATGAGGGTTTGCTGCTCTGCATGTTCAGGGTAATTTTGTGGGGATACTGTTTTCTATGTAATGCTAATTACTAATGCCAGGTGATATTATTGATTGCAATGAAAACTTTGATAATGCCATATCGATTTTGATTCTTAATACGAGTGTTATTTCAGTTTGTGTTTTCTGCATTCGGTTTTGTATGTCAAGTGTTATGATTATTTCAAAGAACACCGATTCTATCACTTGCAATTGAAGGTAACTTTTGATAAGTTTGATAATTTGTAAACCATCTGCGCCACAAGCCGCCATCCACAAAGCATCACCAGCTGCGACTTTGTCTCTGATCTGTTTAAATTTTCAGGTAACTATTTAAATTTTCAGGGTTTATCGATTAACTCTCACTCTCTCCAAACGCCTTTGTCTCTGATCTGTGTGTATGTGCGTGTGTGTGTTCTCTGTCTGTGTGTGCGTGCGTGTGTGTGTGTTCTGTGTTCTGTGTGCGTGCGTGTGTGTGTGTTCTGTGTTCTGTGTGCGTGCGTGTGTGTGTGTGTGTGTATGTTCTCTGTGTGTGTGTGTGTGTGTGTTTTGTTTTGTGTGTGTGTGTGTTTTGTTTTGTGTGTGTGTGTGTTATGTGTTGTGTTGTGTGTGTGTTCTGTGTTGTGTGTGTGTGTGTGTGTTCTCAGTCAATTCCTTAAACGAGAAGGTAATTTCAAATTCATGTCCTCAAGTTCCTTGTTATACTTATATGTGCAGTTTTTATATATGTGCAGTTTTGATTTATACATGTGCAGTTTTGATTTATATATGTGCAGTTTTGATATATGTGCAGTTTGGTGTTATACAGATCGAGCATACATGTGCAATTTGGATGTCTTGGACTTTCGGATATTTTGTATGTGGATTTCATTTTTAGATGTTGGAGGACGATATAATATTGTTATTTTGGATGTATTGTTAAAACTTAATTTATGAACTTGGATGTTAGACTTTGTATTTAGATTAGATGTGAATAATGGTGAATTTGTGCAAAATCTGCATAAATGCAGTGTCACTGTGATTGTGCAGTTGCAAATTGCAATCTGTGCAGTTTGCAAACTGTGCAGTGCAGTTAAAAAAAAAAAAAAAAAGGGTACCCGTGGACCCGGCCCGTTTTAACCGGGCCGGGTAATGTCCGGTTCCTATACAAGAAAATCCAATCCCCGTCCCGTCCCGGCCCGTTTCGAGTAATGTTAGGTTCCTATAAACTTAGGTTCGGCCCGGCTCGCCCCGGCCCGTGCCCAGCCCTAATACAAAGGTCATATTTTCTTAATTCAATTCATGCCACTTGCACCTTTCAAGTTTTACAATTTAAATTTAGGGGTCTCTTCAATGTCCATATATAGTTTTTTTCTTTAACAAATATTAGCCCACACTCCCAAAATTCTTGCCTCCGCCCTTATAAAATGACAAGTGCTACGTCAGTGCAAGGCATCTTTTCAGTTTTCAAACTTTTGTGTTCAGTTTGTTCTTGGCAATTAAAAAAAGAGAAATGCTAAGAAGACTCTTTCAAAATAGAACTCTTTATGGACTCTCCGCCCTTTCATATTTTTGTCATAATATTTTATAATGTTGACACATAAATTGTGCCAAAAACATGGTGAGGTCCACTGAAAATCAGGAATTCAATTCCAGAATTTGGAGGAATTGGATTACTGAGGTGATGGTGAGAATTGAATACAATTCCTCCAAATTCCGGAATTGAATTCCTGATTTTCAGTTCACCCCACCATGTTTTTATTCCCAAGAGGCTGAGTAAACATTGGAATCCTTTCAATGGGGAATGATTCCATTTCATTTCATCCCAATTCGATTGGTAAACATACCATATATTTCTTTCGCAGTCATCACTTGTAGTTGAGAAGAACTTATCTGTACCGAGTTCGTCATTGTATTAACATTTTGAACCAATAAAGAGATTTACACATATCAATCTATATTGGCTCAGGACGCCACATAGTTTTCCTAGGGGTGCAAGCAAAACTTGCCTATCCTCTTGGGTTGTTGAGGGCTTCCCCCCGTTTTGCGTTCGTCCTTGTTTTGATTGGTTGTTCCGGGCCGGGTGTGACTTTTTTTTTTGGTCAATAAAAGCACAAAGGTTGCGGACAGTTCCGGGTTTGCTTTGATATGAAGGAAAGCAACAACTATTTAAACAATATGCCAGTACTAGTACATTTTTTTGGCACAATTCTCGTGCCAACATTATAAAATATCATGCCACAAATATGAGGTGACGAAGAGTCTACGAAGAGTTATACTTTGAGAGAGTCTTATTAGTATTTCTCTTTTTTAAATTATGGACAAACTGAACACAAAAGTCTGAAAACTAAAAAGATGTCTTGCACTGACGTAGCACTTGTCATTATGTTAGGGCAGAGGCAAGAGTTTTAAAAGGAGTGTGGGCTAATATTTGTTAAAAAAACTATATATGGATATTGAGGAGATTTGAATTGTAAAACTTAAAAGATGCAAGTGGCATGAATTGAATTAAGAAAATATGACTTGTGTATATATTTTAAGGGTAAAGTTTAAGAAACAAGTTATCTAAAGCTGGTTGGGAGGGCTAACTGTAGAAAATGTGACAGTTATGAGAGAATCTGTCAGGGAGAGAGGTAAAGTTCATAGAGAGATTGAATCTGAAGAATGTATTCTCATTAACCTTCAATGAGCGTACATGTGGAGAATTTATGCATAAATAACAATATGCCCACTATACTTGCTGACTAGGCAATCTTAAGAAACAAGTTATCTAAAGTTATAGTGAAACTATGTAAATAAAAGGCATTTCTGATGCTTAGGGTCGCCGTTTGGCAGAGAATTAAAATTTGTTTTTGAAAGCAGAGAAGTCTATGCATAAACCTCTACAGAGAGAGTCCATCTACAGCTCTTATGAGTGAATAGCTGTGCTAACACCCCACCCAACTGCAACCTAATCGAAGTTGAACTGGACGGCCAAGGCGGCAGAGTCGAGTTGGTGAATGAAAGCTCAGATCATCAAGTTGTCTGGTATGGAGAGAAAACGCAGATGTACAACCTGTTCGAAATTATGTATTTAATTTACTTGATTAGAGATTGGCTTGAATTTTTTTTTTTTTTAGCAAACTGATCATGATGCGGTATGTCAACATGAGTCCGAGAGGTGTTAGAAAAATAGAAAAGAGGAAAATATTTTTAAGTAAGTGAATTAAGGATGTCATTTTATTTTCCAAGTTATTTTCTTAACTCTCTGCAGTCTAGAAGAGGAAATTTAAAATTACTAAGTAATTTCAAGATGATGGAATTTGAATTTGAATTTTTTTTTAAATTTGTAAGTTTTCTTATTTGTCTAGGATCAGTTATGGTGATGATTTGGTGGGTGGTGGAGGCAGTTTGATAATGGGTGGTGGTGGTGGCGGCGATGGTAATGGAAGCCATAGTTGTGGTGTTGTACAACGTTGGTGGTGGGAGTGGAGGTAATGGTTGTGGTGGCGGCACCAACGACAATAATGGTGGGCGTGGTGGTGGTGATGGCAAAGCATGATGGTGGTACAGAAGTGGGTGGTGGGTGTGTAATAATGAAAATGATTATAGCTCTCACTTATAGAAATTTAAAAAGGCTAAATTGGATTGTTCATCCCTGTGGTCATATGACACTTGCATGATCACCCCCGTGGTGAAAAAACTAGGAATTAAACCCCTGTGGTCTAGAATGTTAGCAAATTTAGTCCAAAAGTAAAATTTATGTTAAAGAACTGTTAAAAGTTGGGGTAAAACTGTATTTTCAGTTCCAATTGACATTGAATTGGGTCTTTTTTTTTATTTAAAAAATTAAGCATTATTTTTTTTTGTTAATTGTTATAAAAAAATTATTTATTTTAAATGTCAATTGGAACTAAAAATACAGTTTTACCTATACTTTTAACCGTCATTTAACAGAAATCTTACTTTTAGACTAAATTTGCTAACATTCTTGACCACAGGGGTTTAATTTCTAATTTTTTCACCAAGGGGGTCATCATGCAAGTTTCCTATGACCACGGGGATGAATAATCCAATTTGGTCATTTAAAAATGATACTATTTCCATGAAATTTAAAGTCAGAATTTAAAAACCCAACCCCAACCATACTACATACCAAGTCTCTACCATCTTTAAATTGAACTCCAGTAGTTCCTTATAAATAGATTATACTTATAGATATCATTTTTTTAACGATTGCAAATACTCGAAATATAGTTATCACGCACTCCAAATTATAATCACTGTATAAACATTTTTTTTTAGTTCTAGCGGCCTCTAGTCACTGTAACTCTCAGAAACTACCTATATTATAGATTGTAGTCATTTTAGTCATTTTACTTATTTAATATACCTATATTATAGATTTTCTGTCGACAATCTACCTATATCAAAAATAAGTCTTTTTAGTTACCATATTATAGATATTTTTTGCTTGTAATCTACCTCTTCAGAATTAGTTGTATTCAACTCTGTCTCAAACATATTTCATTTCAAAAAATTTGTAGTCTTCTTATGATATAGCTATGTATGCTACAATTGTACTCAATTGAAAAAACAAATTGGAATTTTAGACCTGGATCTAAACTGCCCTTTTTTTTTAAATAAGGAACAACTAAAAAGTCCAGTTGAATTTAGCTAAAATTTAATTTAACTTCAAAATAGAAAGTATGATTGGAGATGCACGAAAGTGTATCGAGTCTCATCCCAGTCCTACTCCAAAAACTACAAACAAACCAATAAAATATTAGTTGGATTCTTTTCTCTGCTGATCCTTCGTATACCTTTTCAGTTATCAGACATCTGAAGAACCAAGTCTAACCATCCTCTCATAGTCATTGACATTCGTCCAACGCACAAAAATAACGTTCTCAAAGTCTCTAGCAGTTGAAGCTAAGGAAGATCCAGGTTAGTCATTTAGTTATCAAATCCCTACATAGTTTCTCTCCCTTTTTGGTGGTACCTATTTTATTGTTTGAAATTTGAATCTTACAATTTGTTTTTCTCTGTCAATTTTTTTAAAGAAGGACAGGCATGGAAATTGTTAGTTTCGTAGTACAAGTTGGTGAGTGGTTATGGACTCCAGTGAAGCATCATGTGGGTTACTTGGTGCATTACAAGAGCCACATGCAGTCTCTTGAAGTTCTGGTCGAAAAGCTAGAGGCCAGGCAGAATGATTACCAGCGAGACGTGGATGCGGCACTAATGAAAGGAGACGAAGTTAAATCCGAGGTTCAAAAATGGCTCAAGGATGCTGACAAGGCCATAATCGATGCGAAAAGACTAAATAAAGAAGCCGGAGAAGACAAAACATGCCTCGGCGGCTGCTGTCCGAATTTGAAATGGCGTTACAGTTTAAGCAAGAGGGCCGTTAAGGAGGCAGAAGAAATGAACAATCTTAAAGAAGAGAAAAGGTTTGAAACAGTTTCGCTTCAAGTTCACCGACCCGTTGAGTTCGAGTCCACCATGTCAACAGGAGATTTCGAAGCATTTGAAGCAACAAGGGAGGCCATGGATGGGGTCATGAAGGCACTGAAAGACGATAACGTCACTGTCATTGCGGTCTATGGAATGGGAGGCATAGGCAAGACGACCATGGTGAAACATGTTGGCGTGCAAGCGCGTAAAGGCAAGCTCTTTGATCATGTGATTATGGCTGTCGTTTCCCAAAACCCGAACCTGGTAAAGATTCAAAAACAGCTTGCAGAAATGCTGGCCTTGAATTTGAGTGAGCAGACAGAAATAGCCAGAGCAGGTAGATTAAAGGAGAGAATAATGAGAGGGAAAAAGATCCTGATAATTTTGGACGACATTTGGAAGACAATAGATTTGTCTCTCATAGGGATCCCCGATCACTACGAGCTCCAAAACTGCAATTCCAAAGTTCTACTCACCACAAGGATATGGAATGTATGTCATGCCATGAAGAGCCAAGAAAAGATTCATCTCGATATCCTATCAGAAGAAGATTCTTGGGCCTTGTTTGTGAAGAAGGCAAACAGGTCTTTTGAATCAACCAATTTATGTGACATAGCAAGGAAGGTAGCCAGAGAATGTGGTGGTCTCCCAATTGCTTTGATTGCAGTTGCAAGAGCACTCGGAGATAAGGACTTGGAAGAATGGAGAGAAGCAGCTCGACGACTAGAGATGTCCCAAACTACCAACCTTGATGACGAGGAGGATGTGTTCAGATGTATAAAGCTGAGCTACGATTACTTGAAAGGAAATGACGCCAAGTCATTTTTCTTACTTTGCTGCTTATTCCCGGAGGACTCTGATATCCAAATCGAAGACTTGCTGAAGTATGGTTTTGGGAAAGGATTGTTTCGAGATGCCAATTCAATGCAAGATGCCAGAAGCACAGCACATTTAGTGGCCAAGTACCTTAAAGCTTGTAGCTTGGTTTTGGATGGTGAACAAGATGGATGTGTAAGAATGCATGATGTGATTCGGGACATGGCAATACGAATTGCATCATCTGGGGATGGCCAAGGATTTTTCGTAAAAGCTGGCTGCAACTTAAAGGATTGGCCAACGAATTCACTTGAAGACTACTCTGCAATCTCCCTAATGGGGAATGAAATTTGCAATCTTCCTGACGAGTTGGTATGTCCAAAACTCCAGATTTTATTACTACAGTCAAATTTTGAAGTACAGGAGATCCCAGAAGATTTTTTCAAAAGCCCAAATGCATTAAGGGTATTCGACATAAGTAGTACCGAAATTTCTTCATTACCATCATCATTTAATCTCTTAACCAAGCTCCAAACGCTGCATCTAGATCGTTGTCAGTCAATAACGGATGTATCAATTCTCGGAGAACTGAAAAAACTGGAGGTTCTTAGTTTGAGAGAATCTGGTATTGAGGAATTGCCGGAAGAAATTGGACATTTGACCAATTTAAGGATGTTGGATCTCACTATGAGTACCTACATTGCAACAATTCCATCCAATGTGATATCACGGTTGTCCAAATTAGAAGAACTATACATGCAACAGAGTTTCGCTGACTGGGGCAAGAAAGTTGAAGGAGAAGATGACAAAACTAATGCTAGTTTTGATGAGCTAATTAGCTTGTGTTACTTAAAGATTTTGAAGGTTGACATTTCTGATGTAGAATGCCTTCCGAAAAATGTAGGGTTTCTTCGAAATTGGGGAAATTTTGATATATGTATAGCAGAAAACCAATTTTATCGGTCCATGAATGTGCAATTATCAAAGAATACCAGTTCTCCATTTTCAAGAGCCTTGCTTCTGGACACAACAATCAATACGCTGCCGGATTGGTTTAACAGCACAGTGACGGAGAGAGTGGAGAAAATAATCTACATGGAGCCTAGAAGTTTAACTGACATTCTTGTGGAGTACAATCATGGGAAGTTGCACGGACTCAAGTTTTTGCATCTCCAAGAGTGCCGTGAGATGGTAACTTTGATGAACACAGAAACTAGGGTTCTAAATAAGCCTGTGCTCGAGAGCTTGGAAGAGTTGCATGTCTTCTACTGGGACCGCTTGCAAGAGTTATGTGTTGGTGAATTACCGCAGGGGTCGCTTGGAAATCTCAAGTTATTGGAGGTGGAGCAGTGTGAAGGTGTGGCTGATGCGCTTGTTCCATCTAATCTGTTGCAGAGACTACAAAATCTTGAAGTACTAATTGTATGTACCGCTGGTATGGTTGATATATTCAAATCTCTAGGGCTTGAACAAGGAGAAACGGTCTTGACAAAATTGAGAGAGATGAAACTGGAGAATCTACCGGAACTGACAAACATATTGAACGGTCCTGCTCAGCCTGCAATGTTCCATAACCTTAAAACTCTGGCGATTTCCAAGAGCAAGAAATTGAAAACTCTCTTCACATTCGACGTAGCTCAATGTCTGCTGCAATTGGAAGAGCTTTGGGTGGAGGAATGCCATAACTTGGACAAACTTTTCGGCCTAAACGAGGGATTAATTGTGCAGGATGACGAGATCATTTTTCCACAACTGAAGAACTTAGCATTGCAAAGTCTTTCAAAGCTGACAAGCGTACTCGCTGGAAGTGCAACACTTGTGTGCCCTTCATTGGAATACTTGCATGTGCTGGACTGCCCCGTGTTTTTAAACTCTACTTCTGACTTCCACAGCAATATGCAAGTCCAAGTAAACAATGAGCAACATTTCCTCCTCCTAAGGAAAAGGTACATCTCTCTCATGCAGAAATTTTCATTTGTCATTTCCTTTTCTATCTATTTTCTCTATTTCCTTCTAAGGAAATGGCTAAAATCATCACAAATCAAATACCAATTGTTGAACTGATCAAAATTAAATACCAACGACATATCAATCTCACTGGAATTTAAAAATAAATTGAAAAAGGGTCCAATGATCTCCAACAATTGAGTAACTTATTATGATAATGCACCTAATTGTTTATCTTTTGCTTTGAATTTTTTTTAAAGCTTAACATTACAGAATGCTTTATAAATTTGTTTGGAGAGCAAAAACCAAAGAAAATTGCTGAGTTATACTTCTCCTTTATTTTGAATTGACCAAAAGGTTGTGGGAGCAGAGGTAATTAATTTTCCTGGAAGAAGAAGCTGATGAACAAAGAAGCAAGAGGAATTTCTCAAGGTCCACAAGAAGAATAATATTCCTCACATATTTTCCTATATTTTTTTAATAGTACTCCATTTTCGTTTCTACTCAAATAGAAAATATTTTCTTTTGTACCTAAAATACATTTAAGTTTTATATTTTTGGTTGTTGGGAGATTAATGTTTCTAGGTTTTTTTCTGCCTACCCTTCCATCCATGGATGGAGCCAGAAACTTTCTCAAAAGAGGCAACTTGAATGATAAAATGAAATCCACACCCAAATATAATTGTTTGGTTGTGATGGTTATCCCTTATTTGTGTTGTAAGTTGTATCAAAAGCAACTACATTAGCAAAAAAAGAAGTAAGCTTTTCTTGAAGTAGAATCAACCCAAAAATGGGCTGAATTCCTCATCTCTATCAACTTCGAAATATAAAGGTTGGTTTCTTTTCCTTTTCTGAATCAAATTATTCAAGAAACAATGTTAGCATCATGTCCCTTTGACTTTTTCTTTTAATCTCTTTCAACCTTTCTCAAATCTTTGTCAGTACATCCAACATTTGCAATTCCACTTGCCTCATTCTCCATTATTCTGAATTGTTGACTTGTAGATACATTTGCACTACGTAGTCTTTCCATGTAAAGCTTCTTTGCTTACGAAACTTTGCGGTGTAAATGTAGTAGGCGTACTCTTGTAGGGGTTGAAAGTACATAATTATGACATTGTTCAAAGTTACAAGTAGACCACTTTGTTCTAGACTTGTCACGAGAAATGTTTAACTTGGCCTTACAACACACATGCGTTGATCCAAGATTCCTTTCTTCTTTGGTTGACGTATTTCTTTGTCATAAGTCTCATCCGGTACACCTTCCTTTAAACAAACAAATTATTTCCAGGTAATTTCATTCATTCCTTTTTTCTTCTTACTTGAACCCATTCTAACACGAAATCCAACTTCCCATGCATAATGATTGTAAAAATCAGATGCTTCCGTTATTGATACAAGTTCTTGGCCAACTTTGGGTTTACGTTCTGTTTGCACTCAAAATATACCCATTTTTACTTATTTGGGCAATTTGGGTAAAATATGGCATTTGGAGGATTAATATGCAAGAAAGCTAACTTGGAAAGATATTTGGCTGCAAGTAGATGGGTTTGGCACTATAATATTGTTTTTCCCATTTGTTTGGATGGTGGAGGTTTGTCAAGCCTTTGTTTAATAAAGATACATGCATGTATTGCAAGTGGATGGGAGAGCCTTTGGATAAGGAACAAATGAAAGAAGCCAACTTGCTTCTTTTAATTGTTAGTTTATTACAAGTGGGAAAACATGTGCTAAAAACATGTGGTGGAGATGCAAATTCCCCTTTTAATATTGTTTCTACGTGCAAGTTGGCAAAAGCAATGCAAGCTACCCAAGTAAGGAAATACAAGCTGCCCAAGCTTCTTTCGGGCAAGTACAAAACCTCAGCAGGAGGGTTTCCTCCAGACCTCTATAAAAGGGAGCAGATACACAAGGATTATAGACACTCAAACAAACAAACAAAAGCACAAACTCTGCTCAAACCAGATTTGCCGAAAGCCTTCTTTTATCTAAGTTTATTAGCTCTGCTGCTCACTTGCGGTATCGATCTCATTTATAGCTTTTATGTACTCATTTCCAGCCATATAAATTACAAGCAATCTGCAATATTAGTCACTTTCCTCTGTCATTTATATTTCCAAGCAACCTTGTCATTTACATATTGTTCTATCTCTCCATATAAGTAAAGTCCTTATTTTTAAGGCAAACAAAGAACCTTAATTTGAGCAACTCCCACTCAATGACACAATCTCTTGGTTCGAAGTCAAACTCAGGCGCAACCTCAATCATTCAAATCCCGTCTACTAGCGGCATCTAGTAGTGGCACGCCCGCACCCACCAATCTCGTATGTGAAGTAAATCCCCGGCTTGCCCGCAAGGCACCATGGCGGATTTAGGGAGCAAACACGTTCATCTGCAACTTGTTCTTCCATCGTACAAGTTGCAATTAACATTGAAAAAAATCTTTTTAAAACATAGTTAACTTATTTCAAGAAATAAATTCCTGAAATTTTTTAATCTGAAACCTCATTTATTTATTAATACATTGATATTTTTACACTAAAAGAGGGAGAGTTCGGTTAAGTCACACAATAGACAACCTAATTTGGTGTTGAATTCGCCATTCACGAGATTCGAACATAAGACTTCTCATTTCTAAGTGAAGACAAATACCATCAGACCGTAATACTGAGTGGCAAAAAAACAAAAATTAAAACTAAAGCATAAAAAAAATGGAGTTGGGCTTGAACCGGTACCACGTCAATTTTTTTTAAAGCAAGGATATTTAAACACATCTTTTTACTTTCCACACATTCTTGTTAATTTTTTGTCATTGTTCTTTTTCAATTAACTCGATCTAACGGCCAGAAATTAAGAGGGGTGTGTAAAAGGTAAAAATAGGTGTATGGACTGCATCGTTTTTTTTATCAACAAGAAGAAGAATCTAAAATTGAAGAATCAAGTTGAGATGGCGTTAACGAAATCATGCAATCGCTCACGAGTTCATGAACAACTCGAAGAAAGGTTGAAATCAATACAACCACAAAGAAAATACCTTATAGAAGCTTGAAAGAGAATTTTAATTTTCTGACGACTTTACGAAATTTGAAGTATGTGCGCCCTGCTCTCCTTCAACCTACTATAGAAGAAGCTCATAGAAAAAACCTTTATTGGAGAAAGACCTCTGTGTTGACTACAAAGAATTAACGCGTGAACCCTTAATTTTTTTTTTTTAATTAACTCACTCAATTTGTTTAGGTATAACAAGATTATATAACCTCATAATTTTGTTATCATTAAACTGATTTAACAGCTCATATAAAAGACGTCGTCACATGTCCTCAAAATGAATATCTTATAGGGAACTTTAACGAAAAGCACCTGGTACGGTTCACTTTAACGAAAAACCACATTTTTACACTAAAAAGTCAATCTTGGTACTATTCACTTTACCCTTTATTTTGTCCTTATCATTAAAACTCAAAGTTTTCAAGCTCTTTTCATTAGTTTTCCTTATCTTTCTTATAAGAGCATCTATAATAATATATTGTCAAGTGCAAATATGTATCATTAAATCAAACAGTCCTCATATATGGAACCGATTCTATATACACTGAGCTTGCTGAATAGGCGATCCGAGCCGTTGAAATTTGATATAATATCTACAATTATTATAACTTAAGGATCCTTGTTCGTAGCTGTTGGATCAAATTTCAACGATTCGGATTGTTTGCTCAACAGACACAGTTTTATTGGATGCGGAGGAGATCTGGATCTCTCGTATATTAAAAAGGTTTGATGTGGCATGAAGACTCCTCCGCTTAGTCCGCTGACATGGCACGCATGTGAGGCCCACATTTGAGCGCCACATGGATTCCCGAAATAAAAACCAACAGCCAATAGGAAACACGGAACTGAAACTGAACTATTAACTGAAAACATTAGGGCGCCACAAGAATAGTTTGAAGTCCGCGACTTCGCTTCCGACCTATCTCCAATCTCCAATCCGTCTGCCGGAATTCAATTTCTTCGAATTCACTCTCCAAGTCCATTCCCCACTCTCTTCACCCCACATCTCTTCGAAATTCTATTTATGCCCCACAATTAACACAGGTATTCCAATTCCCAATTCGCTCGCATTGACGTCAATCGATCGCCTTCTCCATCACTCGTGCTGCCCTAATTTCAACTTCTATGAGGTTTTGGGACCGCACTGTACTTGAAATTAGGTAAAATTCGGCGAATTGATCTGTTTTGGAGGGTACCAGTGGGTGCAAGTTCAAGTTCTCGATTAAACTGATCGAATTTTCGACGTGGGTTTGCTAAATTGATCGACTTTCGACGTGGGTTTGCTAGGTTTTTAGCGAAAGTCTTGGTTTTGAGGAGCGGTGATGGACTACGAGCTCTCTGATAGCAGTGGTAAGCTAAGTTGAATTTGCTTATCTGTTTTTCAATTTTGGTTTAAGTACCTTTGTTCTTCCATTGTGTAATCTATTGGTTCTCAAGAGTAATTTTGACTCAAATTCTTGAATTTATGTTAGGTGTGGTAGAATTTGGGTTTAATTACTGCTTTTTTACTGTTGAATTCATCATTTTCGTGGGATTGTCTTGAAATTTAACTTCTTTGGTCGACCATGGTAGAATTAGAAGAAAATTTAATTGTAATGTAGTGTACCCGGCTTGTGCTCCGAGGTAATAGGATTTTTTATTCGGCTTTGATCCTTCTTTTACTTCTTATAAGTTGGTTTGGAAGCACCATGTAAGAACTTTAAGTTCTCCCACAACATGTACTTTGATGCCATTATTTGAAGATTGACTCCGATTCGGGTATTCCATTCTTCCCGTCTGTAAGTTGGTCTTGCTTATTGTTTTGAACCTTGTATATTTGCATTCTGAACACTGGGTGGACACCCAAAAGATAGTTACTCTTTTTTGTTGCTTGGAATTGTTTCTTCATCCTCCAGGGATTAAAGTCACTTGTAATTCTCTGTGGAATTTGGTGAATGGTAGTTAGGTCCTACTATTCTGATTCTAGCCAAGGTCACTGTGTTGGAGAAGGTGGCTAATTGTTTAAGAAAAGAAACCTACTGGCATTAAGAGTTTTCATATTGGCCACATTTCGTGTGGTTGTTGTTGGTTTGGTTTTAGCGATTCAGGAAAGTTGATAATTAATGCTAAGTTATGGCTTATATTAGTTTAACCCAGGATGCTTTAGTTTAGTGTAGAAATAATGAAAGATGTATTTTAAGCATATTATAATGTTTTTGTTTTAAATATCTGCAAGGCTGTTATTTAACGTTGATACTGCTCTTGGATGCTATAGCAACATTTTTAGTGGACCGTGCATGCTTCTAGAACCCATCTTCTGTATTATCAGAACATGTTGGTTTGATTTTCATTTTTAGTTCGTTTTATGCTAGTGTCAGGATACATTTTGAGGAAGGAACACATTCTTACGTGGCTTGCCTGGACTCTGGAATATAAGATCCATTTTTCTATATACATATAGTTTATGCCTACTTTGTGAGGCACAGATACAAGAAATAGCATGCTATTATATGTTGCGTGCATATGGACATGTATATAATTGAAAAAGGTGGCTATTGGCGGGGACAAGGGCCTTAGAAATAAAAAGGATTTTATGCTTTGCTATTGCAAAGTTCTTGAAATACCTAAGGGGCTTGTTACTGAAGCTAGAAATAATAGTTTGCTATGCTCTGAAACATTTGCAGGAACGGACGATGACTTTCTGCCGTCTCATCAAAATAGGTTTCAAAGAGGAGGCCGAACTTCTGGGAATGGAAGATCTGCAGCCGTCAGTTCTGCTCCTTTACCTAGGATGCATGGTGACATGGAAACCCAGATTCACCGCATTGAGCAAGAAGCATACTGTTCACTTCTAAGAGCATTTAGTGCTCAATCTGATGCCATCACCTGGGTAGCTGTTTGATTAATTATTTGTTGTTTCTTCTTTTGCTTTTCCTTAGGATCAAAGTATTATTTGTGTAAACTTAGGCCTGAAAGTCAGTTCTAATGTACTTTACAGGATAAGGAAACTTTAATGACAAATCTTAGAAAGGAGCTGAGAGTATCTGATGAGGAGCACAGAGAACTTTTGTCCAGGGTCCAGGCCGATGACATGATCCAGAGAATAAGGTGTGATAATATTATCCCATGTTGGTTTGAGCACCAAATATGTATTACGTTTGGATAGCTCTGCATTTTTTACGAGACATGTTATATTATATACTATTAGGCAATGGAGAAAAAGTGGGCTTCAACCTGGTACACTTAATGCTGCTCAGCCTGTTCATGACCCCCTACCTAGTCCAACTGTTTCAGCATCACGTAAGAAACAGAAAACATCACAGTCCTTATCCCTCGGTGCTCCAACTCCTGAACTGCCTCAATCCATGCAACCATCCTCTTCAGCCTTGAGACGAGGTCCTCCTCCAGGACCTCGGAACAAGAAACCAAAATCTGTAAGTTGAAATAATTCTGGGTTGAGAAAATGGTCCTGTGCTGTTTATATATTCTTAGATTAGTTTTTACCTATTCTTTTTCAATGGAATTTGTTGCCTGCTTTTGAAGTCCACACAGTACCCTTCCGCAAATATTCCTCTAAGGCCCCAGGCTGCTAATTGAGGTCCCGCTGGTGCCTTTTTGGAGAGTGAGCCTGCTGGGGGAGAAACTAGTGATCCGTTAGTAGGAAGAAAGGTTTGGACAAGGTGGCCTGAAGACAACCACTTCTATGAGGCTGTTATAACTAATTTCAACCGTGCTGAGGTATGCTCTTGTTGTGAATTCATCTGAACCTGATTAAGCATTGGTAATTAGCAGTTTGACCACACGACTCCAATATAAATCTTTGTGAAGTCTAACAATTGTCAAACGTTGGCAGGGTCTACATGTTGAGAATATCGCGTTTAAGAATGGGAAAAACAAGAACAAACTCCGGAAATCAAAAAACAAATAACCAAGATAAATAACACCAAGAATTTACGTGGTTCGGCAATATGTGCCTACGCCCATGGGACAGCAACAACAATCTTTCACTATATCAATAATGAGTACAACTAATAATCTTGCCAAATCTCTAGAACTAGGACTTGACGAAAAAACCTGAAAGAACAAGAACAAGAAATACACTATCTCTTTTCTTTTCTCTCGCACACACAATATTCTCTCACTCTAATCCCTTCTCTCACTCTAATCCCTCCCTTGAGTGATATACAACTTATTGTTTTGCTCCCTCTTCAAAACTAGTACAATAGCCCTTTTATATAGACATAATAAAGGTCTTCTTCAATAAGGATTATTAATTCTAATTGGAATCTAGTAATGAATCCTACTCCAATTGAGAAACTAACTCCAATTGGGTAAACAACTCCAACTGGGAAAACAATTTAATCCTCTAAGACTATTAATTCCCAATAGACTTAGGACAACTAATCATGGGCTGGAAAAAACCCAACAATCTCCCCCTCCAGACCATGAGGAAGGTATACCAAATAAGGATTGCTCCTCTTGACCAAACTCCTATTGATCGAACTACTCATTAACCAAGACCCTCTTGATTAGACTTCTCTTGACCAGGCTCCCCCTGATCGCAACACCCATCGTCATTGGCAAAGGCAATTACAGACTTCTTTGCCAGAAAACCATCAATCATCTGCATTAGAGAAGCTCTTCATCGTAAGTCATAACACTTGCAGTATTGTTCCCATCCTTTTGTTCCTTTTTCCATTTACGACAATGCTTCTTCATGTGACCCTTTTTTCCACAATAGTGGCAGTCACCATTGAATCTCGTCTCACTAGAATTTTTGCCTCTTTTCTCTGTGACAAAGAGTTGTCCAGCGCCTGCACCTGAAGCTTTTCTCCTTGTTTCTTCATTAAACATGCTATCCTTAACTGCATCCATAGACAGTACACCATTAGAAGTCGAATTGCTTACAGTTACGACGAAGGTTTCCCAACTATCTGGCAAGGATCCTTGCAATAAAAGTGCTAGCAGCTCTTCTTCAATATTCAAACCCATAGTGGCTACCTAATTGATCACGTTCTGAAAGTTGTTCAAGTGCTCGGTTACACTAACAACTTCCGCATACTTCGTGTTGACAAGCTCTTTGATAAGGAATGCTTTCTTGGCAACGGTCTTCTTCTCAAAGAGGGATTCTAACTTCTTCCAAAGAGTTTGCGCATCAGTTTCTTTAGACACATGGTGATAGATGCTCTCGTCCACCCATTGTCTAATCGTACCAATAGTTTTACGATTCATCTTGGTCCAATTGGCATCAGACATATTTTTTGGCTTGCTCTTAACACCTTCAATTGGCTCATGGAGATCTTTACAATAAAGCATATCCTCCATTCTTGATTTCCACGTAACCCAGTTGGAGCGGGTGAGTTTCATCATAATTGCACCCTCCATTCTAAACGGATATCAGTCGAACCAGGCTCTGATACCACTTGTTGAGAATATTGCGTTTAAGAATGGGAAAAACAAGAACAAACTCCGGAAATCGAAAAACAAATACCCAAGATAAATAACACCAAGAATTTACGTGGTTCGGCAATATGTGCCTACGTCCACGGGACAGCAACAACAATCTTTCATTATATCAATAATGAGTACAACCAATAATCTTGCCAAATCTCTAGAACTAGGACTTGACGAAAAAACCTGAAAAAACAAGAACAAGAAATACACTATCTCTTTTCTTTTCTCTCGCACACACAATATTCTCTCACTCTAATCCCTTGAGTGATATACAACTTATTGTTTTGCTCCTTTTTCAAAACTAGTACAATAGCCCCTTTATATAGACATAATAAAGGTCTTCTTCAATAAGGATTATTAATCTTAATTGGAATCTAGTTATGAATCCTACTCCAATTGAGAAACTAACTCTAATTGGGTAAATAATTCCAACTGGGAAAACAATTTAATCCTCTAAGACTATTAATTCCCAATAGACTTAGGACAACTAATCATGGGCTGGAAAAAACCCAACACTACATGCTCTGGTTTATGATATTGGTACAGTGGATGAGACATGGGAATGGGTCAATCTAAAATAGGTATACTGCAACTGATTCTCGTTTCTTTCGTAGGCCTTTTATCCTTTTGTAGGATATAGTCTGTCTCATAAATAACTAATTTTTTTTTCTTTTCTGTTCTTACGTTTTTGCACATTATGATAAATGAGTTTGTGCGGGTTTATAGCCCTGTGGTGAAGAGAATTTACCTCTATACCCGAGGTCCCAGCTTGATTCCCCCTGCCCTATCCCATCTATTGTTGACTGAAAACTGAAAAAACAAATGATTTCCACTGTCAGGAGAAACTGAAAATACAATGCTATATAAAGCTACGCATTTAGGAGTAAAGTAATTTAATATTTGTTCTTAGCCCTTGGTTTATAAATCCCAACTTTAAAATGCCAAGTATATGTGTCTGTTAATCCGGTTGCGTTTGGAATGGAAATGGTTTTGAATGGTTCTGATTTTCATTAATTTTAATTCATCTGCTAATCTTAGTTTTATGTATTAGATAGCTGTTTAACCTCTCACATTTTTTCTTGTTTAGCCTCTCACAATTTTTGTTGTTTAACCTCTCACGTTTTTTGTTGATTGAATTTGGTTACTAACTTGTGAATGTGATATGCAGAACTCTCTCTGTTGAAACTGGAGACAGGCAATGGTTCTTTTTCAGTCCAAGAGATCGGAAATACCCTAATGGAGGAAGATCAAGCAGGGCAACCAGACACGGGTATTGGAAAGCTACAGGAAAGGATCGTACCTTGTATGCTATTCACGGTCTGTTGGATTGAAGAAGACCTTAGTTTATTACAAAGGCCGTGCACCTAGTGGGGAGCGCACCGATTGGGTGATGCACGAGTATACCTTGGATGAGGAAGAGCTCAAGACATGCCAGAATGTACAGGTATTAATTGGAATAACACCCTTTTCAATATGCTCTTGAATTTCTTTTATTCTGTAAACGAAGGGTTGGTTTGGTATTGCTGTGATTCGAAAAAAGTTGCTTCTGTTGTGCTGTGAGATTAAGCGGTTGTGAAATAAAGCTATAGAGTGTTTGGTAAACTTTTTTGTAAAAATGCTTTTGAAAAAAAAAAAAAAACATTATTATAGTGTTTGGTAAACTTTTATGTAAAACAGATGTGAAAAAAAATCGATTTTTCAAAGCTGGGTTTTGCAGCTTCTTGTTTTTGGCCTTTTTTCACCCAAAACTGTGAAAAAAAAGCTGAAGCTGAATGTTTACCAAACACAAAAAAGCTTCCAACTTTTTTTGATATCGACTTTTTTTCAGAATCACCTCAGTACGAAACCAGGCCTAAAACTGACCATTTTGTTCTTCCTTTGTTTTAGCAATACTATGCTCTCTACAAGGTTTACAAAAAACAAACGCGCCTCTGAAACAAGTAGCCCATTAAAATGTGTTCCATTCGGTTTAATAATCAACCTACACTCCAGTTGGACTCTCGTAGCCGAACGTTGCAATAATTAATATTTCTATGGTGGGGAATCTAGCATGATGGTAAAAGAAATGGAATTCGAAGGAACAGGTGGGCTGAAAAGGAAGTAATAAAATAAAGTGATTTAAAGTGAGATAAGAGAGTGAGCTCTCGGCACTGGGACTAGACCTGGTAATTCCTGACACGACTCGATAATTCGACACGATATGACACGAAATTAACAGGTGTTTGGGTCGACACGATAACGAATCGGGTTGTTATTGGGTAACCCGATAAGCACCTGGTAAGATAACGGGTTGGTTCGGGTATACACATGAGTAACATAATACACAAAGCAAAATATTAATTTTATAATTTTGTAATCCTAAAAAAATACTATAATAATTATATATATTAAATTAACAATTTTATACCCCTACAAATTATAATAATTATATATATTAAATTAAATTTTAAAAATTGTTGGATCATTGGATTGGTTGAGATTTAATCTGAGCCGTCCATTGTGCATTAGGTTGGAGTCTTTGGTTGCGGGTTGCAGAAAGAATATGGAGAGCTCAGGAGGAAACCTTGTAAAACGGGTTGTCCTCCCTCTTTATTTCTTCACGTATACTGTTGTATGTATTTGTATAATTATGTGTAACTAATTTCTTTTTGTTCCACACAAATTATCTGTAACAAATTTGTATCATTAGATCGTAGTACTAAGTGACAATTAATTCATAGTTATTGTCTTTCTTTAAAAAAAAAAAAGTAGTTTTATTTATTAATAATTACTGCCTAAAAATAAAAACTTAAAACTTAAAAAGAAATAAATTGTAAAATAAAAAAAATGTAAAATATATATTTTTAATATATAATAAAAAACTAAATAAATAAAATAAAATTTTGGTTTGTTTGATCACAATTAGAGGTAGCATATGGTAATTGGAACAAGGTTTAAGAATCAAGCTCTTGCTGCCTTTGACCCTGAACCAAAGAGAATTGCAGGGAGGTTCGCTAGAGAAAGATATTTAGTGCAAGATCCCAGCCTACGTGACACTTTTCTTGAAAAGTTGTTTCGTGATACTGAGAGCAGCGCAACTATTTTCCAGCCTTTGGCCCTGATCTCAACCATCGCACTTGCCCTACCTGCTGCAGGTCAGCCTTTGAGGAATTCATTGGCTGCAAGAGTCAATGCACTGCCAAGGTGCATTGTATACCTAGAACACATCCTCAACATTTTGCCATCCTTTCATGGGTTGCCAAACAGCGACCCTAACATGCATTTGACTGATTTTCTTGAAGCATGTGATAACACCATAATAAGAGGTTGCTTGTTTCCTTTCTCTATGAAGGACAAAGCCAAGACGTGGCTACACTCTCTTCCTACCAATAACATGTCAACTTGGACACAGTTGCAAGAAAAGTTTCTCAACAAGTTCTTTCCATCTTTCAAGACTCTTGCACTTTAAGAAGGAGATATTGGCATTCACCCAAAAGCCAAACAAATATTTCCATGAAGCGTGGGAACGTTACAATGAGCTGTAAGTAAAATGTCCTCATGCTGGGTTAATTCTGACCTTCAAATGAACATCTTTTAAGATGGTCTCAATGTCACCACCAAAAGTCAAGTGAAGCATCTGTTGGAGGGTCACTACTGTCGAAATTAGCAAGGGAAGCTTTTGAGTTGTATGATATGATGGCTCTAGAATCCCAACAATGGACAGAAGAACAAACACAAAAGAGGGGAGTTTTCGAAATTTCTCAAGGTTATCCTAATGTTTCTACCCAAAATTTTAAGTTGGATAAAACTCTCAACGCCAAGTTTGATGCCTTAATGCATGGCTCCTCCGTGCCCAATGTCCAAGAAGATTGTGTCATTTGTAGTGTGACAACTCATGACATTATTCAGTGCCCCAACAAGGATGTTAACCTAAGCTCATGCAAGAGCATGTCAATATGGTAAATAATTATAATATACCTAAGAATGACCCTTTTTCCAATACATATAATCCGGGGTGGAGGCACCATCCCATTCTTAATTGGGGTGGCAACGAACAGGCTTGCCAATACCAACATCCCCACCAGCCAACCAATGAGCCAAGTAAGCCATCTCTTAAAAACCAAATGTCCCAGCTTGCTCAACATATAGCCATCCCTTCTAATAACGTCAGCAACTTCATTCAATCCAGACAGAAACAACGAGTGTCGAAGTGTTACCTGAAGTGTTACCTGCAAAAATCAGATAATTGATACTTCTTGCAAGAATCACTTTAAGTGCTCTTGAAATCCAAAAACACTTCCATTGAAAAGCGCTTTCAGTCATTTTATAAGTACTTAATGAATATTAAATATTAAAAAAAAAATCATGATGAATGGAAATATAAATTAAGTGGATATGAGAAAATAGAACATATGAGTGGACGTAGCAGCACACTTCAAGATGAAATTGCATTTGCAAACGAAAATGATTTTAGACATGTTAATGATGCAGTGAATTCAGAGAAGATCGAGGCTAGGTTTGAGATAAATAAAACCTTGAGGCCATAGTTTGCTCGAATATTAACTTAAGCATCTCAAGTGAACGCTTCACTCTGATGAGAATTGTCGAAGCACCACTTTGGTGCTTAAGGGTGTGTTTGTTTGAGCTCCTTAGGTTTCATTGGACTAGACTGGCTTACTAGTCTATGTTTGGTTTGATCCGGGACTGTCTTTAATGGGATTAAGTCGGACTCGTTCCGACTAAAGGCTTCGCTACCTCATCTTAGCTAGGACCCCTGAAAAGGTTGGGATTGCTAATCCCACCTCTCTAATATCTGCATCGTTTGCGATCTGCAACCATGTGTTGCCAAATCCAGTCATCAAATCCTATGGTCTCGTCGATCTCCATCATCCCCGCAAACCCATCACCAAATCTTGTCGTCTTGCTGATCTCCTTCGTCTCGCAAACCCAACCTTCTATTTGCTTCAAATTGATTTCTCTCCCTCTTATGAAACCCAACCCACAACCCATATTTCCCCTCTTTGCTTCAAGAAGGAATACCTAGTTGGATTTGCTTTGGATTTAATCCAACCCCAAGAACTGAAATTGTAATCTCAAAGAACTGAAATTTAAATATCAAAACAATTTCAAAGTTTCATATTTTGAAGAAGAGAAGAACAGAGCAAAGTAATTTGAGTGAAAATGGCGAAAAAGAAAGAGTAGGGAGGGTGACAATGGACGAAGAAAAAAGAGAGTAAAAATGAGAAAGGGCAGGAAGACCATGGGCGGAGAAAAAGAGAGGTTAAGAGAGAGGAAGAAATTATAAAAGAATAAATAAATATATTAATATTAAAATATTAATAGATATTGGTTAAATAATATAATATTAAAGTTTATTAATTATCCTATTTTTTAGTCTGACACTGCACCAAACGCTTCACTAAGTTAATCCAACTTAGTCTAGTCTAAGCCAGTCCAGCTTAGTCCCTAAAACTAATCCAATCCGAGATAATCCGGTGCAACAAACACACCCTAATAGTATTATGTTGTATTTCACAGTCAAGCAAATCTTCTAGGGCATTTTACCGACTTTCCTGCCTTTTCAATCCCACTAACCTGGCAACCACATTAATCAAAATTTAATTTAAAAAAAATAAAAATACAAATAAACCAAAGCTCACATTCAAAGGGAAGTATATATGAACAAAATCAAAAGGAAAATATAAATAATTAAGATCATCTTTGAAATATGTAAAATGTCTGAAAATGTGTGTATTATATAACTTAAAAATATATTTGAAATTCAATGCACCGGAATTTCAATATCGAAATTACTCACCCTCACCAGAAGAAGTAAAAAAAGTAGTATATTTTCATTTTTACATCTCATGCATCACCATACATAAGAATAATAAGAAATATTTGGGAATTTATATAATTGAGTTTTTTATTTAGTATTTTTTCCTTCCTTTTATTATTTTAACGCAATGAATAAAAATTTCATCACATTCAATATTTAAAAAAAAATCAATAACAGAAAAAGTTAGATGCATTTCATTTTCATCATGAAATTTATATTCTCCTACTAGAGCAAAACATGTCTCTAGAGTTATAAAATGTTCATTTACATTCTCAATTTTACATCCTTGTCCTTGCACTGGAAGTTGCTCTAAGAAACTAAATTAGCTATAACTTGTAAACCATTAAATCATCATGTTCAATATCATAGTGTATATGGTGTTGGATTTCCACTCATTTCAAGTTTGAATCCCTCTCTCTTAACTTATTATAATAGTTTAAAACCCTCCCTCTCCCATTAATAATAATAAATTTTTTTATAAAAAAATCCATTAAATCAAAAGGAAATATGAGCAAATCAATTATAAAGTTGAGGAACACTGAATAAACAATAAGGACGTACATAAAATAAAATTTGGTCCCCTTTTAAATAAAATCTGGAGACTCAAGTTGGACAACTTGTTACAAAGTTCAACAAAAGAGAGAATTGAAGGTTTCCAAGTCAACCTTAGCAAAATCCAAGAGGGATGGAACACTGCAAGGTGATAAGGACTCTGAGAAGTGGCAAAAGTTGACAATAAAGAAGTTGTTCACCATGAGGATGAATTGGACCAAGAAGAGCCATATGAAGAAGCGCCAGTAAATTGCAAACTCTCAACCAGGAGCTGTTTTCGTAGCTGATCCTACAACAAGTGATGTAGTGCAATCTGAAGTGCTTTCTTGACCTAAATCTCATGCAAATAAGGAAAAAGGATCTTGACACTTTGTTTGCACCTTATGATATGCCACCATACGTTCCACCTTTGCCATTTCCACAAAGGCAACAACAACATTCCAAGGATCAACAAGCCACTGATTTCATGAAAACTTTGGCTAAGGTTCAAATCAACTCGCCTTTATTGGATGCTATCAAAATGATCCCATCATATGCCAAATTTCTGAAGGAGCTGTGTTCCAATAAGAAAAAGTTATTGGAATATATGAGAAGGTAGTTCTAACGGAGCAATGCAGTGATGTCCTACTACATAAGCTACCACCCAAGAAGAAAGATCCAAGTGTTGATAGACTTAGGTGATAGTGTTAACCTTATGCCTTATTATGTGTTTAAGAAATTAGGTAAATGAGAACTCAAGCCAACATATGTGAGTCTTCAATTAGCGGACAGGTCTATGAAATATCCCTTGGGTATTTTGGAAGATGTAATTATTAAGGTGGATCGATTCCATCTTCCAGCTTTTTTCATTGTACTTGACATGGAAGAAAGACAAGGGAGTGCCACTCATATTGGGCCGACCATCCATGGCCACTGCCCGAACACTTATTGATGTGGAAGCAAGTACATTGACCTTAAGAGTGCAAGGAAATTCAGTTGTGCTCAAACTCTTTGAAGCTGTCAAGTGTCCTCTCAAATCAGAGAAGTGTTTTCATATTGATATCTTGGATGGGATTGTGCATGCAAACTTTGCCTCACGATCATCCAATGATGAACCATTAAATTGCCTCATTAACCAAAGATGCTAATTCACATACGAAAGAAAATGCGGTGAACCTCATTGTTGTAGTAGATAGTACACCAGTTCAGAATTCAAAGTGGTGACATGTGTATGAAAGCCTTGGAGGGCCTAAGCAACCTCTTCTTCCTTCAAGCGAGCGAACTCCCAAGTTAGAGCTCAAGCCTTTGCCAATCCACCTTGGGTATGCTTATCTAAGAGAGAAGCAGAAGCTACATCCAAATGAAAACGAAGAAATAAGGAATGATGCATAGGAGAATGTAGAAATTTATAAGGATAAAGCCAAGAAGTTTCATGATGCTCACATCTGTCGAAAAGAATTTCATCCCGAATAGAAAGTTTTGCGCTTTAACTCAAGGGTGAAGCTGTTCCCAAGAAAGCTCAAATCACGTTGGAAAGGCCCATAACTTGTCGTACTGGTCCATCCTTAGGGAGCTGTGGATATTCAAAATATGCACACCGGTTTTGTTTTCAAAGTTCAGGGACACCGCTTAAAGTTGTTCAATGAGTCCCCTTATGATCTTGCTACAGATTCCATCACTTTGATGGATGTTAGTTGAGATGAATTGCCAACAGGATGTTTAGCTCTACATATTAATTAAAACACTTCTTGGGAGGCAACCAAAGCTTTCTATCTTTTCTTTTCAAGTTTGAAGATTTCTGTATTTTGAGTGTTTAATTCTTTCTTTTGATCTTGTGTTGTAGATAGTTCTTTTGACGTTTCCAGAAAAACTTTCTGGAAGTTTCTTGGGAAAAGGTACATCTCTCTCGTGCATAAATTTCATCAGTCTTTTCCTTTTCATTCTTTTCTCTATATCCTTCTTTTAAAGCTGAACATTACAGAAACAGTTCTAAATATGTTTGGAGTGCAAAAACCAAAGCAAATTGCTGACTTATACTTCTCCTTTATTTTGAATTGACCAAAAGGTTTTGGGAGCAGAGGTAATTAATTTTCCTAGAAGAAGAAGCTGATGAACAAAGAAGCAAGAGAGGAGATTTTTCCAGGTCCACAAGAAGAATAATATTCCTCACATATTTTCCTATATATCTTTTAAAAATACATCCATTTTTGTTTCTACTCAAGTAGAAAATATTTTCTTTTGCACCTAAGATACATTTAATTTATTCTTTTTTCTTTCTTTTTTGTTTGGTTGTTGGGAGAGTAATGTTTCTTGAATTTTTCTGCATACCCTTTCATTAATGGACGGAGCTAGAAACTTTCGATAATAAGGACAATTCGAATGATTAAATTCAATTAAACATTTGATTTTGATATATATACTTTATCGTGAACAATATGTCACAATTTTGAATTTTTTGCATCAGCACGTATAACATAAACACATTCCTTTTCGTCCTCCCTTATAACATCACACTTTAAATAAGCAGTATATTAAATCATTTCATCCTGGAACTTTAAAAATATTGTTTCTGTGTATAAACCATGCATATGCTTTTCAACTGGAAATAATGGCTTCAAATCATGTTACAAAATCCCATAAAGAGTTGCGTTTTGAAACATATTTCTTGAAGAAAGTATCCCCACTTTCAACTCTGTAACTACTCCTGCAGAAATATATGCATGCAAAATGCGGAACCTTATTGCTTTCGGAGTTGTATCTTAGGTGCAGCCATTCGTGATTCTCCAATGCACTATGTTGCAATAATGCATGCTTCCATCTTTCTTCACATTTTTCAGTAGTCTCGAACTCGTAGACACGAGCTTCAAAATGTGGCAGATAAGCGGAAAACATTGGGCCAAATATAGTTGTCAAGGTCCTCTTTTTCTCTAGAGGCGTGTATTTGGTATGACCCAAAACGGACAAAGGATGGAGAAACCCTGCAAACAATTGCACCAGGCTCCTCTTTTGGACTGCCAGTGCAAATAAGGACATGAGGAATTTCTTTTAACAAGAGAACATGAGGAACATGTATTCCTAAAATTTATTCCTTTTTGAGCAAGATATTGATATTTTAGCATAAGATCAAAGCAAGTAGGCTAATAATATCAAAGAACAAAGAGAAATTCTTTTAACAAGAGAACATGAGGAACATATATTCCTAAAATTTATTCCTTTTCGAGCAAGATATTGATATTTTAGCATAAGATCAAAGCAAGTAGGCTAATAATATCAAAGAACAAAGAGAAATTATCTCAATAGGGAAAGATCAAAGCAAGTAGGCTAATAATATCAAAGAACAAAGAGAAATTATCTCAATAGGGAAAGATCAAAGCAAGTAGGCTAATAATATCAAAGAACAAAGAGAAATTATCTCAATAGGGAACAAAATCGTGTATGGTTCTCACAGTAAAACATGATTAGGTATAAAAATACTCATTGCATAGAAATCTAATTAACACACTCATAGAACATGTCGCGCGTGACAAATTTTCCTGTGGTCACAAGACAGAGAGCTCGAGTTGTTGGAATTCCCAGATTATGCATTGCTTCACTCCAGAGGAATTCCTGGATGCTACTACGAAGCACAGCAAGGCCATCTGCAAACCGACTGTAAGGAGTCTTTCCAGCACCTTTAAGCTGAAGTTCCCACCTTTCTGACTTAGAATTAAGAACCTCCCCAAGAGTAATAGCCCACCCATCTCCCAACTGACCAGCCCACATGCCGAATTGATGTCCACCATAGCATTGAGCATAAGGGAACCTGCATAAAATAAAGCATCCATCCAGGCTGCATGAAAAAATACAAGAAGCCCAAATTCGAGTCTCATAACATAATATTCATAGAAGCACTTACGATCCCACTGAATGAGACGCCCAGAGAATATAAGCAGAAAATCTGGCCTTTCAAATCTGTAACTCCAAACAAGGTGGCAAATTAGTCCCATGAAACATGGCATACCACACATGCAAGACATACGTACTCATGCATCATTCATCAAAGTGAAGTATGGTATATCAGTCAATGGTTCAAGGTACAGTAAGTAAACCAAAGCAATCATCCGAGATACAAGATGAAAAACACATGTAGATAGCAAGCAATAGCCTCAGCAAAATATCAGAACTCGAAGAAAAGGAAATTTCAATCAATAACAGAAATCTTGAGAAAACATGTGGAAATTTGGTGACTCCATATGTACAAATATCTGGGGGACTAATTTAGCATATTTCCACATACGAGTTATAATAGTGTCATGTTATTTACAAACTGATCTAATTTCCTAAAGTGCCAACCACAAGGTTCTTGTGCAGAGGTAAAAACAGATCCACATTCGACATGAAGGACCATCAAAATCATTACCCATAATATATGCTGTCAAACACATTTTTTTTTTTGTTCTTTCTGATTCTACTAAACTCACTCTTAAGATGAAGTTTATTTTCTCATCCATGTTCACAAAAAGCATTAACACTTGATGTTCCCTGGAGCACAAGAAACACGAATACTCACTCTTTAGGAGGATCTATCCATCTTTGGCACAATTCCATCAAAGCAAGAGATCTATCACAATCAACCCTATCAATGACACAATTCCATTGCCAAATCAAGCGAGCTCGATAAGAAGGATCTATCCGTCTTTCACGATTCTAATTACAACATAACACCCCCTCAGCTAGTAAAAATCAACTGGAGCTCAAAGCAAGAAATCAAATCACAATCAAACCTATCAATGGCACAGTTCCATAGCCAATTTAAGCTAACCCAACTAACAACACTCGGACTGTAAGCCACTCAGCAATTTCTTGATTAGTAAGTATAAATTTCTAAGCAGTTATGAATATATTTAACAACTTTTCTGATTTGGGCCCGAAACAACAGCGCAAAAGTGAAAGCCTTTAACTGGTACACAAACACACACCCCACATATGTTTCATTTTCTTGTTTGGTTTTCCTCCACTTTCTCAGCAACCAAACAGAACCCAATTCACAACACACAAATCGTAAGTCACTTGGCGATTTCTCGATTGAGTAACTACAATGTTCAAAGAATTTATGGTTAAATTTAACAACTTTTCCGAGTTGGCACAATTCAAAAACGCAAGTGGAAGCCTTGAGCTAGTAGCAAACACGTGACACACCCCACATGTACGATAAACTTTCCTTTTTCCTCCACTTTCTCAGCAACCAAACAGAAAATAACCCAATTCCTAATACACATAAAAAATCAAAGCTAATCTCTCGTGGAATGGTATCAGTCCGGGGATCGCCAGGTAGCTCTCCGGTAAACAAGTTGTCCCAATTTAGATCTTCGAGCTTCAACCTAACCCTCTGAGTGTTACTTACACCATCTTCTCATCGCCGGCCAAGCTCTGATTCTGCAAATCGTGCGTCACGGAGTCGACCGACGCGGCGCTGGCCTCCGGCGGGGGTGAGTCCATGGGAGCTTGCTGTTGGCTGCGGCCGGAGCTGAGGTTGCATGCGAGGAGGGGCAGCCTGGGAATTCCAAAGTGGTTGGAGGGGTAAAATGGGAATTTGGAAGGGCGACGGCGGAAGTTGAGGCCCTTGAGGGCGGTAGAGAGAGAGAGGCGTGGGAGGGGAAGGGAGGAGAGTGAGGAGGAGGCTTTAGAGGAGAAATGCGATAGGATTTACATTTTCTTCTGTCGGGATTTTTTGTCTATCTAAATAAAATTTGAGTAAAATTGATATATAACCATTGTTCTAAAAAATTTCGACTAGCGCTACACAGTTCATGTGTAGGCGTTAATTGGTCACCATTTGATTAATATATAGGCATGTAAAATTAAGAAAGAGAGTTTAGATCTGTTTAGACTCTGTCTAAACTTTCTTAAGTCGCGACTCTTATTTTGACAGAAAATAGATAACTTTCATTTTGCATTTTATTTTTATAATAAATTATAAAAGACTTGTTGAATATTTAGATCAACACTCATTATATGTTTGTTTCACATGTTTTCAATGTGTTATAATACTTTATAATCTTTATGTCATTCTGTTTTACAATTTATGTATCAAATACAATTATGTATTTTTTTAATATAAATAGATATTTATTTATATATTATATAATAAATTTAATTAAAAAAACGTCTAGGCTGCCCCGCCTAAACTCTTAAACGTTATATCTTTGCTCACTGCCTGACTAGCGCTTAACGCCTTTTAAAACTTGGAATATAACTACAATTTTGTGAGCCAATTTTATAAATAATCCACTTTATTTGTTACGATTGAAATAGGTCCGATGAGTCCCACATCTTTATTTCTATACCAAATTTATCACACAAGTATTTAATCTCTTGATTTCAAGATTATTTTTCTTTTTCTTTTCTGAAACATTTAAAGAATAAAATAATCCTAAACCATAGGATTGCGGGTAAAAATTTAATCTCCTAAATCATTGCAACGTTGATGGATTCGCAGTGGCCTTAGAAGCAAAAAATTCCGAGGCTCCCATCGTCTGTATGTATACAAGGATTGATATTTCAAGTTAATTGGGGCTATTCATCTCCTATTTCTTTTTCTTTTTCATATTTTCCCTCTTGATTCCTAATTATTTATTGTCTCAATGGATTAAAGTTTCCTACATATAGGAATACTAGAGAAATGCTAAGCGGATTTTCTGAAAGTGGGATTTTTCATGTATTCTCTGTCACTTCATAGTTTAACGTCAATTATAGTAACAACATTATAAAACACTATGCAAAAAAATAAAAATAAATAAATAACAGAAAGTCTATGGAAAGTCTCATTGTTGAGAAAGTCTCTTTAACATTTCTCGGCATAGTAATCTGATTAGTGCATTGTTTGCGTGGAAATTTGCATATGCATTTCCATGCCGTTTGAATAAAGCATCTTACCCAACTAAAAAGAAAACAAAATGCTCCATTGGTTTCCCTTGCTCATGACTTAATTAAACCACTGAGAATCAACTTAGATAAGTGGCCATGTGTCCATCTGCAAAATTATTGTGGCTTTGCTTTTAAAGTCAAGAAAAAGACTTACATTTTTTAGGGCCCTTGTGTTCAGGCGGCTGAGGCTCTAGCCATTCTTCGTGGTTGTGAGTTGGGTCACTCTTTGAGTCTCACTCGTGTGGTTATTGAATCTGATTCCTTGCAGTCTATTTCGTGTTTATAGGGTAGCATCACAAATGACAGTGGGAGGCGTTTCCAATCTTATCCAAGTGCAGGCAAGTTGGTAATTCTTTCCATGACTGTTGCTGGTCTTGGACTCCAAGATCAGCCAATATGGCGGCCGATAGGTTGGCGTCGCACAGGTGTGTGGAGATGTGTGATTTTATTTGGGTTGACCGACCCCCATCTTCACTTGTTGATGTACTTAATAAAGATGGACTACCTTGCCCACATTAGTTTTATTCGGTTGTGCAAGGGGTGACACTCCTGCTTCCTGGTAGTGTCGAGTTTTCTTCCCCTTGCACTTCCGGCTTTGTTTTTTGGTTGTTTGCCTCATTGTGGGCTTTCGGTGTATGCTTTGGCATCTTTGCCCTGGCTATAAATTCCAGTTTACCAAAAAAAAAAAAAAAAAGACTTACATATAATTGTGAAAAAAATCAACATGGTATGCCATCTAAGTACTAGTACTACCGCATTTAACAGTAATTGCTATCAACTTAGATAAGTGGCCATGTGTCCATCTGCAAAATCTTTTTAAGTCAAGAAAAAGACTTGCATATAATTGTGAAAAAAATCAACATGGTATGCCATCTAAGTACTAGTACTACTGCATTTAACATTAATTGCTTTTTGTTTAGGTAAATAAATTCATTGAAAAATCAAAAGTGCACAATTACGAATGCTGAATGAAATAATTGTTGATATGATTTTACAATTAATTTTAATCTGAATCGACTCCAGTTGAAATGGTTGTTGTCATCTGATAGTTAAATTTTCTAGGTTCTCTTCTTAATTTGGAAAACTTTTTTCCTACTTGTTTTATAATCATTTCAATTTTCAAAAATGTTAAATAAAAAAGGCAAGTAAAAAAAAACTAATTTTTGAAGGAAATTGACAATCGCACACAAATTTAGCTATTTACACACTCCTACTTAATTATAGTCGTGGATTCTATTTGGTTTATTCAATTTAATATCTAGAAATAGTCACTTAGTAATATGGTCTAGTAGTAGCAATAATGTGATTCAAATTCTTCTTTGGTAAGAATAGAACCTAAAATGTCTCACTTACAACTGAAGAGAAATATCACTAAACCGTAGTACTAAGTGACAATTCACCTCCCATTTTGAAAACTCAAAAAAACTATCAATTTTTATTTTTGGAAAACTAAAAATAGTTACCAAATATATATTAAGTTTCATTTTTTAATAAAAGTGAAAATTGAAACTGAAAACGAAATTATCATTTAGTGGCTCCTATTTTCGTTATTCACGAATTTCCTTAACTTGATTGCATCTAAAAACCTGTCTAGTGATTACAAGTATTGTGGGACTCATTGTCAAAGTATGTAAAACCTTCTTTTTTACCAAAAAAAAAAAAGTATGTAAACCTTCAAACGTGAACTATTTTCACTCACTACTACTGATATTTCAGTCTATATATTGTGTACATGAAAGCAAAGATTTCAAATTTCAAATATTGTGGACAAATATCTAAAACCCACCTACCTTTTTAAACCTACTTTTTTAGTGAGAACTACAACGATACGAAGGGACATGTGAATTAATATAAATTGAAAGACAAGGCTCACTATCTCTTAGCATAAGATTTGAAAACCCTAGTTGAAGCATGTCTCACCGGTGTGGCTTTTATGCTACGCATTATTCAATAGTATGGGAGTTTTAATTGTTATATTTGATTTTTGCAACTATTTACATTTTTATTTTCAACCTCAACCAACCATGTCTCACATCAAAAACCTAGAAAACCTTGGTTCATTAGTAGTGGGTCACTAGATTGTCTCTTCCTTAATTGGGACAATAAATTTGTTAAAAAACTAAAGTTTCAAGTTAACCCAACTATATATTGGTTTGTACATGTGGTCAATGTCAATGTTCAACTAGTAGTGAGCTAATAAACCATCTCTAAAACCTCAATTGAAGCATGCTCCGCATCAAAAAGTTAAAAACCTCGATTGGGGCACTATATTGTCTTTACCCAAATTGGAACAATGAATTTAAAACGCTGAAGTCACGGGTTGGCCCAACTATTGGTTTGCACATGTGACCAGTATTTTGTTTGATTAGTAGTAAGCTGATGAACCATCTATAACTTTCATGCCCTGTTTCTAAAGTCATCAAAGTCGGAAAGGAATAATCCAAAAACCTTGTATGGGCCTCTTGTGAAACTGATGCTTTGAAGTCTATCTACATTTTCTACACTTATTTCTCTAGTATATGTAATGGATCTTAGCGACGACTAACTTCTTTGGCATTATTCCTGACCAGATTCCAGCCTCACCAACTTGGAGAGACGATTTAGACGTCTCAGGCAATCATCTATCCGACAGAATCCTAGCGTCACTATCGGAGTCTTCGTCCAAGACCTCAATGCACTACCGTTGAGGGCAACCCGAGACTTCGCCTCAATGCACTGCTATTGAGGGCAACCCGATACTTCGCAGGTCCCCACTTTCGAATTAGTGCAAGTAATAATACAACTAAGAATATGGAAGATGTATGTGAAAATTGTAAATGTTAAGACTGAATCTCACATTAAGTAATTAGGAAAACTAATGAAAATGGCTTGAAAACTTTGAGTTTTAATGATAAGGACAAAATAAAGGATAAAGTGAATAGTATCAGGATTGACTTTTTAGTGTAAAAATGTGGTTTTTCGTTAAAGTGAACAGTACCGGGTGCTTTTCGTTAAAGTTCCCGTAGTAATGTAGGTTACTCCTCGTATTGTCAATTGGTTGTATAGTGAAACATCAACTATTTTCAATAAATTTACCAGTCTTTGCACCCAGAAGGTGTTGCGCCACTTTAACAAAGAAATAGCGAAGCCTTCGAGTACTCCTATGGTTGTTCAATCGCTAGATGCAAAACGAGATCCTTCCTTTCCAAATGAGGATGAAGTTCCTTATCTAAGTGCGATAGGCGCTTTATTGTACTTAGCTCAATGCACTAGACTCGACATCTCTTTCGTTGTTAATCTTTTGGCAAGATACAATAATTCACCAACATGCAGACATTGGACTGGTGTTAAAGACATCTTTCGTTACCTTAAGAGTACTACGGATTTGGGTTTGCTATATCCCTACGGATCCTCGAGTGATGCCGCACCCCATTATCTCGAGTCAATTCTCACCTTGTTGGTTATGTCGACGTATGATACTTATCTGATCCGCACAAGTTCTCAAAAGGGTTATGTCATTACTGTTGGACGCACCGCAATCTCTTGGAGGTCAACTAAACATACCTTAGCAGCCACTTTGTCTAACCATGCTGAAATTCTTGCCTTACATGAAGCAACTTGGGAATTCTTTTGGCTGAGAGCAATTGTGGGCCATATTTGAAGCTCTTACGATCTTTACCTCGTCATAGACGTCCCAGCGACGATCTATGAAGACAACGTAGCATGTATCGAACAGCTCAAGAAGGGTTACATCAAAGGAGACAACACCAAGCACATTGTGCCAAAGTTTTTCTTCTCACATCAACAATAAGAGCATCATAAGATTGAAGTCATGCAAATCCATTCATTTGACTTTGCATTACTCACGCATTTTTCCTTGGATTGTGGATTTTGTCCCTACTCGGGTTTTTACCATAGCCTTAGGGTTTTTTTGTGTAAGACTTACTTCCTTATGCAAGTTCCTACCTTATTTGAGAATAGCGTGTTCCCAGAATCAGTGCCGACGAGTCGACTTCCTCAACTCTACATGATGCCGAATCTACTTAAGTATTTACACACTCAAGGGGGAGTGTTATAAACTTCTTATTTAAGTGTGATTTTGTAAATATTAGATTAGATTTGATTCTAGTTATTCTTTCCTATTATGACTTGTATTCCTTGGAGGAGAATGATTTCTTTTCTTCTCTCTCTTATTACTATAAAAAAAGGCACTGCGTAGGGGGAATAACATATTCTCTACACAACCTTACAAACACATCTCTCTCTATATTTTCTCTGTGCCGTCAACCCTCTCTCCCTGTCAGTTAAATATAGGCCACAACATATTACATATATTAAAAACAATATTTTAAAATCATAATATAACAAAGTACTTATGTTCATCAATTTCATTCACCATATATAATAATTATAACACAAACATAATCAATTAAATTGTTATAATTCAGGGTTTGAAAATAAACATACCCCTAAAATGAGGGGAACAAAGAAATGAAAAAAAAGTTTTGCTACATCCTAGCAAAATGTATAGCTGTTTTGATAAAGTTGTATAGTTGTTTTGACCTTAGAGTAATGGATTTGGATCCCATCCAGATTCAAATTGTGGGGATCCTACAGATCCTCACATCTTTGTCATTTATAATATATCGTGCAGTAAAAAAATTATTTAAATTTTATCATTTAAAATTAAATACAAATAGTACCTAATGAAAATTAGGTGCACAATATACGAGGAACAGTTAGGATGTGAGGATTCCTAAGATCCCCGTAAAGAGGATCTAGGAAGGATCTTCATCCTAGAGTAATTGTTTTGCATGGGTCCCACTAATAAAACTAATAAAAAATTAAAAGTTGGAAATTAAAAAGAATAATGCTAAAGAGACCAAATTTTTAAATCAAATATGCAAACCAAAAGCAAATTTCTCCAAAGAACCAAAAGCAAATAGGATAATGGCTCTCTCTTCCCCGTCTTCTTCTCCAAAGAACCAAAAGCAAATTTCTCTCTTTCCTCTACTATCCCATTTCTGATTAAACTCCCTATCTGAAAAATGCATATCCGATTAGAAGATGACTTACTTTTTCCTGACGGCTAGCCTGAAAAAGACTAGCGGATCTGAATCTACCTCCCTGTGTGAAGATCTATGACTTTTGAAAGAGCCTAGCGGATATGAATTTGCCTCCTAGCCTGAAATAGCCTAACAAAATTCCGTTGACCGTGTCCGTGGCATGTACAAAGGTGTCTTGACCGTGTCCAAATCGTTAACTGTGTCCAACCTATATTGGGGGCGTGTCCGACACTCCGACACACCTAGACAACAAGAATCTCGATGGGTTTAGAAAAAGGAAAACTAATGAAAATGGCTTGAAAACTTTGAGTTTTAACGATAAAGACAAAATAAAGGGTAAAATGAATAGTACCAAGTTTGACATTTTAGTGTATAAATGTGGTTTTTCGTTAAAGTGAATAGTACCGTGGGCTTTTCGTTAAAACTCCCTTTAGAAAAAGAGTAGAATTTAGTCATTAAGGGTATATTAGTAATTGCATATCAAATTTTGATTATAATTATCATAAATTTAAGGACAATACTTGGATACAGGCTGTTCAGTACCCAAAATACTAACCTAATGACATGGCCCAGTAATATTAAAACACTTGTCATTTAAAACTCTTCCCAAACACTGGTTATCTTGTTAACCAAACACCCAAACTTTATCTTGAACCAACATCCAAACACCCATCATCTTCCTTCTTTCCCAGACCCGGCACCCCAACCGCTTTCCGTCAATCTCATCCCCACACATCCTCCCTCAACCTCTCCTTTATCCATCCCAGCTGCATCTCCTTCCCGTCGATCCCATTCCCACCCCCTCCTTCGTTGTCTCGACCGTAATCCCTTGTTCGAGTCTCCTTCGGACCTCTGTTAATCCCATTCACAACCCACAAACATGGAGAAAAAGAAGACCCATCCCCACGGATCTGGAATTATGTGTTATTGATTGTGAATGAAAAATTTATCAGTAGTAAAGAGATCTAAGTCCCCTGGGGTTGGTAAGAGGAGGATGGTGCATAAGGGCAACAAACAAGAAGGTTCGAAACTTGCCTTCTGGGAGGAAGGCCATTAAAATGGTCTATAAAAATGGGTCTCTGTTTCTCCATGGTTCAAGTCAGAGAGATGATAGCTGTTTGGTTGCAAGAATAGTAGATACTAGAAAGGAACGCCCCGTGCCATTCTGCGGGATTGAAAGCCGTACGGAAAGTTTGTATATAGTACTATTTACATACAAATGATAATACTTGATGTGTACATACTATTTGCATACAAAAGATTTGATAGATAGCCTTATTAAAAATCGTACAAAATCTATAAACAATCAGATTGAGAGGCATAACCGCATCTTGACTTTGAACTCTCTTGCATATTTTACAAAAATTAAAGACTAAATTAAATATAAAAAAATCCAACAAAATTTAATCACAAATTTCATCTGGGTAATTATCAAAATCGAAAAAAAAAGAAGAAGATTAAAAGGGTCAAAGGAAAGAATTAGGAGAAGAGTTAAATACTAATAAATCATAGAAATTTGTGATTAATGACTAAGAGTTAAATACTAAAAAAAAATTGAACAAAATTTAATCACAAATTTCATCTGGGTAATCTCCTACTTCGTAAATTTGTAAGGCCTAATGACTATGAGTTAATTTGGAGATTTGATATAACATCTCAAAAATTGAATGAATAATTCAAATAAAATGAAATCAAATTAAAAGAACCCATAACTTCAGAATTTTTTTCCTAAACCCTGAAAATTTGAACGAAGAATTCTACAAAAAAAAAAAAAAAGTAACCCAATCTGATAAAGACGTGAGTAAATGCATTTCATAAAGATGAATTCATAAGCTTAACACAGTTAATCATCCAAAAAGTAATAGAAGTTATCCACAACTTGACAGTTTTTTTTTCATGGTGTATGGATATATTTCCAACAGTTCTTTGTCATTTGTTTATATGCATTTGCACCTGCATCTGCATTTACTGCAGATATATTTGCACATGCACACATTTTTCCCTCTTTGGGTTTGATGGAGTGTGCAGCTAGTCAGAGCAGGAACGAAGAGATGGATGAGGAAACTGAATTTTCTCGCTATGCTATCGAAGAAAATGAACTACAGCTAAGAACCCAGCAGGTTGAATGGCAGCCTTGTAATAATACAAAATAAGCAAGGGTAAAGTCGGAACTACACTGTGATTATGAACAGTATTTCAGTTGTTTTCAATTTTAATATATATTGAATTTTACAAACATATACGTGTATGTTTGTTAGTGGGCCATTTGAGAGTCAGTATACTTGTCGTACTGAATAGTCAGTGTCTAAGTATTGTCCTAAATTAGTAAATTTAAAGTTTTAAAGTGGTGACCTTAATTTTATTTGGGATCCAAATTTTAAATAGTTTTCAAATTTCCCTATAAAATGAAAGAGTCTGAGAGAGGAGCAGAGACTTGGTGAAAAGAAGTTATAGAATGGAAAGGGTAGTGGTAAGGAAAGATGAGAGAATTATGACAAGGCTGGCAGATGAGTTCGAACAACTGGCCGCTCAGCTGAACTCTCCGGCACCGATCACCATGGAAATTGGCAAGTTCACCCAAGCCTGTCGTCTCGTTTCTCCTCTCATTCGACACCTAGGCGTCGCTTCGAAGTTCGCCGACATAGAGTACTCTGCTAAGGTATTATTCATCTCTTAAACTTGAGAGTTTGATGCTTTTTGGTGAAGGGGAGATTTGGGTTGCAACCTTGTCATTGCCTTCTACATTTGCATCAAATTTCAAAAGTTTGATATAAAACTTGGGTGTTCTTTAGGGTTTGGTGGATTGTGATTGATGAGTGCTTTGATTTCTTTGGTGCATTTGACTCATGGGAAATATACACATGATTAAATCAGTTACTCATTTTTAAATACATAATAAAACTTGAGGATACTATACAGACAATAAAAAGGGACCAAATTTTATTTTATATACGTCCTTATTGTTTATTCAGTGTTCCTCAACTTTATAATTGATTTGCTCGTATTTCCTTTAGATTAAATGGATTTTTTATAAAAAAAAATTATTATTATTAATGGGGGGAGAGGGTTTTAAACTATTACAATTATTTAGAAGAGCAAAAGTTTCAAACTCGAAATGGATAGAAACTCAACACCATACACACTAGGATATTGGACCACATGTTGATTTAATAGTTTATAAGTTATAGCTAATTTAGTTTCTTAGAGCAACTTCCTGTGCAAGGATATGTAAAATTGAGAAATGTAAATGAACATTTTATAACTCTAGAGACATGTTTTGCTGTAGTAGGAGAATATAAATTTCATGATGAAAATGAAATGCATCTAACTTTTTTTTGTTATTGATTTAAAAAAAAATTAATGTGATGAAATTTTTATTCATTGCGTTAAAACAATAAAAGGAAGGTAAAAATACTAAATAAAAAACTCAATTATGTAAATTCCTAAATATTTCTTATTATTCATATGTATGGTGATGCATGAGATGTAAAAATGAAAATATACTACTTTTTTTTTTACATCTTCTGGTGAGGGTGAGTAATTTCGATATTGAAATTCCGGTGCACTGAATTTCAAATATATTTTTAAGTTATATAATACACATTTAAGACATTTTACATATTTCAAAGATGATCTTAATTATTTATATTTTCTTTTTTATTTTGTTCATATACTTCCCTTTGATGTGAGTGTTTCTTTGGTTTTGTTTAATTAAATTTTGGCTAATGTGGTGGTTACCAGGTTAGTGTGATTGAAAAGGCAGGAAAGTCAGTTAATACCCTAGAAGATTCGCTTGACCGTGAAATACAACAGAATACCTTTAAGCCCCATAATAGTGCTTCGAGATCCCTCATCAGAGTGAGGCGTTCACTTGAGATGCTTAAGATAATATTCGAGCAAACTATGGCCTCAAGGTTTTACTTGTCTCAAACCTAGCCTCGATCTTCTCTGAATTCATTGTTTCATTAACATGTCTAAAATCATTTTCGTTTGGAAATGCAATTTCATCTTAAGTCTGCTGCTACGTCCACTCATATGTTCTATTTTCTCATATCCACTTAATTTATATTTCCGTTCATCATGAATTTTTTTAATGTTTAATATTCATCAAGTACTTTTAATGAAAGTGTTTTTGGGTTTCAAGAGCACTTAAAGTGCTTCTTGCTAGAAAGTATCAATTATGTGATTTTTGCAGGAAACACTTCAAGTGTTTTTTCAAGATTTACTTGCATTTTTACTAAGGATTTGTTTCAAAAATACTCTTATCAGACGCATTTTTAATCATTTTAAAAGTACTTTCAAACGAGCTCATAGACTCTTCTCGTTCTAAACTCATGATATCCATTATACTATGACTTAATTATTCTACTTAAGGCACATAATTATTTATTGACTAATGTTTGAATTAATTATTCACAAAAGAACAAACCCTAAATCAATGACTACTATCTCTTATTTTTTGTATGTCTCTATAATTTTGCAGCTACCTCTTATTTTACTATCACAGATTCACAGTTACTTATAACTTGATTTTTTTTTCTTTTCTCTTTTTTTTTTACTTGGGCAGCGAAAAATCAATCATGGATCCGGTTAAAACAGCATATAACCAAGTTTTGTACCCCTACCACGGATGGGCTCTCAGAAAGACTTTTGTGGGTGCACTGCACACCCTTCCTACAAAGTCACTGTTCTTCAAAAGGGTAAAATTAGATGGTAAGACTATTCAAGTATGTAACTCATCATTGTCATACTATCCGCTTCCAAACCAGGTCTCTAGCAGACTAGCTCATACCTATTGACATTAGGCTAGAGATTTGGGATTGATCGGTTTGACTGCTCATGGTAGCGGTAGCTACCGTGGCCGGTTGCAGGTTCTTTATTTTCATATCCAATATAGAGAAGAAGAAAAAAAAAAATCTTACGTCCAGATATTGAGCATATATAATTAACATGAATTTACTATGAATGCTATATGTACATGGGTATTTTAGGGTTGGACTTCATTGGTAACACAGTTTGTTTGGTATTCAATTTTATCAGAAGCATCGGCTTTTGTTCAGATGCAAAGGACAGTTACTGCATTAGCTCCTCTGATACACTACATCGACAACTTATTCCATTCAAGGGAGTCAACTCAAGAGCTGCTACGCTTGATTTGATAGATTTCCGTCTTTTCGCATGTACTCATGCAATTTTACAAATATTCTTTTATTTCCTTATTTCAAATGTATGGTATGAATATCGGTGTGAACCTTATAAGGATTGTTATTCGATTTGGTTATAGTTATGGTAAGGGAAATTTTATTTGAACCCATATTTTATATCTCAACACCCAGCTTACTTTTTATATCCACATTGTATTTGATTTATCTATCATTATCTTTTTACGCCCAACGTTATTTCCAAAACCGCCCTTACTTATCAAAACTCAACTCAATCAAACTTCTTTTTACACCCAACTCAAATCTACTTAAAAATAAAAAATAAAACCCTAACCAGTCCATCATCTCCATGGAGCAAATGCCCTTCTCTCTCTCTTTAAAAAATCCTTCCATCTCCCATGGTTGTCATTCTGCACCCCCATCTACTACTCCGTAGTCATCCAAACATCTTCCTCTTCCTTTTCTTCATCATTTGACATCTCTAAATTTCTAGGGCACTAATTAGCTTAATAATGGGTATGTGTTCAATTGATTGGTTCAATTTTTACGTATTAATTCCCTTTTCTTTTCAATTAAATGAGCTTCTGGTTAGAGTGTTTAATGAGTTTGGTATGTTTCAATTAAATGAGAATCTTCTAGACTCTATATTCCTATATGTGGTAGAAAAATTGGTACGTCCATGATAACTTTTGGTAGATCAATGAATATTTTTAACCGTGGATAATTTTTTTTTTTGGTCGAAATCGTGGATATTTATTAGATACAAAAGTTGCTGACAACAATTCACATTACATTGAACTGTGGCTAAAAAGTATATCGCCTTTGCATGTTTTAAAGGCGAACTCATAGCTAAGCAGTTTTTATTATGGAGCAAAACTTCAGAAATTGATCTAACCTGGATGTGTAATAGAGTTTATGCATTTTAATGATTAAATTGATAAATATTTCAACAACATATGGATTTCATATCGTAGTATCTTTTAGCCTCTATATGCCACAAAAGTTGCGGACAAAAAATCACAATACATAGAATTGTGGTAAAAAAGTATATCGCCTTTGCACGTTTTATAGGTGAACTCATAGGTAAGCAGTTTTTATTGTTGACCAAAACTTCGGGAATTGATCTAACTTGAATGTATAATTGAACTTAAGCATTTTAATGATTAAATTCATAAATATCTCGACCGTATATGAATTTAATAGTGTCTTTTAGCCTCTATATTGGTATCTGTGGCAAAAAAATGGGTACATCCATGAGAAAATTTTGTAGATCAATGAATATTTTCAATCTGAATATTTATTAGATACCATAAATTATAAGTCTATTCACGAAAGTCTAAGTCAATGCCACGTACAATATTTGTTAAGATATATTTAGAGAACTATTATTAGCACTCCAAAAATCTCATTCAACACTTTGCACAAGGGTATTTTTCTTTCTAATTATAGAAAGTTTGGAGTACCAAATGAGATTTTTGGACTGCTAATAACAATTTTCTATTTTTATATACATTTTATTTTAGTTTGGAAGTCAACTTCCTTTTTTTTTTCCTTTCTTTATCAAGTTGGGAGTATCACTGACTGTGACCTTGTACAACTAGTTGTTGAGTCGTTTTGAATAATCAACATTATTTCTTACAATGTCTTGGGCGTATGAATAACAGAAAGAAAACAGTCATGATACAAGCTGAATAAGAGTAGTACTAATTAATAAACAATTTGTGCATGATGTTTGCTTATAACCAATTGGCATGAAGGGACAAATGTGTATGTTTCATGCATGACTTGGAATAGTATTAGTAAAGTCACACAGGGCAATCAACTTGTTGGGAAGTGGCCCTTTACCACAGTGGTGAATAAGTGTTGTGCTCTTGCATGCATGGATGGAGCTGGCTTAGGCTCAGCGGGGGCGGATGCCCCCACCTAATTATTTTTGGTTGAAAAAAAATATACTATTTTAGTTGCTTGTGACATTAGTATTAAATCTTTTATGCACTATTGCCATCGTTGGAAGAGCATATTCAGCTGTAAAATTTCTGTTGAGAAATTGGATGAGAGATCAATAGATAAATGATAACATGATTATTTTTTTTATAGAGAGAGATTTGATGGTATTAGTAATGAAGTTGTCATTCAACGTTTGAAAACATGAAACGTGTTGAGAGATATTGTAATAAGTTGTATAAAAAACCTTATGGATTAATATGTAAGTATTTTGTTGAGTACATTCTTGAACTTTTAATTTGTGACTTTGCTATTTGAGGATGCCCCCATCCATGCAGATCTCTAGCTTCGTCCTTGCTTGCATGACAGCGTGGGTTCGAATTTTTTCGGTGACTAATCTAACATCTAACTTACTAATGCTATTGCTCAACTCAAAAAAAAAAAAAATCAAAATGTATGTAGTGGATAAACACAATCTCAAAATTTAATTAAACTCACATAACAATGATAAATAAAGGCATTATCACAACTTAGGGGTGGTGAGCAATCCCATTAAAATAGAACTTAATATATACATATTAAAAACAAAAACAAATTGATGCAAAATCTCCCGACGACTAATACTATTTCAAGTCATGCATGAAACATACACATTTGTCCCTTCATGCCACTTGGTTATAAGCAAACATCATGCATTTACTAATACTATTCCAAGTCGTGCATGAAACCTATACATTTGTCCCTTCATGCCACTTGGTTATAAGCAAACATCATGCAAAAGTTGTTTACTAATTAGTACTACTCTTATTCAGCTTGTATCATGACCGTTTTCTTTCTGTTATTCATACGCCTAAGATATTGAAAGAAATAATGTTGATTATTCAAAACGAATCAACAACTAGTTGCACATGGTCACAGTCAGTAATACTCCCAACTTGATAAAGAAAGAAAAAAAAGGAAGACGACTTCCAAACTAAAATAAAATGTATATAAATATAGAAAATTGTTATTAGCACTCTAAAAATCTCATTTTGCACTCCAAACTTTCTATAATTAGAAAGAAAAATACACTTGTGCGGAGTGTAGAATGAGATTTTTGGAGTGCTAATAACAGTTCCCTAAATATGTCTTAACAAATATTGTACGTGGCATTGACTTAGACTTTCACAAATGGACTTATAATTTCTGGTATCTAATAAATATCCAGATTGAAAATATTCACCGATCTACAAAATTTTCTCATGAAGGTACCCATTTTTTTTGCCACAGATACCAATATAGAGGCTAAAAGACAATACGCTATTAAATTCATATGTGGTCGAGATATTTATGAATTTAATCATTAAAATGCATAAGCTCAATTATACATTCAAGTTAGATCAATTCCCGAAGTTTTGGTCAACAATAAAACTACTTACCTATGAGTTCACCTATAAAACGTGCACATGCGATGTACTTTTTAACCACAGTTCTATGTAGTGTGAATTTTTGTCCGCAACTTTTGTGGCATATAGAGGCTAAAAGATATACGATATTAAATCCATATATGGTCGAAATATTTATAAGTTTAATCATTAAAATGCATAAACTCAATTACACATCCAGGTTAGATCAATTCCCGAAATTTTGCTCCACAATAAAAATTGCTTAGCTATGAGTTCGCCTATAAAATGTGCAAAGGCGATATACTTTTTAGCCACAATTCAATGTAATGTTAATTGTTGTTCGCAACTTTTGTATCTAATAAATATCCACGGTTAAAAATATTCATTGATCTACAAAAAGTTATCCTGGACGTACCCATTTTTCTACCACATATAGGAATATAGAGTCTAGAAGATTCTTATTTAATTGAAACATACCAAACTCATTAAACACTCTAACCAGAAGTTCATACCGATTATTAAGCTAATTAGTGCTCTAGAAATTTAGAGATGTCAAATGATGAAGAAAGGGAAGAGGAAGAGGTTTGGATGACTACGGAGGAGTAAATGGGGTTGCAAAATGACAACCATGGGATATGGAAGGATTTTTTAAAGACAGAAAGAAGGGATTTGTTCCATGGAGATGATGGACTGGTTAGCGTTTTATTTTTTATTTTTAATTAGATTGAGTTGGGTGTAAAAAGAAGTTTGATTGAGTTGAGTTTTGATAAGTAAGGGTGGTTTCGGAAATAATGTTGGGTGTAAATAGATAATGATAGATAAATCAAATACAATGTGGATATAAAAAGTAAGCTGGGTGTTGAGATACAAAATATGGATTCAAATAAAATTTCTCTTATGATAATTTCCCTTTTTCCATTGCCTGCCATTCTATACTTCATGTACTGTTGGTCAACTTTTTTTAACTAGAAGGTCTAGACCAGGGTTGGGCATTTAAAAAAAAAAAACCAATTGAACCGCCTAAAATGCACCAAAGGTTTGGTTTAGTTTGGCACAATTCCCGCCACTTCATGTTTTTGGCACAATTCTGGTACCAATATGCCAAAAATATAAGGTGATGGAAAGTCCATAAAGAATTCTACTTTGAGAGTCTTCTTAGCATTTCTCTTTTTTGAATTATCAAGGACAAACTGGACACAAAAGTCTAAAAACTGAAAAGATGCCTTGCACTGACGTAGCACTTGTTTATATAAGGGCGGAGGCAAAAATTTTAAAAGGAGTGTGGGCTAATCTAAAACTACATTAATAAAACATGGGTAAATTACATAGTAGCCCCTCAGGTTTGAGCTCTATTGCAATCTCATACAACATCTTTAAAACATTTCACTTTCATACCTCAAGTACTATTTTATTTCAATTTCATACAACCGTTAGATTTTCCATCCATGGATCTGTTAAATGCTGACGTGGCTGTCACATATATGACACGTGGCTGCCAAATGTCTGCCACATGGCAAATAAAATAATTTTTTAATTTAAAAAAAAAAAAAACATATCTTCCACTTTTTTTTTTCTCTTTCTTCTTCTTCTCTCTCTTTCTTCTTCTTCTTCTCTTTCTCTTTCTTCTTCTTCTGGGTTCGGACCTCCTTTTTTTTTTTTTCTTCTTCTTCTTCTTCTTCTTCTCCCTCCTCCTCCTCTTTCTTCTTCTCTTCTTCTTCTTCCTCCTTCTTCTTCTGGGTTCGGTCCCTTTCTTCTTCTTTTTTTCTCTTTCTTCTTCTTCTTCTTCTTCTCTTTCTCTTTCTTCTTCTTCTTCTTCTTCTCTTTCTTCTCTTTCTTCTGGTTCGGACCTCCTTTTTTTTTCTCTCTTTCTTCTTCTTCTTCTTCTTCTTCTCTTTCTTCTTCTTCTTCTTCTTCTCTTTCTTCTGGTTCGGACCTCCTTTTTTTTTTCTTTTTTTTTCTTCTTTTTCTTCTTCTCTTCTTCTTCTCCCTCCTCCTCCTCTTTCTCTTTCTTCTTCTTCTTCTCTTTCTTCTTCTTCTTCTTCTGGGTTCGGACCTTTTTTTTTTCTTCTTCTTCTTCTTCTTCTTCTTCCTCATTTTTCTGGGTTCGGTCCCTCTTTTTTTTTCTTCTTCTTCTTCCTCCTCATCCTCCTCCTCTTTCTTCTTCTTCCTCTTTCTTCTGGGTTCGGACCCCTTTCTTTTTTCTTTTTTTTTTCTTCTTCTTCTTCTTCTTTCTCCTCCCTCCTCTTTCTTCTTCTCTTTCTCTTTCTTCTTCTTCTCTTTCTCTTTCTTCTTCTTCTGGGCTCGGACCTTTTTGTTTTCCTTCCAATTTCAGGTTTAAAAAAAAAAAAAAAATTATTTTATTTGCCACGTGGCAGCCACGTGTCATATATGTGGCAGCCACGTCAGCATTTAACAGATCCATGGATGGAAAATCTAACGGTTGTATGAAATTAAAATAAAATAGTACTTGAGGTATGAAAGTGAAATGTTTTAAAGATGTTGTATGAGATTGCAGTAGAGCTCAAACCTGAGGGGCTACTATGTAATTTACCCATAAAACATTCTTTGTCAACCAAAAGAAGGTAAAAATACAATTTTGTCTTCTACCACAAAACAGAAATCATGAGCAATAAGGTAAATTAAACAAACTAAGTTTTACAGTTTTTTTTCAGAGCCTCACCTAATGGTGATCCTAACATCCTCTAATTTTAAAAAAATGACATATAAAAAAGAAACTTCTCTCTCTAATCACATTCCTTTTTTTCTCTTTTTCTCCTTCCCATTTTAAAATAAAAATATACAAAAAAGAATTAATTATTAAAAAAATACTGTTAAAGTAACAAAAATACCCCTGCATTATTTGATGCATTATTAATTACATTATTGCTAGCCCATTGTGAGGCTAAGCCCACCCCCTCCTCCTTAGTGTAGATAGTATCGTTTGTAAAAAAAAATCATTTGACAACTAATTTAATCACATTCTTATGTGCGTGCAAAAGACATTTTTTATAACCGGCATCACACGCCTCGTAAGATGTTCTGAATGTGGTTAAAAATGGAGAAAATAATATTTAATGAACAACTGATTGAATCACATGATTGCTAACCTATTGTGAGGTACTAATTTAAAAAAATGTACAAAAAGTTTCAATTATTAAAAAATACAGTTAAAATGACAAAAATACCCTTGCATTATTTTGGGTTGCTTTTGAATTTTTTTGTTTTGGGGGTATTTTTGTCCAAATTTTTTTGGTGAAGCTTGTGACCCCAAAAGGGGTTGTTGGCTTTATACGCTTCTTACGTTGTTTTGAATGTGTTTAAAAATAGAGAAAATAATATTTAACGAACAAGTGATTGAATCACATTATTGCTAGCCTATTGTGTGGTACTAATTAAAATACGTGGATAATAATGTGATTAAATTGGTTGTCAAATGATTGTTTTTTTTTTAACAAACGATATTATCCAGGGGAGGGGAGTGGGCTTAGTCACACAATGGGCTAGCATATATTTAAAACGTGTAAGTTGATAGGAGCATATTTATGCGACTTAGTTAGCTTGTTTTCTTGCATTTATGTTGTTAGTTCCTAGTTATTTTAGTATTTTAAGCTATTTTCGTGTGTTTGTAGGTCCAAAGGGCTAAAGTGGCAAGAAAGTGCATTTTGGAGCAGTTTTGGGCTTGGAATGGATAACACATGTATGGAGCAAGGTGGATGGACGAAATTGAAGACCAAAAGAGGCTAGGATTATGCTGAAGTTATGAAGAAATTAATTCAAGAAAAGGAAGTAAAGGATGCAAGCAAGAAAGAAGGAAAGTTATCCATGTTTCCTTATTTTGTCCTTAAACTTTCCTAATCCTTTTCCCACCTAATTTCCAGCTGCAAGGATGATCCTTAATTAAATTAGGGCATCTAAAACCTGATTTCTAGAAGGCCTTACCCATTCCTACATTGATGCCGCACACTGCAAGGATCCTTCCTTGCCGCAACTCCCTTTCCCTTTCTCTCCAAAATCTGCCACATATCTTCCTTCCCATTTTCTCAAAGTTGTGCCGCATATTTCCTTTCCCTTTCCCCTTGAATTCTGACATTTAATTACCTTTTTCTTTGAGGATTTTAAAAGCATTACCGAGAGAACTTTTTTTCCCTCAAAAATATAAAAAAATTACCAAGAGGATTTTTTTCCCTCGAAAATACTGAATCAATTTCGTCAACATGAGTAAACCTTCGGAAATCACCATTCTATTTCCGATAAGAACTTTACTTGTCGTTAATACAACTGGCGCCAATTCTTCCCACCAAACAAAAATGCATTTCCGACAAAACTTGAGACTTTTTCCGAGGACATTATGTGCGTTGGTAATAAAAATTTGTTTCATGCCATGTTACCGACGACCCATATTTTATGGTCGTAAAATGTGCTTTTTACGACGGTTTTTTTTGGGCCCTCGGAAAATCTTCGTCAGTAATGACTACTTTTTTTGTAGTGAAAATGTTTGCTGTCTACCTACTAATTAAGAGAGACAGTACTCATTCGCTCTCTGGGACTGTTCGTCATGAGCTTAGACTTTATTTGGATGCCTTTGTAGGTGTTGCCATCTCCAACGGTAAACAATCAATCTTCAGGACCCTCCATTTATAAATACTAAATAGTCATTTTGGTTGGATGAGTTGAAGGCAGTTAATCTGTGTGTACAATGATCATTGCTAACTTCTAGCAAGAAACCAACATGATTCAATTAACGAAATAGTTTCATTGTAGCCAAAATATTCACCCACCATATTGTCCATCTTAAATACTTGCTTGGGAAAATGTTTGGTTTTCAAATTCTTGTATCATATTCTTCATAAGTATCATGGTAGTTCCAATTTTATCAGATGTTATCAAAGGGACTCTGATTAGTATCATAATCAATCTTATATGTCTTTTTAGTTTGGTAAGGGTGAGATATATATATCATGTACCACGTTATTATTAACATTTGTAGCAAATTATTAGTCATTAATATTAGACCATGCTGGAAGAAAGTCAAATATTTAGACTAAATGAATAATATTAGATCATGCTAGAAAAAATTATGGATATTTCACATAATAATGAGATTCTAATTAAATAAAAAAAAATTAAAAAATCTTTTTATGACAAAATTAAGAAAGTCAATTAATTTAACTTAATTAACTATATAAATAAACATTGAATAACATGTTTTTTTTCTTAATAAAATAATGTATGTTTAAGGTGAGAGTTTTAAGTACATATTATATGGCAGGTCCGAAAAAAAAAATTCATAGGATAACACCTACAAAAGAATAAAAAAAATTAAGAGTTAGAAAATGATTGTTTTTGGAGTAAATGAAAAGGCGACGAGGGGCTAATAAATTAAAGAGTAAATTGTCTTTTTACCTGAACTATTACTTCAGTTAAAATTGACCTTCTGAACCTTTTTTTTTGGTAAATTAATCCCCTTAGCTATTTGAAATATGTTAATTAATCCCTTGTCATTAGATTCAGTCCACTATTCTATCAAATTCAAGGGCAAATTAGTATTTTTACCATCAATTCTTACATGTCATTTATAACCACCAATAAAATTATGACATGTGGACACATAATAATGTGTAATGACAATGTGAAATAGTCCTTTATGTAAACGTTTGATTTCTTTATGTTTTTTATTATGTTATAAGTTTTTTGAATTATTCAATGTCCACGTGACATTATTTTGTTGGTGGTTATAACTAAAAACTAAGAATTAATTATTCAATGTCCACATGGCATTATTTTGTTGGTGGTTATAACTAAAAAGTAAGAATTGATTATGGATGCAAATTTTCGTCATCTTCTCCTCTGACGAAAATGCACCTGGAAAATCATAACACCTAAGATTAAGGCCAAAAGCCTCATGCGCCCACGATGAATGGAGGACTTTGGCCGAATAATCTCTGATGTCAAAGTTAGAATTTGAAAGAAAATGTGTTTAGGAATTTGTGGGTAGATAATGATTTAACATTTTAGTGGGAGAATATGACTATTTATATGGGAGTGGCCGGCTCCATTTGGAGAATAAGGACCGGCCATATATGGTAGAAATATGAGTATAATTGCAAGAAATTATGTAAAATAATATCTTGCAATTAACTTGGCAATTAATCATAAATTGAACAGAAAAATTGGGAGTTACCTTTTGAGTGAGGATTTGACGAGGTGTGATGAGAGAGATTTGAATAAATCCAATTTTTATCACTTTTGACTCTTCCTTGATTGAGCTGTTATTGTCCGTCGTATGCGTGTGGGAATCACGGTGCGCATCGAGGGTAATTTTGTCATTTTCACCTAATAGTCCACGTGTTACCTTCATAATTTTCTTGATTATTTTTTGCTCCATATTGATGATAAAAAGTCTTAACTTGCCCTTGAATTTGACGGCATAGTGGACGGAATCTAAAGGCAAGGGGTTAATTAGCAGATTTTAAATAGTTTAGGAGGTTAATTTACTAAAAAAATAATTTAAGTGATCAATTTCAACTGGAGTAATAATTTAAGAGGTCAAACCATAGTTTACCTTAAATTAAAACAATATAAAAGGGGAAGATGGAGGGACCACATCTTGAAGAGATAAAAAAGAGACGCGCCTTCTTCTTCGCGCGAACACCGAACGCAGCCTCTGCAACAAATATTTTTTTTCCATATTTCAGCGTTCTCGATACGTCCTCTTAGTCCCCGACCAGCCCCTGCCAGCTCCGCTTAATTCTGTCCAGGCTTCCGTCTAATATGCTTTCCCATTTTGTGACCGATCTTTAGAACAGTGAGTCCATCTACAGCTCTACAACTAGAGAGAATTATCTGATAAGTGAATAGTTGTGCTAACACCCCACCCCAACAGCAACCTAGTCGAAGTTGAACTGAACGGCCATGGCGGCGGAGTCGAGTTGGTGAACCAAAGCACGGATCATCAAGTTGTCAGGTATAAAGAGAAAACGCAAATGTACAACCCGTTGGAAATTATGTATTTAATTTACTTAGATTAGAAATTGAGTGAGTGACTTACGGATGTCATTTTATTTCTAAGTTATTTTCTTAACTCTCTGTTTAGAAAATGAAATTACTACGGTTTATTGGTAGTATTCATTTTCACTTATATGTAGAGGTGTTAGGTTTGATTTTCACTAAAAGCGAATTTGAACCACATTAGTGCTAGTCTATTGTGAGACTAAGTCCATCTCTAAAAAAAAAAGTACTAATTAATTTCAAATAGACGGAATTTGAATTTACGGATTTTAATATTTTTAGTACTTGCTGTCTACCTACTAATTAAGAGAGACAGTACTCATTCGCTCTCTAGGACTGTTCGTCATGAGCTTCGACTTTAAGGAAAACTACCGAAAAGTCTAAAAAAACTTCCCTTTTAATTAAAAGTCATTTTTAAAGGTATAGTGAATAGTACCAGGGAAATGTATAAATATGGTTTTTCGTTAAAAGTGAACAGTATCAGGAGTATTTTGTTAAAACTCTCTTGACTTTATTTGGATGCCTTTGTAGGTGTTGCCATCTCCAACGGTACACAATCAATCTTCAGGACCCTCCATTTATAAATACTAAATAGTCCTTTTGGTTGGATGAGTTGAAGGCAGTTAATCTGTGTGTACAATGATCATTGCTAACTTCTCGCAAGAAACCAACATGATTCAATTAACGAAATAGTTTCATTGTAGCCAAAATATTCACCCACCATATTGTCCATCTTAAATTCTTGCTTGGGAAAATGTTTGCTGTCTACCTACTAACTAATTAAGAGAGACATTACTCATTCGTTCTCTGGGACTGTTCGTCATGAGCTTCGACTTTATTAGGATGCCTTTGTAGGTGTTGCCATCTCCAACTGTAAACAGTCAATCTTCAGGACCCTCCATTTATAAATACTAAATAGTCCTTTTGGTTGGATGAGTTGAAGGCAGTTAATCTGTGTGTACAATGATCATTGCTAACTTCTCGCAAGAAACCAACATGATTCAATTAACGAAATTGTTTCATTGTAGCCAAAATATCCACCCACCATATTGTCCATCTTAAATTCTTGCTTGGGAAAATGTTTGCTGTCTACCTACTAATTAAGATAGACAGTACTCATTCGCTCTATGGGACTATTCGTCATGAGCTTCGACTTTATTTGGATGCCTTTGTAGGTGTTGCCATCTCCAACGGTACACAATCAATCTTCAGGACCCTCCATTTATAAATACTAAATAGTCCTTTTGGTTGGATGAGTTGAAGGCAGTTAATCTGTGTGTACAATGATCATTGCTAACTTCTCGCAAGAAACCAACATGATTCAATTAACGAAATAGTTTCATTGTAGCCAAAATATTCACCCACCATATTGTCCATCTTAAATTCTTGCTTGGGAAAATGTTTGCTGTCTACCTACTAACTAATTAAGAGAGACATTACTCATTCGTTCTCTGGGACTGTTCGTCATGAGCTTCGACTTTATTAGGATGCCTTTGTAGGTGTTGCCATCTCCAACTGTAAACAGTCAATCTTCAGGACCCTCCATTTATAAATACTAAATAGTCCTTTTGGTTGGATGAGTTGAAGGCAGTTAATCTGTGTGTACAATGATCATTGCTAACTTCTCGCAAGAAACCAACATGATTCAATTAACGAAATTGTTTCATTGTAGCCAAAATATCCACCCACCATATTGTCCATCTTAAATTCTTGCTTGGGAAAATGTTTGCTGTCTACCTACTAATTAAGATAGACAGTACTCATTCGCTCTATGGGACTATTCGTCATGAGCTTCGACTTTATTTGGATGCCTTTGTAGGTGTTGCCATCTCCAACGGTACACAATCAATCTTCAGGACCCTCCATTTATAAATACTAAATAGTCCTTTTGGTTGGATGAGTTGAAGGCAGTTAATCTGTGTGTACAATGATCATTGCTAACTTCTCGCAAGAAACCAACATGATTCAATTAACGAAATAGTTTCATTGTAGCCAAAATATTCACCCACCATATTGTCCATCTTAAATTCTTGCTTGGGAAAATGTTTGCTGTCTACCTACTAACTAATTAAGAGAGACATTACTCATTCGTTCTCTGGGACTGTTCGTCATGAGCTTCGACTTTATTAGGATGCCTTTGTAGGTGTTGCCATCTCCAACTGTAAACAGTCAATCTTCAGGACCCTCCATTTATAAATACTAAATAGTCCTTTTGGTTGGATGAGTTGAAGGCAGTTAATCTGTGTGTACAATGATCATTGCTAACTTCTCGCAAGAAACCAACATGATTCAATTAACGAAATAGTTTAATTGTAGCCAAAATATTCACCCACCATATTGTCCATCTTAAATTCTTGCTTGGGAAAATGTTTGCTGTCTACCTACTAATTAAGAACTCATTCGCTCTCTAGGACTGTTTGTCATGAGCTTCGACTTTATTTGGATGCCTTTGTACGTGTTGTCATCTCCAACTGTAAACAGTCAATCTTCAGGACCCTCCATTTATAAATACTAAATAGTCCTTTTGGTTGGATGAGTTGAAGGCAATTAATCTGTGTGTACAATGATCATTGCTAACTTCTCGCAAGAAACCAACAAGTTAAACTCTCGTTCTCCTCCTCTGCTATTTATCTCCGACACACCTGATTCCTCAATGCTAATCTCAATCTCAATCCCTCAATGGATTTCGAATCGAAACCTTCAATCGGTTGGTTGCCAAGAATCTGCACGCACGGAAAAGAAATGTTGACTGGTTGGCTACCGAGAAAACGCAAGAAAACGATAGGATTACAGTTACAATTTAAAAATCGAACGATCCAGTACCTACCTGTATCTGGAGAGGAAGAGCAATACATGCTATAATCCAGAGATGGATACTCTAAATGCACTGATTTCTAATAGAGTATCATAATCTAAATTATATAACATTTGATATTATTGTCTTCCTCCCTTAAGGAATTCAATTTAGGATAAAGAAATGAGAAAGTGTTCTGCTGGATTGGAATTTGGGAGATTCTTCTGCAAAATGGAATGCTTTCTCTTTCTTCAACTTGGAGCGTAGGAGACAGACAGTAGAGATAGGAGGTGAGAGTTCTACATAAGGGTAATTAAGTCTTTTTAACTTTAATTTTGGTTAATTTTATAACAAATGAAAAACATAGGCTATATTCCACTAGGTGGTTCTCAAAATGGTTATATTTCCAAAGTTTCCTTTCTTATTTATCTAATAATTTAAAAAGATAATGCTAAAACCTACTTCAATTCTTAGAGTAAAACTTAAATTTTAGGTTTTAAACTTACCCCAACTTGCTTCAACTGTGACAACCCGTCACTAATTTCCTATGTAAAATGTCGATTATGTCCTTGTTGATAAAGTGGAATCCGATGTGTACATTATTATCCGCCTTTTTGTTTTATTTTCATTTTATCGTATTAAAATAATACTCGTAATTACGAACGCATAAGCGCAAACTAGACTCAAATCGGATTTGTAACGAGAACTTACATTAGTTTAAAGTACGCTAACAATAGGTAAAATTGTACATACCAACTAAGCGGTATTATTTAACAGCACAGAATTTTGAATGTCAGATTTCAGATTTTTTCCCACGTTCTCACCTACATCTCCCGTGCACTCATCTACTCTCCCTACCTAACAAACTAAACCACCATTCTCTCTAACCTTCTCTCTCTCTCAAACCTTTGCACTCTCTCTCTCTCTCTCTCATTCTCACTCTCTCTCCCTCATACTCATCTCTCTCTCTAACCCGTGTGTTTTCTTCACTCTGCAACTCAAACACAAATCATCAAACGTTAGAGAACGGACTCCAAATTACCATCATCGTATTCGTATCATCCTCACGAGTCCATCCATATAAACAGAATAAAAAATGACTGAGTTTCGTGACGTCGGAGTTTTGGCGGTGACTTTGGAGCTATTTTTGTAAAGAATGACAAAAAGGATGTTTGCCAGAATAAGGATTTCATTCATTGAGTTGAAAAATATATATAACTGTGATCCTATAATCAAGGAATAATACAATCAAGTTAATTATTCTATACAAAGTCAACTATAATCAATTATAATCAAAGTAAATTCTTGGCTGCTAATCTATCCCTAACTTTGTGGTTAACCTAAATTTTCTAGGTTAAAAATTTTAGGTTTTAACCTAAGGGTTTGAGATGGTCACACTAAATTTTTAAATAAAGTTTGCAAACTAAATGATGTGTCACAAATAGAAAATAAGCACGTTAAACAACACTGAGCAATAATTCAATCATCAAAATCCACATAATTTGTTTTGCAAAAATTGGTTTAGAAATTTGGTTTCCCTAGTATTTTCCAATCTAAAGATATAATGAAATTTAAATACAGAAGGTGGTAGTTGGTAAATGTGCTAAGGGCTACGGTGATGGTCTGGTGGGTAGTGGAGGAGGTTTGATGATTGGTGGCAGCAGTGGCAGTGTTGATAGTGGAAGTCATAGTTGTGGTGTTTACAACAATGATGGTGGGAGTGGAGGTAACGGTTGCAACGGTAGCACTAACTGCGATAATGGTGGGCGTGGTGGTGGTAATGGCAAGGTGGTTGTGGCATGATGATGGTAGAAGTGAGGGTAGTGGGTGTGTAAAAGTTAAGGAGATGATAACTATAACTTGTAAAAATTTAGAAATGAAACTATTTACTTGAAATTTAAAGTCGGAATTTAAAAACTCAACCCTAACCATACTACGCACTGAGTCTCTACCATGCATCTTAAAAATGAACTCTAGTAGTTCCTTGCAAATAGATTATAGATATGTTTTTTAATGGTCGTAAATACTCAAAAAAATAATAATCACGCGCTCCAAATTACAATCACTATATAAATATCCTTTCTTTAGTTATATAGGCCGCTAGTGGTTGTAATTCTCAGAAACTAGACACCTTAGTATTCTTGTAAGGATAAATTCAATATAAATCCAATTTGTGAGTTATTACGAGGAATAGTCCACTTTCTAAAAATAGGTCCATTGATTATTATCTTTTTATTAAGTCTGTCATAAAACTGAAAATTTTAAGGAATTGTAAAATTAAATTCCTTCAACTGTAACAATCCATCGGAATTTACAGAACAAAAGGGCATATTTGTAGTTTCACTAAGTTTGGGACATTTATTTTAAAATTATGCTTTTGGGTCTTATTTGGTGTGCCCAAGGGCCCACTCCCTTTGGTTGTACCCCGACCCTCTTTCCTTTGTTTCCCTTTTGGACCTGTGAGCTCTCCCTCTCTCACACAACTCTCTCATCTCTCTCCCTCACTTTCACTCTCTCTCAAAAACCAGCCCTCCTCGAGGGCACTACAAGCAACAACAACGACAACATTTCCACCACCGCCCAAACCAAGAGCACCACGAGCTTTGTCTCATCCTCACGAGCCTAGAACACCCAAACTCACCTCGAACTTCCCTTCCGGATCGTCGGGATCGAAACCAAGTCGGGCCGCTACCTTTCAGGCCATTTTCCGACCAAACCACGGTGAGTTAGCTATCGAGAAGGATACCATTCTCTTTGTCTCGTCGAGAAGTATGATTTTTGTTTTTGAATCACTTAATTTCGTTGAGTATTGAAGAAGTTATGAACTTTTAAAGTTTACCCAATTTCCGACGAGCACGGCCACTTGTGAGGCATTTTCTGACCAATACACGGTGAGTTAGGCATCGTGCAAGGTACCATTCTCTTCATCTCGTTGAGTACTACAACTTTGGTTTTTGAATCACTTAATTTGGTTAAGTATCGAAGAAGTTATGGGTGTTTGAAGTTGTGCCCAAAAACCGGCCAAACTATGACCTGAAACCAAGTTGACCAGACCTAAATCCTCAAACCCATATCTAATAACCCTTAAACCCAAAACCATACAACCCAGAACCGTTGGGTTGGGCTACGAAGCCCAAACCCAAATGACTTTTGGCCCAACCTAGTTACAAACACATTGACCCAACAGAACCAAACCCATATGTGAAACCCAAGCCCAAGCCCAAGCCCAAGCCAAAACTCAAACCCAAATCCAAAACGCAAACCCAAGCCCAGACCCGTTGACTTTGACTGACCATTGATTTTGACCGTTGACCGGACAATCAACGTTGACTGTGGGTTGATTTTTTCGGGTTTCGGTCGGAATCTCTCCTAGACTAATTTTTGACGTCTTAAACCCGTTTATGATGTATGTTTTCCAAAATTCAATTGTTATGATAGAGTTTTATTAATTGGATCTTTTATGTGCTTAGGTATGTTTATTAATGGCATTTCCATCCACCCTTATTTACACAGCTCTTCGCCAATGATGTAAGGTGAGTAGACCTCTTCTAAAATGCATGATTTTAGTATTAGTAATGCATACATGAAAAGCATGATTTAATGGTTACGTTTTATGAGTAAATTATATTTTACTTTATGAGATATCATGTTTTACTGAGAATATTTTGAAGTACCACACTTTATCAATTTTACGTTCTTCGTAGTATATATGATTGATGACTATATACTACTAATAGGTTTTACGATATGACGTTTTGGCTACTGAACTTCGATTAAGATAGATATATACTTATGTAATTACTTAATGGTTTTTCAAACGGTTCTGCCTACGGGCGAATGATACTTTTATATATGATTTAGAGTGGGTGCTGTAGGAGCCTACGGGTGATTGATACTTATATTGGCTACGGTGCCTACAGGTGGAAGGTATTTATATTGGCTACGGTCTGGCGTTTGGTTGGTGCATACGGACGGGAAATATTTATATTGGCTTCGGCTGGGCGTAGGTTAGTGGCTTCGGCCGGAAGATATTTATATTGGCTTCGACCGGGAGATGTAGTGCCTACGCGCGAATGATCTACCTACTAGCGCGTGATGTAGAACATTCGGATGAATGAAGAAGTGTTCTATATGCCTTCGGACGAATGAAATATTATATATATGTATATGCCTTATATATATACCACTGCTAAGCACATTATATATGATATATATGTTTTATGAAAGGTTTTATGGCATGCTAGGATTTCGGAAAAACCTATTACTTATTATGCTATACGAGTTTTCTAAACATGAGGGTTAGTACATTAAAGATTAACTATTTTAGTATTATCTATGTATCAACTTGGTCCACTCAAGTTTTGTTTTGCGCCTCCTCAGAACTTATAATCGATACGTTGCGTCAAGGCATTCCGGCATCAACATCTTGAGTCCTCTTGGTGTAGGACCTATTCCCTTGTTCATTCAATTTTATATTATTTCTTTTTGATGTTCTATATTAGTTGTATGCTCTGAACACGTTCCTCATTTGCATATTAATTATAATTAAATTTACAAGTTTTATTTATGTTGGTTATTTGTTTTAGTTCTCATGCATCCTAATATGGCTTCGTCACCTTCAGGTGTCGGCCAGCACGTGTCTACCCTGATGTTTGATGAATATCAGGGCGGGCGTGTCATCAACTGTAGTGCATTCTGTCTCTTTACTAAATAATATCTAGATATTATTACTTTTTTGTCAATAATCTACTTATACCACAGATAAATTATTTTTAGTTGCCTATATTATAGATATTTTTTTGTTTATAATCTACCTCTCATTATTAGTTGTATTCAATACTATCTTAAATAAATTTCGGTTAAAACATTTTATGGTCTTATTAATATAGGTATGTTACAAACTTATAATTAGACTCAATTTAAAAAACAAATTAGATTTTTGGACTGAATCGATTCAAAACAAACTATTTTTAATTAGCAGACAACTAGAAAGTCCAAACTATCCTTTTGAAGCTTAGCTAAAATTAATTTAGCTTCAAAATAGGAAGGATGAGAGATTTTTTAGGGTGACGAGAACACGTCCGGTGTAGAGTGCATCAAGTGTTATAATACAACTGGTTGAAAATTTGAAAGAAAAAAAAAATCTTCAACCAATTGTATTATGACACTTGGTGTATACGGCCGTGCTCGGGCAAACTGAAAATTTCTCGAAGAATGATTGGAGATGCTCGAAAGTGTTTAAAGAGTTCGTTCCCAGTCCTACTCCAAAAACTACAAACGAAAAAAATATAGTTGGATTCTTTCTCTGCTGATCCTTCGTCTACCTTTTCTGTTATCAGACATCAGAAGAACCAAGCCTAAACATCCTCTCATAGTCATTGAGATTCGTCCGAGGCACAAAACGCTCTCAAAGTCTGTACCAGTTGAAGCTAAAGAAGATCCAGGTTAGTCATCTAGTTATCAAAATCCTACATAGTTTCTCCGTTTTTGGTGGTACCTATTTTATTGTTTGATCTTTGAATCTTACAATTTGTTTTTCTCTGTTATTTATTTATATTTATTTAAAAAGGACAGGTATGGAAATTTGTAGTTTTGTACTACGAGTTGGTGAGTTGTTATGGACTCCAGCGAAGCGTAATGTGGGTTACTTGGTGCATTACAAGAGACACATACAGTCTCTGGAAAAACTGATAGAAAAGCTTGAGACCACGCAGAATGATTACCAGCAAAGTGTGGATGCGGCGTTAATGAATGGAGACAAAGTTAAGTCCGAGGTTCAAAAATGGCTCAAGGATGTTGACAAGGCCATAAACGATGCCAAAAGACTGAATAATGAAGCCGGAGAAGACAAAACATGCCTCGGAGGCTGCTGTCCGAATTTGAAATGGCGTTACGGTTTAAGCAAGAGAGCCGTTAAGGAGGCAGAAGAAATGAACAAGCTTAATGAAGAGAAAAGGTTTGAAACAGTTTCGCTTCAAGTTCACCTACCCGTTGAGTTTGAGACCATGTCAACTGGAGATTTCGAAGCATTTGAAGCAACAAGGCAAGCCATGGATCAGGTCATGAAGGCACTGAAAGACGATAACGTCACTGTCATTGCGGTCCATGGAATGGGAGGCATAGGCAAGACGACCATGGTGAAACATGTCGGTGTGCAAGTGGGTAAAGGCAAGCTCTTTGATCATGTGATTATGGCTGTCGTTTCCCAAAACCCAAACCTGGTAAAGATTCAACAACAGCTTGCAGAAATGCTGGACTTGAATTTGAATCAGCAGACAGAAATAGCCAGAGCAGCTAGATTGAAGGAGAGAATAATGAGAGGAAAAAAGATCCTTATAATTTTGGACGACATTTGGAAGACAATAGATTTGTCTCTCATAGGGATCCCCGATCACTACGAGCTCCAAAACTGCAAGGCCAAAGTTCTACTCACCACAAGGATAAGGAATGTATGTCATGCCATGAAGAGCCAAGAAAAGATTCATCTCAATATCCTATCAGAAGAAGATTCTTGGGCCTTGTTTGTGAAAAAGGCAAACAGGTCTTTTGAATCAACCAATTTCTATGACATAGCGAGGAAGGTGGCTGGAGAATGTGGTGGTCTCCCGATTGCTTTGATTGCAGTTGCAAGAGCACTCGGAGACAAGGACTTGGAAGAATGGAGAGAAGCAGCTCGACGACTAGAGATGTCCCAAACTACCAACCTTGATGACGAGGGGGATGTGTTCAGATGTATAAAGCTGAGCTACGATTACTTGAATGGCAATGACGCCAAGTCATTTTTCTTATTTTGCTGCTTATTCCCGGAGGACTCTGATATCCAAATTGAAGACTTGCTGAAGTATGGTATTGGGAAAGGATTGTTTCGAGATGCCAACTCAATGCAAGAAGCCAGAAGCACAGCACATTCGGTGGCCAAGTACCTCAAAGCTTGTAGCTTGGTTTTGGATGGTGAAGAAGACGGATGTGTAAGAATGCATGATGTGATTCGGGACATGGCAATACTAATTGCATCATCTGGGGATGGCCATGGATTCTTCGTAAAAGCTGGCTGCGACTTAAAGGATTGGCCAAAGAATTCACTCGAAGACTACTCTGCAATCTCCCTAATGGGGAATGAAATCTGCAATCTTCCTGACGAGTTGGTATGTCCAAAACTCCAGATTTTATTACTACAGTCAAATTTTGAAGTAGAGGAGATCCCAGAAGATTTTTTCCAAAGCCCAAATGCATTAAGGGTATTCGACATAAGTAGTACCCAAATTTCTTCATTACCCTCATCATTTAATCTCTTAACCAAGCTCCAAGCGCTGCATCTAGATAATTGTCAGACAATAACGGATGTATCAATTCTCGGAGAACTGAAAAAACTGGAGGTTCTTAGTATGAGAGAATCTGTTATTGAGGAATTGCCAGAAGAATTTGGACATTTGACCAATTTAAGGATGTTGGATCTCACTTTGAGTGCCTACATTGCAACAATTCCATCCAATGTGATATCGCGGCTGTCCAAATTAGAAGAACTATACATGCAACAGAGTTTTGCTGACTGGGGCAAGAAAGTTGAAGGAGAAGATGACAAAACTAATGCTAGTTTTGATGAGCTAATTAGCTTGTGTTACTTAAACATTTTGAAGGTTGACATTTCTGATGCAGAATGCCTTCCGAAAAATGTAGGGTTCCTTCGAAACTGGGCAAATTTTGATATATGTATCAGCAGAAACCAATTTCATCGGTCCATAAATGTGCAATTATCAAAAAATACTATTACTCCACATTCAACTTCAAGAGCCTTGCTTCTGGACACAACAATCAATACGCTGCCAGATTGGTTTAACATCACAGTGACGGAGAGAGCGGAGAAAATAATCTACATGGAGCCTAGAAGTTTAACTAACATTCTTGTGGAGTACGATCATTGGAAGTCACATGGACTAAAGTTTTTGCATATCCAAGCGTGCAGCGAGATGGTAACTTTGATGAACACAGTAACTAGGGTTCCAAATAAGCCTGTGCTCGAGAGCTTGGAAGAGTTGCGTCTCTTCTTATGGGACTGCTTGCAGCAGTTATGTGTTGGTGAATTACCGCAGGGGTCGCTTGGAAATCTCAAGATCTTGGGGGTGGAGCAGTGTGATGGTGTGACGGATGCACTTGTTCCATCTAATCTGTTGCGGAGACTACAAAATCTTGAAGTACTTATTGTAGGTGGAGCCGACATGGTTTATACATTCAGATCTCAAGGGCTTGAACAAGGAGAAACGGTCTTGACAAAATTGAGAGAGATGAAACTGGAGAATCTACCAGAACTGACAAACATATGGAACGGTCCTGCTCAGCCTGCAATGTTTCATAATCTTAAAACTTTGATAATTTCCAAGTGCAAGAAACTGAAAACTCTCTTCACATTCGACATAGCTCAATGTCTGCTGCAATTGGAAGAGCTTTGGGTGGAGGAATGCCATAGCTTGGACAAACTTTTCGGCGTAAGTGAGGGATTAATAGTGCAGGATGACGAGATCATTTTTCCACAACTGAAGAACTTAGCATTGCAAAGTCTTTCAAAGCTGACAAGCGTACTCGCTGGAAGTGCTACACTTTTGTGCCCTTCGTTGGAATACTTGCATGTGCTGGAGTGCCCTGAGTTTTTAACCTCTACTTCTGACTTCCACAGCAATATGCAAGTCCAAGTAAACAATGAGCAACATTTCCTCTTCCTAAGGAAAAGGTACATCTCTCTCATGCATAAATTTTCATTTGTCATTTCCTTTTCTTTCTATTTTCTCTATTTTCTTCTAAGGAAATGGGAATGGCTAAAATCATCACAAATCAAGTACCAATTGTTGAACTGATCAAAATTAATTACCGACGACATATCAATCTGACACTAGAATTTAAAAATAAATTGAAAAAGGGTCCAATGATCTCCAACAATTGAGTAACTTATTATGATAATGTACCTAATTGTTTATCTTTTGCTTTGAATTTTTTATTAAAGCTACATTACAGAATGCTTTATAAATTTGTTTGGAGAGCAAAAACCAAAGCAAATTGCTGAGTTATACTTCTCCTTTATTTTGAATTGACCAAAAGGTTGTCGGAGCAGAGGTAATTAATTTTCCTGGAAGAAGAAGCTGATGAACAAAGAAGCAAGAGGAATTTCTCAAGGTTCACAAGAAGAATAATATTCCTCACATATTTTCCTATATTTTTTTTAATAGTACTCCATTTTCGTTTCTACTCAAATAGAAAATACGAGAAATTATTGCCCGCACGTTGTTGCGGGATTAAAAAATGTAAAAAGGATTATGTTTGACAGATATAAAAAATTGTGTCATAAAAGATTAATACAATTCATTGCTATATTTAATTGATACTCCACATAAAATTGTAGAAGTGTTGGCTATCTACGTACATAGAATATTACACATTCCACTTGGGTAGTTTTTGTGATTTTCGATCAACAGCAGTACTTACATACAAAAGGTTATGGAACTTTGGGCTATTTACATGCAAAAAACCGTTAAGAAATATTGTGTCATTTACATTGATAAAATATGACAAAAATTGTTCAATGGAACACCAAAAGTTCCCTCCAGTACTCGTGATTGTCAAAAAAGTAGTTAAACCAATATAAGACCAAAAACTCTTCCAAATTCCTTGTGTATTCAGTTTCTCTAAATCAACGAACTTCTCCATTCCAAACTATCCAACAAATATTTGACAGCAATACAACCAACCACCAACAAACATTTTAAACTCATCGAAAGATCAAAACCCTTTCAAATTTGCATGCGTATTAGTGATTTTCAACTAAATTATTTGGAGATGGAGACACACAAAGCTAGCATAGGAACCAAAGAAGATCTGCAAAAGCAAGTTAAGAGATCATCGTATTACAGAAACAAATTACTTAATAAAATTAAGAGAGCATCATATTACAAAAGCATAATAATGTTCATTTCCAAATGTATTACAAAAACCTATGGTTTCATTCCACTTCACATAATTCAGAGTGTTTTTTTTTTTCAACCCACAAAATTTACGGCTTAGGTCAAAGAATTTGATCTGATTATTAATATTCAGACGGAACAGATAAGACTCAAATGAAATGGGCATTTGAAGTCACTTTCTTATTTCTTATAACCACATCAATATCATATTTATACAACCATAGCAAAAAAGATTAGCAAGTGCAAGCACATATCTTGTGATAGTATACAAAAATGACTAAACCCAAAAGTCCTAACACATACACTAATCTTATACAAAGAAATTAGAATATCAAAATCCTAACAAAACATGAAGCACAATGATCACAATTAGAAAAATATTTCAAATAAGAGCCAAACCAAAAATGCACATAAAGGTAAGTAATCAACTCAAATAAAACTCACTCTGATGCTCATTTCTAATTATGAATGCTCTCGGGGCTCCAATCTTCTCATCCCAGTCGAAAAGAACTTCAAATGCAGACTCCTCTGCAGTTTAGAGGGTGATTGTTGTAACCCAATTTTCCAATTATGTTGCCCTTCCAACTTTTTCTTGCAACCAAGTTTCTAAAAAAACAGATTGAATTCAAAAGGTAATTGGACCAAGGCATAAAAAGACATAAGAAAAAGTATAGAAATTATAAACCACATATATCACATATTATACTACTTTGTATTCCAAATACACATAAGAATATATCCATTCTAGTGAATGGCCTAATTCCAATTAATCTCACCTTTACTTTCTCTCAAACCCGTCAACTTATCTTTGACTTTGTTTTTCAACGACATCATATATAAGAGTTAGCTTCCATCAAACCTTCACCTAGTCCCACCCTTACTTTCCTCTCTAACCCTTCATTATCCCACTTTTACCCTCTCAAACCCCTCAACTTACCCTGGACTTTGTTTCTGCAGCTTAGTTTCATTTAAAAGCTTATTCCTCAACAAAGGCATCATTAGTTTCAGTCTTAAATAATCAACGCAAGAGAACTCAGGAAATCATTCTCCACTCTCTCGGTGACCAAACTCATGATAAGGAAGTGGAGAGAACGCATTGTTAAGAAGAAGAGTACCTCAAATGTTTAGAAATTAAGAAATTGAGAAGCTCAGTTGCATGCAGAAAGACAGTGTTTCGACCTGACATTTTAAACTCTTCATAACATCAATTTCCATCTTAAATTAGAATAAACCTCCAACGTTAGAAATATGAGTACAAACGAATGATTAGTAAAAGAATTAGCCAATTCTAATAGAATTGTTAATCAAACTATAAAAGCAACATATGTATTTTTCCAAATTCAAACACAGAACCAACAGAGAGAATCCAATTGAAAACCGAACAGCCCAAACAGACCATGAAGATTATACAATCAGAAGAAGAGATATTTGGGGAAGAAGAGTTCATTACATAGTCTGAAGGCAGCCGAGCAGCAGCAGAAACTAAAAAAGCGAACAACTTTGGCCTCAAATTTTATCTGAAAAAAATAATAAAATTAACAGGTAGGAGTGATAATGTTATTAATATGTGGGTTGTGTGTTGGTTTGTGTCTTTGAAACACCAAGAGGTCCAAAAATCGAAACAAAGTGGAAAATAAATCTTAAAAATTTTTAGCCAAAAAATCCTCTCTAGATAAAATTTAACGAAAAATTCATAAATTACAAAAAGTAAATCATTGGAAAAACGAAACGTATATGACAACGAATAAGGCACTTGCAGGCCTCTTAAGCTTGTTCGGATCCTTCGCAACCTCCTTGCTCGCATCTCCACGTTTACTCTTCAACCTATGAAAATCAGAAACCAACACCGACACACAAATAAAGATGAGATATGTGGTTAATATCAAACAGAGCTTGGTGGTGATCTTTTCAAAAGTCAAGTTCGCAGTACAACTTTATATTTGTTTTCACTTACATTGATGATAAGTATAATCAAGACAGAGAAACTCAAGAACCAGCCTGTCAAAATCATTGACGGAGAAATGATAAATAACGGATTCTCAAAGATACAGAAACTTATCAAGAACTTGGACAATGAAGATACCCAAAAAAGAAATTTCTTGGACATGCAACCAACAGGTGTACAGAAAATTAAACAAAAATTCAAAATTGACGGTTCATATCGAGATCTTGAATCAAATCGCAAAAAGTTGTGAAAATTCATAACAAAACGGAAATAAAAAACATAATCTCACTTCGCATCAGTTTTTCTGTGAGCATCAACTCTTGATTTCCCCATGTTCAACTAAACCTTCATAGAAAACTGCAAATAAACCTTCATAGAAAACTGCAAAAAAAAAAAGATGAGAATCATTTATAAACGGAAACAAATCGATATTAACAAATAAAAAAGAAGTCGGAGAAAAAATAGAGAGAAAAAGATAGCTAGGAGATGGAGCGGAGGAGATGTTGTCCAAAGTTGAGGAATAAGGATGGAGGAGTCTGGAAGAGGAGACAAAAAACTAAAGCAAAGCAAAAGCAGAGAAAGAGGAGATGGGTAAAGTGACACGCGTCCCACTCAACACGTGTCATTATGCTAAGCCGCCAGGTGACAAAATCAAATTGTAGAAAGAAGTCTCCCGAACAACCCAGTTTTTCCGCTCCTTCAATTTCAGGCACAAACGAATAAAAGAACCCCTGTTGCACAACAGGGACAAAAATGCCATTCTACTGTAGAATGAACAGTGATGACAGAAACAAATAAAGGGTAAAAAAGGAAGAACACTTGCGAATGAACAGTAAAAAGGACACAAAGGGTATTAACCACAATGTTAGGCGTTTAGTATATATATAATTTTCTTTTGTACCTAAAGTACATTTAAGTTTTATATTTGGTTGTTGGGAGATTAATGTTTCTGCCTACCCTTCCATCCATGGATGGAGCCAGAAACTTTCTCAGAAGAGGCAACCTGAATGATAAAATGAAACCACACCCAAATATAATTGTCTGGTTGTGATGGTTATCCCTTATTTGTGTTGTAAGTCGTATCAAAAGCAACTACATCACCAAAAAAATAAGTAAGCTTTTCTTGAAGTGGAATCAACCCAAAAATGGGATGAACCTATTTTCCTTATCTCTATCAACTTCGAAATATAAAGGTTGGTTTCTTTATCTTTTCTAAATCAAATTATTCATGTCCCTTGACTTTTTTTCTTTAAATCTCTTTCAACCTTTCTCAAATCTTTGGTAGTACATCCAACATCTGCAATTCCACTTGCCTCATTCTTCATTATTCTGAATTGTTGACTTGTAGATACATTTGCACTACGTAGTCTTTCCATGTAAAGCTTCTTTGCTTTCGAAACTTTGCGGTGTAAATGTAGTAGGCGTACCATTGTAGGGGTTGAAAGTACATGATTATGACATTGTTCAAAGTTACAAGTAGACCACTTTGTCCTAGACTTGTCACGAGAAATGTTTTACTTGGCCTTACAACACACACATGTTGATCCAAGATTCCTTTCTTCTTTGGTTGACGTATTCTTCTTTGTCTTCTGATAAGTCTCATCTGGTACACCTTCCTTTAAACAAACAAATTATTTCTAGGTAATCTCATTCGCTCCTTTTTTCTTCTTACTTGAACCCATTCTGACACTAAATCTAACTTCTCATGCATAATAATTGTAAAAATCATGAAACAAGTTATTGGCCAACTTTGGGTTTACGTTCATCTGCAACTTGTTCTTCCATCGTACAATTTGCAATTAACATTGAAAAAATTCTTTTTAAAACATAGTTAACTTATTTCAAGAAAAAAATTCCTGAAATTTTTCAATCGATATTTTTACACTAGTGGGAGGAGGAGTTAGGTTAAGCCACACAATGAGCAACCTAATTTGGTGTTGAATTCGCTATTCACGAGATTCGAACCTAAGACTTCTCACTTCCAAGTGAAGAGGGATATCACCAAACCGTAGCACTGAGTGGCAAAAAAGCAAAAATTAAAACTGATGCAAAAAAAAAAAAATGGAGTTGGGCTTGAACCGGTACCACGTCAATTTTTTTTAGGTAGTGATAATTAAACACACATTTTTACCTTCCACACACTCTGTTAATTTTTTGTTATTGATCTTCTTCAATTAACTCGATCCAACGGTCAGAAATTTAGAGAAGTGTGTAAGGGGTAAAAGCAGGTATATGGATAGCACCATCTTTTTTTTATCAACAAGAAGAAGAATCTAAAATTGGAGAATCAAGTTGAGAGGGCGTTAACAAAATCATGCAATCGCTCACGAGTTCAAGAACAACTCAAAGAAAGGTTGAAATCAATACAACCACAAAGAAAATACCTTATAGAAGCTTGAAAGAGAATTTTAATTTTCCAAGGACTCTACGAAATTTGAAGTATGTGCTCGCTGCTCTCCTTCAAAGTTCAACCTACTTGAAAATGCTCATAGAAAAAACCTTTATTGGAGAAAGACCTCTCTGTTGACTAGAAAGAATTAACGCGTGAACCCTTAATTATTGTTTTTAATTAACTCGCTCTATGCAATTTGTTTAGGTATAACAAGATTATATAACCTCATCATTTTGTTATCTTTAAACTGATCCAATAGCTCATATAAAAGACGTCATCACATGTCCTCAAAATGAGGACCTTATGAGAGCATTTATAATAATATATTATCATGTGCAAATATGTATCATTAAAATCAAAGGAAAATTAATGAAAAAATTTTGAAAATTTTGAATTTTAACGATAAAAATAAAATAAAAAGTATATTGAATAATACTATAATTAACTTTTTAATGTAAAAATATTAAATAATATTAGAAAAAGTAATAAAAAAATTTTAAAAACTTTAACTTTTCATTAAAGTCACCTTAAATCAAATAGTCCTCATACTTTAAAAAGGTTCGATGTGGCATGAAAACTCCTCCGCTTAGTCCGCTGACATGGCACGCATGTGGGGCCCACATTTGAGCTCCACATGGCTTCCCGAAATAAAAACCAACAGCCAATAGGAAACACGGAACTGAAACTGAACTATTAACTGAAAACATTAGGGCGCCACAAGAACTAGTTTGAAGTCCGCGACTTCCCTTCCGACCTATCTCCAATCTCCAATCTCCAATCCGTCTGCCGGAGTTCAATTTCTTCGAATTCACACTCCAAGTCCAATCCCCACTCTCTTCACCCCACATCTCTTCGAAATTCTATTTATGCCCCACAATTAACACAGGTATTCCAATTCCCAATTCGCTCGCATTGACGTCAATCGATCGCCTTCTCCATCACTCTTGGTGCCCTAATTTCAACTTCTATGAGGTTTTGGGACCGCACTGTGCTTGAAATTAGGTAAAATTCGGCGAATTGATCTGTTTTGGAGGGTACCAGTGGGTGCAAGTTCAAGTTCTCGATGAAACTGATCGAATTTTCGACGTGGGTTTGCTAAATTGATCGACTTTCGACGTGGGTTTGCTAGGTTTTTAGCGAAAGTCTTGGTTTTGGGGAGCGGTGATGGACTACGAGCTCTCTGATAGCAGTGGTAAGCCAAGTTGAATTTGCTTATCTGTTTTTCAATTTTGGTTTTTAAGTACCTTTGTTCTTCCATTGTGTAATCTATTGGTTCTCAGAGTAATTTGACTCAAACTCTTGAATTTATGTTAGGTGTGGTAGAATTTGGGTTTAATTAGTGCTCTGGATGTACTTTTTTACTCTTGAATTCATCATTTTAGTGGGTTTGTCTTGAAATTTAACTTTCTTTGGTCGACCATGGTAGAATTAGAAGAAAATTTAATTGTAATGTAGTGTACCCGGCTTGTGCTCCGAGGTAATACGATTTTGTATTCGGCTTTGGTCTTTCTTTTACTTCTTATAAGTTGGTTTGGAAACACCGCGTAAGACCTTTAAGTTCTCCCACAACATGTACTTTGATGCCATTATTTGAAGATTGACTCCGATTCGGGTATTCCATTCTTCCCGTCTGTAAGTTAGTCTTGCTTGTTGTTTTGAACCTTGTATATTTGCATTCTGAACACTGGGTGGACACCCAAAAGATAGTTACTCTTTTTTGTTGCTTGGAATTGTTTTTTCATCCTCTAGGGATTAAATTCACTCGTAATTCTCTGTGGAATTTGGTAAATGGTAGTTAGGTCCTGCTATTCTGATTCTAGCCAAGGTCACTGTGTTGGAGAAAGTGGCTAATTGTTTGAGAAAAGAAACCTACTGGCATTAAGAGTTTTCATATTGGCCACATTTCGTGTGGTTGTTGTTGGTTGGGTTTTAGCGATTCAGTAAAGTTGATAATTAATGCTAAGTTATGGCTTCTATTAGTTTAACCAAGGATGCTTTAGTTTAGTGTAGAAATAATGAAAGATGTATTTTAAGCATATTATAATGTTTTTGTTTTAAATACCTGCAAGGCTGTTATTTAACGTTGATACTGCTCTTGGATGCTATAGCAACATTTTTAGTGGACCGTGCATGCTTCTAGAACCCATCTTCTGTATTATCAGAACATGTTGGTATGATTTTCATTTTTAGTTCTTTTTATGCTAGTGTCAGGATACATTTTGAGGAAGGAACACATTCTTACGTGGCTTGCCTGGACTCTGGAATATAAGATCCTTATTTCTATATACATATAGTTTATGCCTACTTTGTGAGGCACAGATACAAGAAATAGCGTGCTATTATATGTTGCGTGCATATAGACATGTGTATAATTGAAGAAGGTGGCTATTGGCGGGGACAAAGGCCTTAGAAATAAAAAGGATTTTATGCTTTGCTATTGCAAAGTTCTTGAAAAACCTAAGGGGCTTGTTACTGAAGCTAGAAATAATAGTTTGCTATGCTCTGAAACATTTGCAGGAACGGACGATGACTTTCCGCCGTCTCATCAAAATAGGTTTCAAAGAGGAGGCCGAACTTCTGGGAATGGAAGATCTGCAGCCGTCAGTTCTGCTCCATTACCTAGGATGCATGGTGACATGGAAACCCAGATTCACCGCATTGAGCAAGAAGCGTACTGTTCACTTCTAAGGGCATTTAGTGCTCAATCTGATGCCATCACCTGGGTAGCTGTTTGATTAACTATTTGTTGTTTCTTCTTTTTCTTTTCCTTAGGATCAAAGTATTATTTGTGTAAACTTAGGCCTGAAAGTCAGTTCTAATGTACTTTACAGGATAAGGAAACTTTAATGACAAATCTTAGAAAGGAGCTGAGAGTATCTGATGAGGAGCACAGAGAACTTTTGTCCAGGGTCCATGCCGATGACATGATCCAGAGAATAAGGTCTGATAATATTATCCCATGTTGGTTTGAGCACCAAATATGTATTATGTTTGGATAGCTCTGCATTTTTTATGAGACATGTTATATTATATACTACTAGGCAATGGAGAAAAAGTGGGCTTCAACCTGGTACACTTAATGCTGCTCAGCCTGTTCATGACCCCCTACCTAGTCCAACTGTTTCAGCATCACGGAAGAAACAGAAAACATCACAGTCCTTATCCCTCGGTGCTCCAACTCCTGCACTGCCTCCATCCATGCAACCATCCTCTTCAGCCTTGAGACGAGGTCCTCCTCCAGGACCTCGGAACAAGAAACCAAAATCTGTAAGTTGAAATAATTCTGGGTTGAGAAAATGGTCCTATGCTGTATATATATTCTTAGATTTGTTTTTACCTATTCTTTTTCAATGGAGTTTGTTGCCTGCTTTTGAAGTCCACACAGTACCCTTCCGCAAATATTCCTCTAAGGCCCCAGGCCGCTAATCGAGGTCCCGCTGGTGCCTTTTTGGAGAGTGAGCCTGCTGAGGGAGAAACTAGTAATCCGTTAGTAGGAAGAAAGGTTTGGACAAGGTGGCCTGAAGACAACCACTTCTATGAGGCTGTTATAACTAATTTCAACCGTGCTGAGGTATGCTCTTGTTGTGAATTCATCTGAACCTGATTAAGCATTAGTAATTAGCAGTTTGACCACACGACTCCAATATAAATCTTTGTGAAGTCTAATAATTGTCAAACGTTGGCAGGGTCTACATGCTCTGGTTTATGATATTGGTACAGTGGATGAGACATGGGAATGGGTCAATCTAAAAGAGGTATACTGCAACTGATTCTCGTTTCTTTTGTAGGCCTTTTATCCTTTTGTAGGATATAGTCTGTCTCATAAATAACTAAATTTCAAATCTCAAAATAAAAGTTTTTTTTTATTTTTTATTTTTTTGTTCTTACGTTTTTGCACATTATAAATGAGTTTTGCGGGTTTATAGCTCTGGTGGTGAAGAGCATTTACCTCTATACCCGAGGTCCCAGCTTGATTCCCCCCGCCCTATCCCATCTATTGTCGACTGAAAACTGAAAAAACAAATGATTTCCACTGTCAGGAGAATCTGAAGTTGCTTTGCTTTTCTGTGCTTATTTTTGCAATTGATTTTAATGGAATAGGTTTTTGAGTGACAAAAAAACATTGAAGTACGTCCTGCACTACTGGTGGCATTAAGATGATTGAAACTTAAATGCTAAGTTTTTCAATTCATTAACCATTTTATTTATAATAACGAATGCAGATTGATTTTGAGTTACCTCATTATCAGTATGTAAATCCTCATATCAAAAGCTTGTGTTTTTTTATACTGGGCAGTGTTCTTATATATTTCACCGTTGGTGCGTTTGATAACCATATAGTTTTTAGTTTTTTATTTCACTTTTTGTGCTTAAGATATGGGGAAGAGGGATGAACAACGGTGGTGGGAGACCGAATACGTGCTTAACATTGTACTGATAGTGTAATGGATTGTGGACCTTGTGGCCCATTGAATTGTGTTTGTGATTTGCCTTGTGAGCTCATTTCCCGATTGCTTTTTGCTAATCGTTATTGTACCTTCTAATGGCATAGATATCTCCTGAAGATATTCGGTGGGAAGCTGATGATCCTGGGATTTCTCGTAAAGGTGGTCGACCTGGCCCTGGACCTGGCCGAGGGAACAAAAAGTCCATGGCACGTGGCGGTTTAGTTTCAGGTGCAGGAAGAGGTAGAGGGACTGCAAAGGGTTCCAAGAAGGATTTGCCCCCGCAGCTAAATGGCATTGGCAGGAAGGCAATGAGCGATATTGAAATACTTCATACAGATTCGTTGATTAAAGAGGTATGAGTACAACTATTAAGTTTTTTCTTACCCGCTTTTCCTCATATTAGCTGGTCGTAACTTGTTTTGCCCGCTTTGCTTGAAACTATAGGTGGAAAGGGTTTTCAGAGCCAGCCATCCCGACCCCATGGAGATTGAGAAAGCCAAGAAAGTTCTCAAAGTATGAATTCAAGCATCTTTTATGCTTTATTTGTGTGATGTTCTTTTATTGGCGGGATTGTAATGGTTTATTTAAAACGCAGGAGCATGAACAGGCACTGGTCGATGCAATTACAAGACTCGAAGATGCATCTGACGTTGAAAGCGGTAATAACTAATTGCATTAACCCATGTTCTATAATACTAAAGCTCCACTGCCTTGTGTTGTATCTTTAGTCCTGATTAGCCAGATTTGACTGGTACTTACTGTGTACAACTCCATTTAAATTTTATCTCTAATTTTTTTAATCAAGGTTAAAAATAATCACAAATCTTGTGTTTTACATTAGTGAGGTGGAAGCACGTCATCTTGCTACCGTGTTACGTATATATTTTTCCGCAAATTATTGCAGTGAATGCATCTCTGAAGCAGTACGGCTGCACAACGTCTAATTAATTTTTGCTTATAACCAATGTGCCATTTTTCTTCCTTCTTTGGCTTCAAAACAGATGAACATACATTCTCTCAAAGACAATCACTAGACCAAGAACGAGGATGGAGAAAGCGGCAGTATGACGAGATGGCTGAAGGTCGGGCAGTTGACGGCTCAAATGGCAATAAAATGACAAGGGAGGGCAGAATTGCATCTGATGACCAACGTTTTGAGGGCAACGACATATGACATTTGAGAAATGTAACATCCAGTTACATTCCTTCTTGTACTTTTTGTGCCATATTCTGATTCGATGACAAGTCAAGCGGATGCTTAGCCTAAGTTTTAGGTTTCGTTTCAGTTTTAGTTTAACCTTATGTTGAGATAACGCTTGCTGTAACTTATGTTTTCGGGGTTGTACTGGTTGACACTTGCCTGTGTAAAGATTGATTTAATGGTGCTCTCTCTCTCTCTCTCAAATTTACCGAGACAGCAGCTTAAATTATACACTGAAGGCACATAGGAAACCAACTAAGCTCCTGCAAATTACACAGGGTAACAAGTTAGCGTATACACAAAACAGCAGCACAATGCTAACGAGGATCTGATCGGCGTGGAAAGATCCGATCAGTTCTGAAATGAACAACTCCATTGCACATGGTTGATTATCTACAATGAAGCAATAAATTCAAGGATATGATTCACCATCTGTGCATCATAAGCAGGGCCTTCCATTTGGAAGTGGCTTGCTCCTTCAATCAGGTGCGTTTCAACACGACCGGCTGCAGAACTTAGCTTGTTCTTTAACTGCTTCACGCTCGTGTACCCATCCTGAGTCCCCATTACGAAGAGTTTGGGTTTTGAGGATTGTAGTACGGCTTTGTGGTGTCTCCCGAAAAGGATTGAGGCAAGCATGCCGAAAGGATACCCCAGACTAACATAGCCCACGACTTGTTCTATCTGATCTACTGCGGAGCCTGCAATTGGGGCACCTACACCATACACCAGACGAAAATTTTAGATTATACATACGAGGAAATTATGTTACCCCTGACTAGGATGATCGTTAAACTAACAAAACTGACAGGACTACGAATAACATCTTATATTCCGACCAAGCCTACAATAACGCTACGCAGTTCATACCAGAAAGATCCTAGATCATGCTTCATAGTTTATCACAAGATTATTTGCAGAAAAACCATCTATTTCTCACTAAAACTGTTTGACCTCGGGACTTTTACTTATGTCCTCCTATCTATGTTCATATTGGAATTACTGGAGAGCATAAACAAGACAATGATTACCAAAAATCGCAATTTGGAATCAGAACCAACAGAGAGTTATGTAAGTGAAGGAGCAGCAGTGAGAGGCTGTAGTAATAGACCTATCCAAGACGTTCATCAATTTACAGAGCAATTCGAAATTATAACGCTACTGGATTTTATCGAATCACAGCTCAAGTACCTAGAGAAACATATCATAGTTGCACATAACATTCTTCACCACAGTTCCATTTGCTTTGAATGTGATCAAAATCCCAACTTTTGAATGATCGAAATACAGTTTGATCAGAAACACGAAACTCAGAAATAATAAATTCTCCAAAGAACATTACCAAATGAAATCCCAACTTCATGTTCATCACACCATATGAGAAATCTAACATTACAAAACGAAATACTATCCTTAAACAATCAATTCTCCTTGAAATCCAAAGCCTACTTTAATTTTTCGCCGATGCTTCCAAAATTAATTAGCTGGTATCTAAATAACATTCTGATCACTTCTGCAAACTAATATTCAAATTACAGATCCACAAACCAACTCACCAAACCAATAAAAGAGGCAATCTTTTAACCACCAAAAACTAAAACACAATCCACAGATCCACAAAATCATCAACCTAAACCAATTAAACAAGAAATCCATCAACTACTTACATGTAAACACCCCATTTAATTTATAACCAACATGCTTAATCCAATAAAAATTGCAGAAACATATTCTAAAAGTGCAGAAAAATTTAAAAATATTTATACCTGCGGAAGAACCCACCAACAAAATCCTGCAGCTGATAGATTCTCACAAACCCATTTGCACACAGAAATCACATCCTTAATTTCTGCAAACCCAGTGAGAGAAGCCCTCCCCGTTGACCTCCCAACCCCTCTCATGTCAAAGGTCAAAGCTTTATAACCTCTGTCTGCCAACCCAGCTGCTATTCCTCTCAACAGGCCTTGGCAGCCGCCAAGGACGGAGTATGGGTGCACCAGAACCACCACAGGGCTGCCCTCCTTGATGTCTTCTTCTTCTCTGGGTTTGAAGAGCCGAGTGCTGAGCTTGACTCCATCGCTGGTCTCAACTGTGCACGACTCCACCGTACAGTTTGGCATCCAGGATGGAGAGACAGAGAGAGAGAGAAAGAAAATGGCAATTCTAGAGAGAGAGAGAGGAGGAGGTGACTGCCATCAAGTTGGTTGGGCAATGTAGAACGGAAGTTGTTGGGCTAGCTAGTGAGAAACTGGTAGCCCCTACACTCGACATGGGATTGGGATAGGGATGCATGATTTGTGTTCGTTTTGGGCTTAAACTAACCGAAAACTAACTTAATGATTATGCGTGATAGAGCAAATTACTGTTTTTGGGTGGATCCATTTCTTTATTTGTAGGTAAGTAATTTCCTCCTTAAATATAAAAGAATATTTTTCCTCATCACGTGATGATGATGCTTATCACTCTACCACCGTTGGATGAATTTAAACTTCAAAACTTGTGTAGTGAATAAACACAAATCTCAAAATTCAAACTCATTTAATGATAATAACTAGGATGGTGAACATTATCACCATTGGAGGGTGATAGAGAATAAATGCACCAAAAGATAAAGAGTTATTTCTTGTTACAATTGTAGTTTGAAATGTGTACATTTTTTTCTTTTGTAGTTTTAAGGAGTTACTTTTATTTACTTGCTAGACGATGATTTACAGTAAAAGAATGATGATTTTCTTAAATGTAAGGAGCAAAGTAGTGTCTTTAGTTGTTACTGTCAAGACATTTTTCTAACTATGGAGATTCCCTATAAAGGACGTCACGTGATTAACGTTCTTTCTTATAGGACAAACATTTCTAGAATATCTCATCTTATGACCAATTTTATATAACTTTAATCTCTTTTATTGACATATTTTATTCTTTAAGGGATAGAATTTCCCTTTAGAGCTTTGGTTTTAGCTTTAAGCATTAGATTTTGAGTAAATTGTACAAATGGTCCCTCAACTTTAATCAAATTGGAGCAATGGTCCCTCAACTAAAAATCCATTACCTTTGGTCCCTCAACTTATCAAAACATGCAGCGATGGTCCCTCAACTAAAAATCCATTACCATTGGTCCCTGAACTTTAATTCAAGTGGAGAAATGGTCCTTTAACTTTAACCCAATTGTAACAATGGTCCTTCCAATATAACTCGTTTTGACAAATTTTTTGACATAGTTGACGAAAAGAACCATAATTATACACTTTGATGAGTTAAGGGACCCTAATTATATAAATGGTCATTCCAATATAGCTTATTTTGACAAAATTTTGACAAAATTGATGAAAATGACTATAGCTACACATTTTGATAAGTTGAGGGACCAATGGTAATAGATTTTTAGTTGAGGGACCATTGCTTCAATTTGATTAAAGTTGAGGGACCATTTGTACAATTTACTCTTAGATTTTAGAATCCGAGCGTAGAATCTTAGGGCTCGTTTGATTTCTAAATTGACTTAGCTTGGATAATTCATTAGATTCATTGAATTTTAAATAAAAATAAGAATACCAACTTGCATATTTTGTCGAAAGGAAGATAGAGAAGTCATGAAGAGAACTTGTCCCTCTCAATCCTACTATTTTTGTGGGGATTAGGAGGGAGAAGTATTCTTCTTTCTCCTCTTCTACCTTTACTTAGACAAAATGTGCAAGTTGACATTCATATTTTCATCCACTATTCATTGAATTTAATGAGTTGTCCAAGCGAAGCCAAACATAAACATCAAAGGAGGCCTTAAAGTTTAAGATTTAAACGGTGATTCTTGTCTTAAGACGATCAGCCGTGTTAATAAATAAGATCAAAGCTGAAAAAAAAAATGAAGAAGAGCAAACATGAAGTTTTCTCAACACATCACTGCCCAAAGAATAACTAGTGGTAATTATTTTGCTTCTTAATTTGGTCCCTGGATTGGCATGACAGTGTAGAAAGTTTAAATGCGTTTAGACTGAAAGCATGGTCAATAAGACTGGTTTTACGTTCATGACTGGGTATTTTTTCTTATGAAGTTACATCAAACGGATCGTCTAAATTATATGGTTTCTAATTCATGTTTTCAGTATAAAAAATTAGATTGTTTCTATGCAGCAACAATATAATTTACAGGAAGGAGGATTCGAACTTGAGAGTAAGAGATGAGGCGGGCACACTATCCTAATAATTTTGGTTTGTCAAATTAAAATTGTGTATCACCACAGGACTGAAATTAAATTTGGCCTAATGAATAACAATAACGAATTAATAGCCTATGCCTCACTGAGATAGTGTTGATTATGAATAATAATAAAGAATTAATAGCCTATGCCTAATTGAGGTTTGCAGATTTTGAGCTGTAGGTTTCATTGGAACATGGCAATAAGCAACTACCTCAACCCCTCATGAATTGCATCCTCTCCATTACGGTGGTAGGCGGCCACTTGCAAGGGCTAGTCAATTGTTGTCGCTTGAGTTTGTTTGTTATTCCGCTTGGCCTTATCTTGTAGTGAATGTTGTACTATACTTGCAATAGTTTATACTTCAACAAACTTTGATGGCAACATTTTTTTTGTAATTTACTCAATTTTTATTTCAATCATTTACTTGTAGGATAAGCTAGGCCTAGTAGATTGGTTGAGAAAGTGCATTTAACTTGGGCAAAAACACCTTTTTTTTTATTTTTTATTTGGGATTGTGTAATGTGTATGTGAGTAGAATATAATAATATCCTTAGGTGAGAGCGACCTTTTGGGTGTTAGATTGCGGGTCTATGAAAATGAACTCCAAAGCTTGATTCAACCCCAATCTTTGGTTGGTTAACCACATCATATTTATTTCTATATGAATCATCATAATATATGTCATTTAGTTCATTTCACTTTCAGATAGAACGTGCTGCTTACGTTATTTTTATAATAATCACACAAATGTAAATATGTGTATATTTGTCACATTCAATATGAAAATGAATCATCATAATCTATGTCCTTTAGTTCTTTTCACTTTCAAATAGAACGTGCTGTTTACGTTATTTTTAGAATAATCACACAAATGTAAATTTATGTATGTTTGTCACATTCAATATGAAAGTTGTCTTAAGTACATTTTTATAAAGTTTTTCTTCTATTGACACGTTATTTGATGAATATAAATTATATAATTGATAGAGTCAAACTTTCTTCTAACCCTATTTAAATTTTTTGTGGGGTAATAGGAGCTTGGATTGGGACAAACCATGTGGCATAAAATGTGCAGAAGAAACCACACCAGTTTAGAACATGACAACCCCATGGGAAGTGGCTCAAATTATTCGAGAAAAATGCAATTTTTTTCATTTTTGCGAAATATTTTTGTCATGTTAAGAAAAGCTTTATAAAGCATTTGAAAGTGGTTTTACAATTTACTAAGCCACAAATATATATTTAATAGAGTACTTATGCCAAAAACTGAAAAAATAAATGGACAAATATGGTATTGGGGCCCAAAACATTGCCGAAACGAAACTCCATCCACAATAATATCAACAAAATTCTTCCATGAACTTTCAAAACCTCATGGTACGGTGCAGGTGAAAAAATATATATTTTATGAAGATTTTTGTAATTTTGCAAACAACCTAAAAATCGTGATGGTTAGCCCACATTTTTGAGAAAAATCTAAACTTTTTTATTTTTGCGAAATATTTAATGTGGTCATTAAGAGATGCTTTGTAATAGGAGCTTGGATTGGGACAACCCATGTGGCATAAAATGTGCAGAAGAAACCACACCAGGTTAGAACATGACAACCCCATGGGAAGTGGCTCAAATTATTCGAGAAAAATGCAATTTTTTCATTTTTGTGAAATTTTTTTGTCATGTTAAGAAAAGCTTTATAAGGCATTTAAAGAGGTTTTACCATTTATTGAGCCACTAATGTATATTTAATAGAATATTTTATCAAAAAATTAAAAAATAAATGGAAAAAAATAGTGGTGGGTCCCAAAACATTAACGAAACTATTCTCTATCCTTAAGAATATTAACGAAAAGTTTTAAATGAATTTTCAAAACCTCAAAGTTTTTTGAACAGTTTTTTAAAACCGCTTAAAAACCATGATGGTTAGACTATTATTTTGAGAAATGCAATTTTTTTATTCTTGCTAAATATTTTCCGTCATGTTTAAGGAAAACTTTATAAAAAATTTAAAAGCGGCTTTGCCATTTATTGAGTCACAAATGTATATTCAATAGAATATTTTATCTGAAAACTAAAAAAATAAACGGGACAAAAATAGTACTGAGACCCAAAACATAGCAAAATAGCACTCCAGCTACAAGAATATCAACAAAAGGTCTTACATAAGCTTTCAAAACGTCATGGTGCAGTGAAGGTGAAAACATATAGTATTTATGACCATTTTTTAACACTTTTGCAAAACTGCCTAAAAACCGTGATAGGGTTAGCTCTTTTTTTTTTTTTTGAGAAAATGCAAAATTTTATTTTCGAGAACATTATCCATTATGATTAACAGTAACCTTTTAAGGCAATTGAAAGATATTTTACTATTTGTTGAGCCCCAAATGTATTTTTAATGGAGTAATTAAGACAAAAACTGAAAAATAAATGGACAAAAATTGTTAGGATTGGAATAAGCTAATCCAGGTTGTGGATGTAAGTGTTGCAAGGAAAATATGTAGTATTTGTTTCTCATTTCGCCCATTGAATTTCCAATGATCTTCTCATCTGGACTTCTAGTTTGAATACCCATTCGCAACAAACAAATGGACTTCATTTCTTTGTACATATGCATATGTGATCTCTTAACAACTTTCGTACCACAAAACTAATTTCTCAGAGTCCTAGTAAGTGGTGAATTACATACTTATAAGAGTAGGCCATATACTTTGTCCTGTCAACTAACCTTCGTTATTTGTAACCTACCAAGTCTCAGAATGGTAGGTGGTCAGTTACAAACTTACAAGAGCAGGGAGTTCTATAAATAACATGTATGCGAGGAGGAAAAACTAAGCAAGAAAATGGGAACTGAAATTATTCCCACTCATATGTTTCTTGTGTGTTTTCCAGGACAGGGACACATAAACCCTATGCTCAGATTAGGCAAACGCCTAGCTGCAAAGGGGTTTTTGGTCAGCTTCTCCACCACTGAAAACTTTGGCAAGGAGATGAGAGCAGCCAACAGTGGCATCAGTGATGAACCCACACCTGTGGGCGACGGTTTTATCAGGTTTGAGTTTTTTGACGATGGTCTTCCAGAACAGGACCCTAAACGCACGGACTTCGACTACTACATGCCACTGCTTGAACTTGTGGGCAAGGATTTGGTAACCCAGATGATCAAACGGCATGCCAATGAAGGTCGTCCAGTTTCATGCCTTGTGAACAACCCATTCATTCCGTGGGTTTGTGACATTGGCACTGAGCTTGGAATCCCTTGTGCCACGCTTTGGGTTCAGTCGTGTGCTGTGCTCTCGGCTTATTACCATTATCACAGCAAGACAGTGCCATTTCCGACGGAAACCGAGCCAAATTTGGATGTTCAGCTGCCAAGTATGCCGCTTTTGAAGCACGATGAGATACCCAGCTTCTTGCACCCTTCCGACCAATTTCAGGTGAGCGTACACTATACACGGAAATGATCTCTTATACTTATGTACATGCAGATTGTCAGTCTATACCACAAATTTAGGCAAGAATCAACTTGATCAATGGTTCAAATTCCACAGTCTAGCATCATAAGTACCTTTTGCATGGATAAACAGTCAAGGAAGCGATCATTTCCCACTTTTTATGCTACCAAAACAGTTTATAAAGTTTTAGAACAGAACTACCATGTTTCATTTGTTCATAGTATTTAGTCTAGCTAATTTGAAACTTATGTTATTCTTTCTACTATGTTGGGAAAAGGTACCCTGTATGAATTTCCACATAGACCTAAGGGGAAAAAAAGTTGATACCTTAGAATTAGCAAATATTTTTCAGGTTTTCGGGAGGGCGATTTTAGGCCAGTTCAAGAGGTTATCAAAATCAATGTATGTGTTGATAGACACGTTCCAAGAGCTCGAGCCAGAGGTCATCGAGCACATGTCCCAGTTCTGCATGGTGAAGCCCGTTGGCCCCTTATTCAAGAACCCAAAACCTCCCAAAACAACCATAAGTGGAGACCTAATTAAAGCTGATGATTGTCTCGAGTGGCTCGATTCCAAGCCTCCAACATCTGTTGTATACATCTCTTTTGGTAGTATTGTGTACTTAAAGCAAGAGCAAGTTGATGAGATTGCTCATGGATTATTGAGCTCTGGGGTATCATTTTTATGGGTTATGAAGCCAGCCATCAAAGAGTATGGATTCGAAGAACATGTTTTACCTGATAAGTTCTTGGAAAAAGTTGGGGATAAAGGAAAAGTGGTGAAATGGAGTCCACAAGAACAGGTTTTAGGTCACCCATCTGTCGCATGTTTTGTAACTCACTGTGGCTGGAACTCTTCAGTTGAAGCACTCACTTCAGGCGTGCCAGTTGTGACATTTCCTCAGTGGGGTGACCAAGTCACCAATGCAAAGTTCTTAGTGGATGTGTTTGGTGTAGGGCTTAGATTGAGCCGTGGGGCGGCTGAGAATAGATTGAGCATGAGAGACGAGGTGGGGAAGTGTTTGTTGGAGGCAACAGTTGGACAGAGGGCAATAGAATTGAAGCAAAACGCATTGAAATGGAAGCTGGCAGCGGAAGCGGCGGTGGCTGAGGGCTGCTCCTCCGACCAGAATCTTCAAGATTTTCTGGATGAGATTAGTAAGACATGTGCTGCTTAGAGTAATTTTCATTTTCCATACTGCTTCTGTGAATTTCGTCTCTCCTAGTACTATAGTTCGGTATTGTTGTAGCTTTTTGTATAAATTAATTGTTTATGCTATGCTTTGAGAATAATTCATTGAAAACTAGATTTAGTAGTTAAGTGTTTGATAATTTGAAATATTAACAGCATTGTGAATCAGGAAAAATAGTGTCATGGCATTTGGTAAATGTTATAATACTGTTGTAGTTACATATATTGAGGAGCCAAGTTAATTTCTTATTGTCAACTAGCCATAGAATCAGCTAATCATCAATCCATTTGTCAACTAACTTCAATCTAGTAATAATTACCTTAAAAAATAAAACTTCTCGTAATCAAACGAGAAAACTAACATAGTCAAGCCAAATTCTTTTTTCCCCTAAAGTTCACTTATAGGACAAACACTAGAAAATAGTACCCGCGCGTTGCTGCGGGATTACAAATTTTATGAAAAATTATGCCTCAAATATACAAAAGATTGTGTCATATAAGATTAATACCATATCAAAAAAAAATTGGACTATTAACATTAGAAAGGAGTGGTATACCAACCTTTTACCATCTGCACCATAGGCCATTGTTGTGGATGAGTGACCAGGAGCATCGTAATCCAGCCGGTATCCCATGTTGTCGTATAGCCATGCTTTTATTTTTCCATTTACTGATGTTGAAAAGAAAAACTGAAACACAAAGGCATAAGCTGAGTTTCAAAACAGAGTAAATAATTCATAGATGGCAAATGAAGAGAGACAAATCAAGGGATTAAAAAAATGAGAAAGCGAAGTCCTTACATGGACATTTTCCTTGTTATGAGGGCACACAGAATGCACGGGAGCATCATGACCTTCGAAAGTACCCATAAAACACAAATCGATGTATAAGTTTATCGTGTTTTTTATGACCTATTATATCACCACTTCTCCAAAACCAACCTTAATGGCCTTATCATCACCGCAAGGTAGGGCACAAAGTTGCATAGCCGGGTTGCAGAACGCCAAATCATTAACACTACCAGCATGAGCATCGATCTAGAAATTTATAGAAGTATTAGAAAAGAGAACAGCAAAATGAAATATACTGAAAAGGTAGAAGACGCAGAACCTACCTCCAAATGCTGGTGAATCTCATTCCCACCAAAATAAGCGTATAATTGGATATGCAACTCCTGTTTGAAAGAACAATTGCACTTAAAAGTTTTCTAGAAAAAGTTACCGTGGATCGTATTCAAGCTTACCAAATCGAGAACCTACCAAATAGAGTACCATCGGGCTCCATAATATCCGCTTTACTGAGACACATGGATCCTTGATAAGAGTTGCATGCTTGTGCTTGCGGCTCAAAGTTTTCAGACGCTCAACCACTGATTCGACCACATCACTGATCTCTTGTTGCAACCCTAATGTTCCAATCATTCGAAAAAATTACAAACACATTTTACTCTAACACCAACCAAGGAGTTGTCAAACCAGGAAAAAACAAAAAGAGTAAAAACTTACCCAAAAAATAACAGGACCGCCGGAACTGTTGGTAAATCTGCAACTGACCAAGCGAGGAACCAAACCGCAAAACTCTTAGCCAGGAAAACCCTAGCACAGGATCAGAGCCAACCCAAAACCAAACAGTTACAATTCCATCCAAAATTAACCAAAACACAGAATAGAAATCAAAACACAGCAGTTAGAAAATATACCTCATTTGCAGAAAATTAACTTCACAGTGATGCAAAAACAACCGGTGCTCATACGGAAAACAAAATCAGAAATAGATCCGACCAAAATGGGTGCAAATCAGACATAAACAAACGCAAAAACCGCAAAATAATCTGGACTTAACGGATTGAAAAACAGCAACCCATATCGGAAAATACCCAGTTATCACAAATATAACATATGGAACTCAAAAACTTTAAGAACGAATGACCAAACCCCTCCACTACAGCCGGCAAAGTTTTGGACAACGTAGGAATCGAAGCAAAACCCAAATCCAAGGAAAAGCAAATGGCTTTTAGAATTCGATTTTTTTTTTTTTTTTTTTTTTTTTTTGGAGTTTGGCAGTTGTGATTTGTAGTTTTTAAGAGAAAGAACTGGAAAAATTTCTACTGGGTTGGTTTTTTCAGCAGTAAAGTGAGAGAGAGGAGTTGAGATAGTCCCCCACATAAAAATCCAAGACTTTGTACAGAAAGGTTGCAGCTTTACCTTTCTTCAAGAACTACAATTGAAATTGCAGCAGTTGCATTTGTTGGGTGGTGGGAGTCATTTCGCTGTGCAAGAGTTGCTGAAAATTTACCAAAATTTTAGTAAGATGAAGAACAAAAATAGTAATCACATAACTCAAATTTAAAGCATAGTTTTGTAGCTCCTAAATTTTTCTAAAGAATGCAAACACTCTTGCCTATCTCAGATGGCTATAACTCATGAATCCAAATCTCATTGAATGAGGCCTATTCTTTTAAAGCAAATATGAAATTGTTTCATGATCTACAACTAATATGATTTACAACTAATAAAAATTTAATCAACTCGATATCAAATATAAATGCATATCAATTTAAACCTACCAAGCAAAACAGAACAAACCCTAAATAAACAATCAATCAAACAGATCCGAATGAGATTTAGCTGCTTCAAAAATTTCACATCAAACGCAATTATAAAGCACACAATCCTACCCAAAATTGAAAACAGAGATAAAAGCAAAGCCAAAATCGAACAAAAAGGTATGGGTACCTCTGTTTTCGACTCGAGATCTCTGCATGCTTTGAATTTCTGCATACAAAATATATAGCTTCTATAACTAATTGGCAATACTGCTATCAGCTGATTTCCTTTGAGAAAAAAAAATTAACAAAAACTAAAATTTTTACAACAAAAAAAAAAAAAAAAAAAAAAAAAAAGCTTCTTTCTACTATAAGAGAGCATACCAATTTTTTCTTACCTAAAGCATTGAAATAGCAGAAACCATTCTTTTGTTCTCTTTTTGGTCCTCTTCCCGTGTCCCCTTCCCTTTTTACCTCTTTCAAACGATAACTGATAAGGAAAAATAAAAAATTACAATTGAATAATATAACAAATCATTTAGCAGCTGACAATCCAAAGTCGAGCTCCGTATGACTTTTTTGCTTCTTTTCCTCCTCTTTCCCAACGACACATTTCTTTTTCTACCTTGAGCTGAAAAGGGTTACTCACACCTTTACTTTCTTCAGTTCCATAAGCAACCAAATGCCTGCGAATCGACTCCTTATACACCTAAACAATGAGAGTGCAGCTTCTATAAGTGAATCCACAATGTAAAACATATTAACAGTTCAAATTAAATAGAAAAAAATTAAAAAATTGAAACAACTTGAGCATCATACTTTCTTACTCACCCTATGTGAATCGCATGCACCCAGCAGAAAGCAAACAATCAGAGGCGCAACCAACTGCAGAGCAATCGGCTTCCCCTCCATCAAACCCATTTCATAAACCCTAGAAAAAATGTTAAGTAGATAAAATTTCACAGCCCCCTTTCATACCACCAAGCTCTATAAATTTGAGGCCTTTCACTTCAGATCGTCGCCCCAACGCAGCAGCAAGGAAGTTGTATGCAAAGATGACAGCTGCTTGAGAACACCCATTCCAGAAAAGATTGAATCATCATAGAGATTCAACCTAAATTTTCTGGGTTAAAACCTAAATTTTCTAGGCTAAAAATTTTAGATTTTAAACCAAGGGTTGGAGATGGTCTAATGAATAACAATAACGAATTAATAGCCTATGCCTAATTGAGATAGTGTTGATTATGAATAATAATAAAGAACTAATAGCCTATGCGTAATTGAGGTTTGCAGATTTTGAGCTGTAGGTTTCGTTGGAACATGGCAATAAGCAACTACCCCAAGCCCTCATGAATTGCATCGTCCCCATTACTACTGTGGTAGAGGGTCACTTGCAAGAGCTACTCAATTGTTGTCACCTGAGTTTGTTTGTTATTCTGCTTAGCCTTATCTTGTAGTGATTGTTGTGCTATACTTGCAATAGTTTATACTTCAACAAACTTTGATGGCAACATTTTTTTTGTAATTTACCAAATATTTATTTCAATCATTTACTTGTGAGAGAAGCTGGGCATAGTAGATTGGTTGAGAAAGTGCATTTAACTTAGGCAAAAACACCTGTTTTTTGTTTTTTTTGTTTTTGTTGTAATGTGTATGTGAGTAGAATATAATAATATCCCTAGGTGAACGTGACCTTTTAGGTGTTCGATTGCGGGGTCTATGAAAATGAACCCCAAAGCTTGATTCGACTCCAATCTTTGGTTGGTTAACCACAACATATTTATTTCTAAATGAATCATCATAATATATGTCCTTTAGTTCTTTTTCACTTTCAGATAGAACATCTTGGTTACGTTATTGTTAGAATAATTATAAAAATGTAAATCTATGTATGTTTGTCACATTCAATATGAAAGTTGTCTTAAGTACATTTCTACTAAAGTTTTTCTTCCATTGACACATTATTTGATGAATATAATTGATAGAGTCCGACTTTCTTCCAACCCTATTTAACTTTTGTCGGGTAATAGGTGTTTGGGTTAAAATTGGTACTTTGGGCTCAAAAGGAAGTTAGCCCAGAAGAAGGTATAGAAGGAAGGGAGCCCAAGGCTCAGCCAAAGCCCAGAAGGCAGAAGAAGCCTTTTTACCGACTAAGTGCAGATCACTTGAGCCACTTGCTCACCTACCTAGAAGTCAAGTGATGTAGACTAGCCAGCTAATCATCCCAAAAGTACTTTACAGTGGCAGTACAATAAAAAAGCTGATGAGTCACTACCATTCAGCCGCATTCGGGCAAGATCGATGCTGCAGGCAGCCAAGCCAAATCATCTATAAAAAGGGAAAGAGAAATCAGAGATAAGGACACTTAATCAAACAAACAAATACACAAACTCTACTCAAGCTAGATTTGCATACGAAGCTGTAGTCAACACCAAGCCTTCATCCTTTTCAGGATCAACCTTCACCGAAAGCTTTTGTAAAAGCTCTACTACCTTGTCTGAATCTTGCTGTAGTATCGATTCTCTCCTGTAAACTCATATCCCAATCTCCCATTCTAGTACTCAAACCCTTTGTAAATCACAAAGAGAGGAAGTTGCAAGACGATCAGCCTTGCTCGACCCTCTTTGTTTTGTCTTTTCATTCAGAAATCTAGTAATATGATATGATGTATACTTCCATCTGTATCCAAATTATTTCTAGCAAGTTTATGATTAAAAGGCTTCTTGGTTCTTGGATCTGGTCGGTTTAATGGTGCCCAACCATGCAAAAGATAAAGTTGGAATCCGTACTCATAGCATGACCAGATTTAAGTTCTAACCTTTCGGGCATACAAGATTTATCAATCAAAAGTCCTTGGTCTCAAGGCATAAAAAAGAACTTTATGTGGACTTAACCCATCCACGACAATCCTTGATAACAAAAAGTCCGAAGTTACTTGGGGCGCAAGTAATTAGCCTATTTCTTAGTTTTACTTCTGTTATATTATGATTGCCACAGAACACTTGAGTATAGAATTAACTCTGATGGGAAGCCTCAAGGCCTATACTTAAGGCCCTACAAAGGCACCTATCTGGGTTCGTTCTTCTCTTCGGGCTCGGGTGATTAAAGTATAACGGTTGTAATACTTCTGCAACAACGAAACAACCACTATATGTTAGAGTACTTGGTTAAGTTTTGATTGCGAGCCTCAAAGCCTACACCTAAGGCCCTACAAAGGCACCTTTCATAGCTAACTTGGTCTCTCGGGCATATACAATTAAACTAAACATCTGTTTTACATCTGCCATGCTAAAGATGGCAGTGACACGCCTGAACACCTAAAGTTAATTTTGATTGTGAGCCTCAAGGCCTACACCTAAGGCCCCACAAAGGCACCTTTTAGAATTAACTCTGTCCTTCTCTTACAGCCCGCCAATAAGCAGAAGCCCGACAGACAATATCAACCGGCGCCAACCTCTTGGGGAGCTGTGTGCTCGTCGGCCAGGAAACATCCCCATCGGAAATTCCTCTAGACGAACAATAGGAGCTTGGATTGGGACATCCCAGATGGCATAAAATGTGCAGGACAACCCAAATGGCATAAAATGTGCAAAAGAAACCACACCAGTTTATAACATGACAACCCCATCGAAATGGCCCAAATTTTTTGAGAAAAAATGTAATTTTGTATTTTTGCGAAATATTCTATCATGTTAAGAAAAACTTTATAAAGCATTTGAAAATGATTTTACAGTTTAGTAAGCCACAAATATATATTTAATAGAGTATTTATGCCGAAAATTTAAAAATAAATGGACAAATATGGTATTGGGGCCCAAAACATTATCGGAATGAGACTCCATCCACAGGAATATCAACAAAATTCTTATATGAACTTTCAAAACCTCATGGTATGGTGCAGGTGAAAAAAATATAGATTTTATGAAGATTTTTGTAATTCTACAAAACAACCTAAAAATCGTGATGGTTAGCTCACATTTTTCAAAAAAATGTAAATTTTTTTATTTTCACGAAACATTTCATGTGGTCATTAAGAGATGCTTTGTAAGGCATTTAAAGAGGTTTTACCATTTATTAAACCACGAATGTATATTTAGTAGAATATTTTATTTGAAAATTGAAAAATAAATGGAAACAAATAGTAGTAGGTCCCAAAACATTAACGAAACTATACTCTATACTCAAGAATATCAACGAAAAGTTCTACATGAATTTTCAAAACATCACAGTGCATGAAGATGAAAACATATAGAGCTTATGACGATTTTTGAACAGTTTTTTAAAACCGCTTAAAAACCATGATGGTTAAACTATTTTTTTGAGAAAAAATGCAATTTTTTTATTCTTGCTAAATATTTTCCATCATGTTTAAGGAAAAATTTATAAAAAATTTGAAAGTTGTTGCCATTTATTGAGTCACAAATGTATATTAAATCGAATATTTTATCTGAAAACTGAAAAAATAAATGGACAAAAATAGTAGTGAGGCCTAAAACATTGTGATCTCTTAACAACTTTCATACAAATGTATATTTAGTAGAATATTTCTTCGTACATATGCACATGTGATCTCTTAACAACTTTCGTACCACAAAACTAATTGCTCAGAGTCCTAGTAATTGGTGAATTACATACTTAAAGAGTAGCCCATATACTTTGTCCTGTCAACTAACCTTCATTATTTGTAACCTACCAAGTCTCAGAATGGTAGGTGGTCAGTTACAAACTTACAAGAGTAGGGAGATATACAAATAACATGTATGCGAGGAGGAAAAACTAAGCAAGAAAATGGGAACTGAAATTATTCCCACTCATATGTTTCTTGTGTGTTTTCCAGGACAGGGACACATAAACCCTATGCTCAGATTAGGCAAACGCCTAGCTGCAAAAGGGATTTTGGTCAGCTTCTCCACCACTGAAAACTTTGGCAAAGAGATGAGAGCAGCCAACGGTGGCATCAATGATGAACCCACACCTGTCGGCGATGGTTTTATCAGGTTTGAGTTTTTTGACGATGGTCCTCCAGACCAGGACCCTAAACGCACGGACTTGGACTACTATATGCCACTGCTTGAACTTGTGGGCAAGGATTTGGTAACCTAGATGATCAAACGGCATGCCAATGAAGGTCGTCCAGTTTCATGCCTTGTGAACAACCCATTTTGATCGAGAAGGGATGCAGCAGCAACACAAAAGAGCCAACGGCTAGTTTATTTAAATTGTAACGGCTAGTTAGTTTTAGTTATAGTTTTTGACAAGTGTAAGGCTTAGATTAAAAGCTCCAATGAAGGGCTAAGATTAGCTTTGCACTATCAAGGTAGGTAAGTTTTTGTCAGCTAGCTCTAATGGAAATGAGGGCTGACTGTGCACACCTAAAACCCTACTGATGCCATATATATTTTGGACTTGGATTGTCTGCCCTCCCATTTCGGTGCCCTTTTCGTGTTTTCCTGTTTTGTGTGGTCACGGTTAAGCCACGTTAATATTTTATATTACTATTTCTTTTTGTTTTATAGAAATAGTAATATAAAATATTAACGTGGCTTAACCGTGACCACAAAAATAGAAGAGCACGGAGAGGGCACCACAATTAGAGGGCAGACAATCCAAGTCCATATATATGAGTGCTATGAGCTGCTGCAATAGCAGACTGACATAGCCGACATTCCCTTCTGAATTTCTGTGCAATCATCACCATTCTCTGAATCCAAAATCCTTCCAAAACAATCATACAAAACATCAACTTTATAAAACACTATCATGGCCTCAGAGCTTAGTTCTTGATCACTGAAATCTGGGCGTTTTGTGGAATCTGTTTTTGGGGTTGTTCAGGTAAAGGCTGAAACCCTAAGTGTCAATACAAGTCGAAGAGGAAAGGATCTGGGGGTGGCGACCTCAAAGCTCCAATCTTTGATGGAGAACACTACGAATACTGGAGGATTCGGATGACAACCATCTTCAAGTATGCGAGGAGGAAAAACTAAGCAAGAAAATGGGAACTGAAATTATTCCCGCTCATATGGTTCTTGTGTGTTTCCCAGGACAGGGACACATAAACCCTATGCTCAGATTAGGCAAACGCCTAGCTGCAAAGGGGTTTTTAGTCAGCTTCTCCACCACTGAAAACTTTGGCAAAGAGATGAGAGCAGCCAACAGTGGCATCAGTGATGAACCCACACCTGTCGGCGATGGTTTTATCAGGTTTGAGTTTTTTGACGATGGTCTTCCAGAACAGGACCCTAAACGCACGGACTTGGACTACTATATGCCACAGCTTGAACTTGTGGGCAAGGATTTGGTAACCCAGATGATCAAACGGCATGCCAATGAAGGTCGTCCAGTTTCATGCCTTGTGAACAACCCATTCATTCCATGGGTTTGTGACATTGGCACTGAGCTTGGGATCCCTCGTGCCACGCTTTGGGTTCAGTCGTGTGCTGTGTTCTCGGCTTATTACCATTATCACAGCAAGGCAGTGTGGTTTCCGACCGAAACCGAGCCAAATTTGGATGTTCAGCTGCCCGGTATGCCAATTTTGAAGCACGATGAGATACCCAGCTTCTTGCACCCTTTCGACCGATTCCAGGTGAGTGTACACTATACACGGAAATGATCTCTTATACTTGTGTTCATGCAGATTGTCAGTCTATACCGCAAATTCAGGTAAGAATCAACGTGATCCATGGTTCAAATTTCGCAGTCTAGCATCATAAGTACGGAAGTACCTTTTGGATGGACAAACAATCCAGGAAGCAATCATTTCCCACTTTATACTACCAAAACAGTTTCTAAAGTTTTAGAACCGAACTACCATGTTTCATTTGTTCATTGTATTTAGTCTAGCTAATTTGAAACTTATGTTATTCTTTCTACTATGTTGGGAAAAGGTACCTTGTCTGAATTTCCACATATAGTCCTAACTCCTAAGGGGAAAAAAAGTTGATACCTTATAATTAGCAAAATAATTTTCAGGTTTTGGGGAGGGCGATTTTAGGCCAGTTCAAGAAGTTATCAAAATCAATATATGTGTTGATAGACACGTTCCAAGAGCTCGAGCCTGAGGTCATCGAGCACATGTCCCAGTTCTGCATAGTGAAGCCTGTTGACCCCTTATTCAAGAACCCAAAACCTCCCAAAACAACCATAAGTGGAGACCTAATGAAAGCTGATGATTGTCTTGAGTGGCTCGATTCCAAGCCTCCAACATCTGTTGTATACATCTCTTTTGGTAGTATTGTGTACTTAAAGCAAGAGCAAGTTGATGAGATTGCTCATGGATTATTGAGCTCTGGGGTCTCATTTTTATGGGTTATGAAGCCACCCATCAAAGAGTGTGGATTCGAAGAACATGTTTTACCTGATAAATTCTTAGAAAAAGTTGGAGATAAAGGAAAAGTGGTGAAATGGAGTCCACAAGAACAGGTTTTAGCTCACCCATCTATCGCATGTTTTGTAACTCACTGTGGCTGGAACTCTTCAGTTGAAGCAAACACTTCAGGCGTGCCAGTTGTGACATTTCCCCAGTGGGGTGACCAAGTCACCAATGCAAAGTTCTTAGTGGATGTGTTTGGTGTAGGGCTTAGATTGAGCCGTGGGGCGGCTGAGAATAGATTGAGCATGAGAGACGAGATAGGGAAGTGTTTGTTGGAGGCAACAGTTGGACACAAGGCAATAGAATTGAAGCAAAACGCATTGAAATGGAAGCTGGCAGCGGAATCGGCGGTGGCTGAGGGCGGCTCCTCCGACCAGAATCTTCAAGATTTTCTGGATGAGATTAGTAAGACATGTGCTGCTTTAGAGTAATTTTCATTTTCCAAACTGCTTGTGTGAATTTCATGTCTCTGTCTTAGTACTATAGTTCGGTATTGTTGTAGCTTTTTATATAAATTAATTGTTTACAAGGCAATAGAATTGAAGCGAAACGCATTGAAATGGAAGAAGGCAGCGGAAGCGGCGGTGGCTGAGGGCGGCTCCTCCGACCAGAATCTTCAAGATTTTCTGGATGAGATTAGTAAGACATGTGCTGCTTTAGAGTAATTTCATTTTCCAAACTGCTTGTGTGAATTTCATGTCTCTGTATTAGTACTATAGTTCAGTTTGTAACTTTTTATATAAATTAATTGTTTATGCTTTGAGAATAATTAATGAGTGACTTTGAATGTGGTTCTTATTTATCAACGTTCTTTGATTGAAAGCTTGTTAGTTTTCAGTTTTTTATTGAAGTCCTGAAATTAATACAATAATGCATTTCTATGTAGGTTGTTATAATTTTAAATTAAAATTTGATATATGTAGTTACTTATATTAATGAGATTTTCAATAAAATTCATGATTTGTGGGATGAAAATAGTAAAAAATAAAATATTTTTAAATAAAACCCATGATTTGTCATTACTTAAATTAATGACATTCTACATATAAAAAATTAGTAATTTTTATACGGTTCATTTTACATACAAAAAAAGGTGTTATGTTTCATATAAAAAACAATGGATACATTTTATATTAAAAAAATGGGTACATTTTTTATTAAAAAAATAAAAAGTTGATTATTTATGACCAATTTGATTTAACTTTAATCTTATTTATTAACATAGTTAATTATTTAAGAAATAAAATATCTCCTTAAAACTTTGATTTTAGCTTTAAGTATTAGATTTTAGAAACTAAAATACCAAATTATTTAATTTATCATGTCTATAAATTTCTTAATCCTAAATAACTCCTCAAGTCTTTGGTTTGTTAGTTTATTTCTATAGAGTTTCTTGGGAAAGGACTCGAACATTAAAGAATAAAAGAACACTTTGAAGTCGTTGCAGGAAAAAGAATAATATGTAGAATATATTTTGAAGAAAATTGAGGTCTCGTTAGATGCAAAATCTCTTTTTTATATTAACAAAAGATTTATTATCAACATTCTTTCATGAGTAGTAAAATTTCAAGATTAACAAATAGATAACACAAATTGGATGATGTAAACCACATATAGCTTTATACATAAAACAACATATCCATATGCTATGAAAAAAGTTGATTTTTCGATATAAAATTTATTGACAATTTTGAAATAACTCAATTATTTATTTGGAATTCATTCTCATTATATATATATATATATATATATATATATATATCTGTGTGTGTGTAAATACAAACCAACCTGTTAGTAGTCTGAATCCAAGAAGAAGCATGTTACTGCAGCCCGGTCACCTAAGCTGTCATGGCTTCCTTTTCATCCTCTTATTTTCTTCCCTTATGTCTACAATCCATGCATGCTATCTAACCGAACGCAGCTCTCTCATGTCCTTTTCTCTCACTCTGCAGTCTTCCGCTCCTTTAAATTGGACTTCAGTTAATTGCTGTCATTGGGAAGGCATCACCTGCGATCACTATGGTTGGATCACCCGTTTGAGCTTACCGGCAAAAGGCCTCGAAGGAGGTATGTTTCCCTCATCACTCGGAAATCTGACACATCTCACCCACCTTGATTTCTCTCACAATTCACTTTATGGTTCACTTGAAACCGGATTCTTCTTGTCCTTGAATCGTCTTGAGATTCTTGATTTGAGCTATAACCATCTCTATGGAGAACTACCATTTTCTCTACCATCTAGCAATATCCGGATGCTGGATTTGTCCTGCAATCGCTTCCATGGCGAAATTTCATCTTCATTCTTCAAAGACGCTTGGAATTTGACTAGTTTCAATATCAGCAACAATATTTTAACAGGGTCAATCCCATCCGCTATTTGTCCTCATTCTTCTCCCTTCATTAGAGTCTTGGATTTTTCCTTCAATAGATTCAGTGGCAACATTCCTCTTGGACTAGGGAAGTGTTCCAAACTGCAGATTTTTCGTGCTGGTAACAACAATCTCTCAGGGCTACTTCCAAGTGACATATATAATGCTACAACACTTCAAGAAATCTCATTTCCCAGGAACCAATTGTTTGGAGTCATAAGTGAGGAAATTGGCAACCTCACCAACCTTCAACTTCTCGACCTCAACACAAACGGATTGAGTGGCACACTTCCTGTTAACATCGGTAAGCTCTCCAAATTGCAGCTTGTGTACCTTCATTTCAACAATCTAGACAGTTATCTTCCCCCATCCTTGACAAACTGCTCAAAGCTTATCGAATTAAATCTGGGATTCAACAACTTTGAAGGAGATATCTCCCTGCTTAATTTCTCCAAACTTAGTCAGCTTAGCAAACTTGACATTGTGAGTAATCACTTCACTGGTATGGTGCCAGTAAGCCTTTACTCGTGCAAGTCCCTGAAAGCACTTCGACTGAGCTTAAACGATCTAGAGGGGCAGATACAACCTGAGATTCTTTTGCTAAAATCTCTGTCCTTTCTCTCCCTTGGTGGAAATAAATTGACCAATATCACGGGGGCAATCAAGATATTGATGGGTTGTAAAAGTCTCACTGTTCTCCTCATTCGATATAGCTTTCTACACGAGGAAATGCCTTCTTATGATGGCATGTTTGGTTTCTATGGATTCCAAAATCTTCGAATTTTGGGTATGAGTTACTGTGAGATCACCGGTAAGATACCTATTTGGTTATCGAAGCTCAAGAAGCTAGAGGTCTTGTATCTGCCTTTCAATAGAATGACCGGCCTAATTCCTAGTTGGTTGGGGACCCTGCCAAGGCTCTTTTATATAAACATAGACTCCAACCGAATTTCAGGCGAATTTCCAAAGGAACTTTGCAGGCTGCCGATGTTGGTATCTGAAACTGAATCTCGAACAGACCACAATTATCTTGAACTCCCCATATTCATCATTGATGCTACTAATTCTTTGCATCAAAACTATTTTTCGAAGAACTTGCCTCGAGCACTATTCTTACAGAACAATTGTTTAACTGGAAAAATACCTATTGACATTGGCCAACTGCAGCTTCTCCACGCGTTGGATCTTAGCTCTAACAACTTCTCCGGTAACATTCCAGACACAATATCTAACCTCAAAAACTTGGAGACGGTGGATCTCTCCATGAATCATCTGTCAGGAGAAATCCCAGCGTCATTGGCAATTCTTAATTTCTTGTCACTTTTGAATGTATCATACAATCGTCTAGAGGGACCAATACCAACAAGCACCCAGCTCCAAAGCTTCAATCCGTCTGCCTTCGAGGGGAATTTGAAACTTTGTGGCGCACCACTTCCAAATGAGTGCCAACCAGTTGATGGCATTACTACGGATGATGAGAACAACCAGGATTTGGACGACGATGAGGATCAAAGTCTATGGTTTGGGTTATCCGTCGTGCTTGGTTTCTTTGTGGGGTTATTGGGATTCTGTTGCCCTTTGCTTCTCAAGAGGACGTGGAGATACCCATATTTCCAACTCCTAGACAATGTTCAATTCATGCTCTATGTGAAGCCGGCACTCCATGATCACGTCGAATCCTTATGAAATTGAATCCAGAACAAAATCGCGCTAAAGCTAGGGCGTCACCCGTAAGTGGCGCGCTGTGTGGCCCGAGCACAGTGATAAGTGAGCAAGGGTCGCTGTATCTCCATCGGCACCCGGATGCAGTGTTAAATGAGCAAGGGGGCCGTAGAAACTTCTTTTCGAACGACTCCACTCAAAGTTGTTTGGGAGCATATGCTCCTATCAACTTTACACGGGACACACAAAAGAAGTACTTTGATCCTATTAGACGGGGGAGGGTGAAGAAGCTAGGACAGAAGGGTAGAGTTCAAGAGAGCAAAATGCGTTTAGGAACGTGGAATATAGGAACCTTAACGGGAAAATCTATGGAAGTAGTGGAAGTTATGGTGAGGAGAAGGATAAATATTATGTGCCTACAAGAAACTAAGTGGATTGGTAGTAAGGCAAAGGATCTAGAAAACTCAGGGTTTAAACTTTGGTATTCGGGCACAAATAGAACGAGAAACGGTGTTGGCATCATCGTGGACAAGACCTTGACACAAGATGTTGTAGATGTCAAGAGGGTAGGAGATAGAATCATGGCAATCAAGATTGTAATAGGACAAGAACTTATCAATGTGATTAGTGCGTACGCACCTCAAGTAGGGTTGGATACGAGTTCGAAGGAGAAATTTTGGGAAGACCTTGGAGACTTGGTGCAAGGAATTGCTCAGACGGAGAAGTTATTTATAGGAGGAGATTTAAATGGACACGTGGGCAGGGAGACAGGCAACTATGGAGGTTTTCATGGTGGCCATGGTTTTGGGGAGAGAAACGAGGATGGGGAAGCTATCTTGGATTTTGCAATGGCATATGATCTCTTCTTAGCCAACACCTTCTTTAAGAAGAGAGAAGAACATGTGATCACCTACAAGAGTGGGTCGTCAAAAACACAAATAGATTTTTTTCTAATGAGGAAAGGGGATCGTATAACTTGTAAGGATTGCAAAGTTATACCAGGAGAGAGCGTGGCTAATCAACATCGCTTGTTGGTGATGGATGTACATATCAAAAGAGTGAGACAAAAGAACAAGACTTGGAAGTGCCCAAGGACTAGATGGTGGAATCTAAAAGAAGAAAAACAAGCCATTTTCAAAGAGAAGGTAATCACCCAATGTGTGTGGGATAGAGAGGGGGAAGCTAGCCAAATGTGGGATTCCATGGCTAGTTGTATCCGAAAAGTAGCAAAAGAGGTATTAGGAGAGTCCAAGGGCTTTGCCCCACACCAAAAGGAATCTTGGTGGTGGAATGAGGAGGTACAAACAAAGGTGAAGGCTAAGAAGGAATGTTGTAAAGCCTTATACAAGGAGAGGACCGATGAAAATGGTGAAAGGTATAGAAAAGCGAAGCAAGAGGCGAAGAAAGCTGTCAGAGAAGCTAAGTTAGCGGCTTACGACGATATGTATAAACGACTAGATACCAAAGAAGGAGAGTTGGATATCTATAAACTAGCTAGAGCAAGGGAAAAGAAGACAAGGGACCTAAACCAAGTGAGGTGCATCAAGGATGAGGATGGAAAGGTTCTTGCTACAGAGAACGCGGTTAAAGACAGATGGAGAGGTTATTTTCATAATCTTTTCAATGAAGGACCTGAAATGAGTGCTTCTTTAGGGGAGTTGAGTAACTCAGAAGAGTGTAGAAACTACTCTTTTTATCGTCGAATCCGGAAGGAAGAAGTGGTTGTAGCTTTGAAGAAGATGAAGCATAGAAAAGCAATAGGCCCAGACGATATACCAATCGAAGTGTGGAAAGTTTTGGGAGAGACAGGTATAACATGGCTCACTGACCTTTTCAATAGGATTTTGAAAACGAAGAAGATGCCAAATGAGTGGCGAACAAGCACTTTGGTGCCTATCTACAAGAATAAGGGCGACGTACAAAATTGCATGAACTATAGGGGTATTAAGTTAATGAGTCATACAATGAAGCTCTGGGAGAGAGTCATTGAGCATAGATTGAGGCAAGAGACACGGGTTTCGGACAACCAATTCGGGTTCATGCCAGGGCGCTCAACCATGGAGGCAATCTATCTCTTACGAAGATTGATGGAAAGATATAGAGATGGGAAAAAGGATTTACACATGGTCTTTATAGATTTGGAAAAAGCGTATGATAGGGTCCCAAGAGACATTCTTTGGAGGATTTTAGAGAAGAAAGGAGTACGAGTAGCATATATCCAAGCTATAAAGGATATGTATGAAGGAGCAAAGACTGCCGTAAGAACTCATGAAGGACAAACCGAAAGCTTTCCCATAACTGTAGGATTACATCAAGGCTCATCCTTAAGTCCTTACCTTTTTGCGTTGGTAATGGATGAGTTAACAGGACATATTCAAGATGATATTCCTTGGTGTATGCTTTTCGCAGACGATATAGTGTTGATAGATGAAACTCAGGAAGGGGTAAATGCAAAGCTTAACCTTTGGAGAGAAGTGTTGGAATCTAAAGGTCTTCGCCTAAGCCGATCAAAGACAGAATATATGGAGTGCAAGTTCAGTGCAAATGGAGGCCAAAACGAGGTAGGGGTGAGAATCGGAGATCAAGAAATACCAAAGAGCGACCGTTTTCGTTACCTAGGATCTATCTTGCAAAAGAACGGAGAATTAGATGGAGATCTCAACCATAGAATACAAGCTGGATGGATGAAGTGGAAGAGTGCATCTGGTGTGTTGTGTGACCGCCGTATGCCACTGAAGCTCAAGGGAAAATTTTATAGGACGGCAATAAGGCCGGCGATGCTGTATGACACAGAATGTTGGGCGGTGAAGCATCAACACGTACACAAAATGGGTGTAGCGGAGATGAGGATGCTTCGTTGGATGTGTGGGCACACGAGAAAGGATAAGATTAGGAATGAGGATATCCGGGGTAAAGTAGGAGTAGCCGAAATTGAAGGAAAGATGAGAGAAAATCGGTTACGGTGGTTTGGACATGTGCAAAGAAGGCCTACTGACGCTCCGATTAGAAGATGCGACTATGGGACAGAGGTTAGGGCCGAAGGGGTAGAGGAAGACCTAGGAAAACTTTGGAAGAGACTCTAAGAAAAGACTTAGAGTACTTGGATCTAATGAAAGACATGACACATGACCGAGCACAATGGCGTTCTAAGATTCATATAGTCGATCCTACTCAGTGACTTGGATTTTCCAAGTCTCCAACCGAGAAGTTTTCCTCACTCGGAAAATTAAGGGAACACTACCCCAACCTACATGCTCCACTCAGAAAGCTTCAACATACAAGCTTCAACAAAAAAAAAAAAAAATTCAAAGAACTTAGCGAAGAAGGCTTTGGTGTATTTAACACAATACGTTGAAATGAAGGAAAACTTATTTATTGATATCCCCGATAAGCTACAAATATGTACATATACATGAGTCAAAATAAACAAACAAGATGGAGCCTTCACAAAGGTTGCTTAGGAGAAGTCTCAGCAGTCGGTAGAGCCCCAGAAAGAGAAGGCATCTAAGGGGGATCATTCGGAGCCTCAGTATTGGACAGAACCCTAGAAGGAGGAGGCATCAGAGGTTGATCATTTGGAGCTTCATTACGCGGTACAGCCCCAGAAGACGAAGGCAATAAATGCCTTTGGAACAAACCCACAAATCTCTGATGATCAAGTAAAACCTGACCATCAGTTTCCTTCATCTGGTCAAGCTTCCTCTTCATGTTTGTAGCATAGTCATGTGCGAGTCGGTGCAACTGTTTATTCTCATGCTTGAGCCCTCTAATCTCCTGTTTGAGACTCATCACTTCAGCCGCCAATGATTCAACTTGGCGGGTTCGAGCAAATAGGCGTTGGGCCATATTAGACACAGAACCTGCACACTGAACACTGAGAGCCAGCGAATCCTTAACAGCTAACTCATCAGACCGTTTGGAAAGTAGTCTGTTATCTTTGGGAGTGAGAAGGTTCATGGCCACCACCGCAGCGGTCATATCATTCTTCATCACGGAATCCCCAACGGTAAGAGGACCAGTAGGGGAGACGAAGGATGGGCGCCATATGTTGTCTGGAGAAGGCGGGGCTGCCTCTTCAACAAGGTTCAAGTCAAAACGACGGTCGGAGGGGCCAGACATTTTCAAAGGTGTTGAAGAGAGAAGAAGTCGGACAAATCAAGATCTTAGAAGTGCAAGAATGGAGCTTCTACTGGTGGAGATTCAAGTGTGCTTTGGAACTTAATGCTAGCCCCTATAAAAAGCTGCACTCGACGGAGCTTCAGACATCGAAGAGGCGCCTGCTCAGAAATCGAAGAGGCGTTTGCTTTCTCAAAAGCTGGGCTGCTTAGAGACCACGAGGGTGATCTCATAAATCGAAGAGGTGTTTGCTTTCTCAAAAGTTGGGCTGCTCAAAGACCATGAAAGCCGATCTCAGAAATCGAAGAGGCGCTCGCTTTCTCAAAAGCTGGGCTTCTCAGAGACCACGAGGGCCGATCTCAGAAATCGAAGAGGCACCTACTTTTCCAGCCTTGTCAGCACCTGTCACACGCACACTCAGCTTTGCGGAAATTATGGGTATTCTGTCGAAGACTTCTGGGGAAGTAGAAAACACATGAATCTTACTGTCCAATCACCCACTTCCCACACGCAACAATAGCTCATGGGTACCACAGATAACTTTGCCAAAGTTCTCTGCCAAAGTTGAGCACGTGAAGCTTGCAGCTCTCACTACATCGCTCTGACCAAGAAGGGTAAAAGAATAGCAAAGAAACAGCACTAACAAAGTTTAGACCCATAAATTTTGAAGGTCTAGCTACCATATTATTACCCACAAGGGTAAAGGAACAGTACCACTGCTGGATAATTGGAAAGTCCCTGTGTGTCAACCTCTGTGCCTTGTGGCAAGGTAGACTAGCAAACATGCCCAACCTTTACTCACATTTTCGAGAAAACACTCCTAATAAGATTGCTTGCTCCAAAATCGAAGAGGCACCGTCCTCTGAATCTCGAGAGCCAGACTCCCAACATGACTACTTTCTCAAAAATCGAAGAGAGGGTAAATGAACAATACCATTGCTGGATAATTGGAAAGTCCCTGTATGTCAACCTCTGTGCTTCGTGGCAAGGTAGACTAGCAAACATGCCCAACCTTTACTCACATTCGAGAAAACACTTCCAACAAGATTGCTTGCACCAAAATCGAAGAGGCACCGTCCTCCGAATCTCGAGAGCCAGACTCCCAACATGATTACTTTCTCAAAAATCGAAGAGACACTGCTCCCCGAATCTCGAGAGCCAGACCCCCAGCATGATTGCTTTCTCAAAAATCAAAGAGGCATCGTTCTCCGAATCAATCGAAGAGGCGCTCGCTTTCTCAAAAGCTGGGCTGCTCAGAGATCACGAGGGCCGATCTCAGAAATCGAAGAGGCACCTACTTTTCTAGCCTTGTCAGCACCTGTCACACGCACACTCAGCTTTGCGGAAATTATGGGCATTTTGTCGAAGACTTCTGGTGAAGTCGAAAACACATGAATCTTACTGTTCAATCACCCACTTCCCACACGCAACAATAGCTCATGGGTACCACAGATAACTTTGCCAAAGTCTCTGCCAAAGTTGAGCACGTGAAGCTTGCAGCTCCCACTATATCGCTCTGACCAAGAAAGGTAAAAGAATAGCAAAGAAACAGCACTAACAAAGTTTAGACACATAAATTTTGAAGGTCTAGCTACCATATTATTACCCACAAGGGTAAAGGAACAGTACCACTGCTGGATAATTGGAAAGTCCCTGTGTGTCAACCTCCGTGCTTCGTGGCAAGGTAGACTAGCAAACATGCCGAACCTTTACTCACATCCGAGAAAACACTCCCAACAAGATTGCTTACTCCAAAATCGAAGAGGCACCGCCCTCCGAATCTCGAGAGCCAGACTCCCAACATGATTACTTTCTCAAAAATCGAAGAGACACTGCTCCCCGAATCTCGAGAGCCAGACCCCCAGCATGATTGCTTTCTCAAAAATCGAAGAAGCATCGTTCTCCGAATCTCGAGAGCCAGATACCACATGCCACTTTTTCAAAGTGCTCTGACAGAGTTAAAACATGTGAAGCTGGCAGCTCCCACTACCGTGCTATGACCAAGCAGGGTAAAGGAATAGCATTACTACTTGTTGTTAGGGAGACTCCTATATATGTCGACCTCCATCCCCAACGAACAGGCAGACCTGCAAAAATGCTTAACCCTTCCTCATATCTGAGAGGGCACTCCCAACGAAGCCTTTCGAAATATTCAGTTTTCTTTCCCCCTGATAATACCTCTGCAAACAAGCTATACTAGAGCAAGAATATCTCATATCATCAGGGTTAAAAGCAAGAGTATCCCATATCATGCTTTTTCCCTGTCTTTTCCTTTGGCCTTGTTTTTACCTGCAAGACAAGGAGAAAGAGAGCAATCAGTCAGCACTTGAAATCAAGCTCCCAATCAGGAACTGACTGCCTGGAACCCCTTACCTGATTACTTACCTGGCATTGCTCTCGAGTACTCATCTTCAACATCTTATGTTTCCAGGGAAGATACCGCATCTGCTTGAGGAACAGATAGGGCAAGTGCGAAGGATACAAGGAAGCATGTGGAGACAAGCGTAACAGCACACGTGCCTATACATCCATTACTCTGTCAAAAGCAAAAGTATCCCATATCAGCAGGGTCGAACGTACTCTAGATTTGATGGACTTGTTTTGACCCTCAAATTCTTCAGTCGGCCTTATACTCTGGAGGAAACCAGAAAACCCTCCAGCTCAGTTCAAGAATAAGCCTGTGGAAAGCTACTTCTTCAAAAGCAAAAGTATCCCATATCATCTCTTCTCATTTTTCTTCTCTTTATCCTTCATGCTGCTGCAAGATGGGGAGAAGGTGAACAATCAGCCAGAGCTCTGATTGCTTACCTTGTCTGTCACCTCTTTCAGCAGATCCCCTAGCTCGGCGACTTGGGGGACTCCTACTACATGGTTTGTATCGCGCTTGACCAAGCCTGAAACTACAAGTAAGCTTCAAGTGAAATTGATACATTACCTTGTGCATCTCCACCAATTAAAGATACCACCCCTGGATGGAGGAAGAGTACTTCCAGAGAAGCTGCCACATCTACCTATGAGACAGATAAGGCAAGTCAAGATGATACCACACTCCGATACTTAGAAATTTCGTGATTACGAGATCATTCTTCCACAATATTTCCTAATGTCATTTGTACTCTAATGTCATTTGTACTAAATCATTCACTTGTACTCACTAAAGGAGAGCTTAAACCTATGTACTTGTGTAAACCCTTCACAATTAATGAGAACTCTTCTATTCCGTGGACGTAGCCAATCTGGGTGAACCACGTACATCTTGTGTTTGCTTTCCTATCTCTATCTATTTATATACTTATCCACACTAATGACCGGAGCAATCTAGCGAAGATCACAAAAAGCGACCGTTTTCGTTACCTAGGATCTATCTTGCAAGAGAACGGAGAATTAGATGGAGATCTCAACTATAGAATACGAGCTAGATGGATGAAGTGTAAGAGTGCATCCGGCGTGTTGTGTGACCGTCGTAGGCCACTGAAGCTCAAGGGAAAATTTTATAGGACGGCAATAAGGCCAGCGATGTTGTATGGCACAAAATGTTGGGCGGTGAAACATCAACACGTACACAAAATGGGTGTAGCGGAGATGAGGATGCTTCGTGGGATGTGTGGGCACACGAGAAAGGATAAGATTGAGAATGAGGATATCCGAGGTAAAGTAGGAGTAGCCGAAATTGAAGGAAAGATGAGAGAAAATCAGTTCCGGTGATTTGGACATGTGCAAAGAAGGCCGACTGACGCTCCGGTTCGAAGATGTGACTACGGGACAGAGGTTCAGGGCCGAAGGGGTAGAGGAAGACCTAGGAAAACTTTGGAAGAGACTCTAAGAAAAGGCTTAGAGTACTTGGATCTAACGGAGGACATGACACAAAACCGAGCGCAATGGCGTTCTAGGATTCATATAGCCGACCCCACTTAGTGGGAAAAGGCTTTGTTGTTGTTGTTGTTGTTGGTTTATAGTGGTTAAGTCTTGTTCTTCTTGTTAACAGGAAAACCCAAGGCCACGTCCCAAATCAAAAGGACGAAGTTAAAAGCAGCAAGCCGGATAGTGAAACTGAGTGTACAAATCAGTCAGAATATGCAAACAGTAACTCTTTCATGTTCCCTGACAACTTCCAAACCACCTCTCTCTTCAATGTTCCAGTTAAAGCTCCCTGCCCAGAAGACGAAGAAATATTAATGTGTACCGATTGAGCCAGAAATTCTCTGGTGCAAAATATCTATTAGAGTGTAGGATGTTCATTCCATAATCGGACTGTAAGTTGAATAGCTGTTTTATTTATTTTATCTCCTCTTTTAGACTGAAATTATGGACCAAACTATCAATCATCAGCTGATGAAATCACGATGGAAGTTTGATAACATAACATATTAGACAAATTTACACGTGACTAAAGCCTAAAAGTATAGATCATATATCTGAATATAGACTTCAACTGAATTTCAGGCGAATTTCTAAAGGAACTTTGCAGGCTGCCAACGTTGTTATCTGAACATACTGAAGCTCAAACAGACCACAATTATCTTGAGCTCCCCATTTTTATCATTGATAGTACAAATTCTTAATTTGCATCAAAACTATTTTTCGAAGAACTTGCCGCAAGCACTATTATTGCCGAACAATTGTTTTACTGGAAAAATACGTATTGACATTTGCCAACTGCAGCTTCTCCACGCATTGGATCTTATCTCGAACAACTACTCGGTTACATTCCAGACCAAATATCTAACCTAAAAAACTTGGAGACGCTGGATCTCTCCATGAATCATCTGTCAAGAAAATCGCAGCGTCATTGGCAATTCTTAATTTCATGTCCTCTTTAAATGTATCATACGATAGTCTAGAGGACCAATACCAACAAGCACTCAGCTCTCAAGCTTCAATTCACCTGCCTTCAAGGGGAATTTGAAACTTCGTGGTGTGCCACTTCCAAATGAGTACCAACCAGTTGATGGTGAAGGTGCAGATAAGAACAGCCAAGATTCAGACAATGGGAATCCAATTCCATGGTTTCATTTCTTTTTCTCACTTGGGTTCAGGACAGGATTTTTTGGAGTTTGTGGCTCTTCTGTGTTTAAGAGATCCGCAGATATACGCAGTTCCAATTCCTAGACAATGCACAAAATCTCTATGTGATGTTAAGAATGTGTATAGTCAAGATGAAGAGAAAGCTTAGTATCTAGAGTGTTGTGCTATACTTTCTTATTTGGATTTTCTTCGGTTGATGTATTTAGTTATTTGTTTTCATTTTTTCGTTTTCTGCAATCTCCTTATGTCAGATGAAAATTTTGGCAAAAAAACTGCTTTTTAAAAGTGAAAAATAAGGCCGTTTGATAGCTCATTTCGGCTTCAGTACTCTGATAGTCTTCATTACTATCGGGTGCAGAAACAGAACATCCTCTGGTATAGCACCTTCTTTGTTCAAGACATTCCGAGTGTCTGCATAACTAATCACAAGTGTTTATGGCTGGTTCCTTCAGTTTTCTTCCCTAGCTCTTTAAATCTCAAAAGGGTAGTGATTGTCACACATCTTTTTTAGCTTCTCACTACCCCTCTCTATTTATATTCATCGGATTAATAAGTCAAATGGAATTCATATTCAGAATTAAACACGTGTGTGTGAGAGGATAAAAAAAAGTGAAAATCATTTCTCATGTCTGTTTGTACCATACTTAGGGTCTCCGTATTTAGATCTCGTATAAATACTCGGAGGACTCAAATGTAATTATGTAATAAATGAAGGGGCAAATATGTAAAAAGGGGAGGAGCCCTTAGTCTATAAAAGGGCCTCCTCACCCTCACAATCCTCTTACAAACAGAGAAACACTCTCAAATTCTCTCTTTCTCTGGGGGACTCCCCCTCACACTTGTAATCCATACATACAGTTAGAGAGAAATACAATCAATATCAGTGTGGACGTAGCCCAAACATTAGGGTGAACCACGATACATCTTGTGTTCTTTACTTTCTTGCAGATTCACGGTCGGATCTATGTTGTTCCAAGACCCCTCCGATTTTATGCATCAACATTTGGCGCCGTCTATGGGAAACGACATGAAAAGCTATGTCGGTTCTCTTTCATTTTTTCACCTCCGCCGTGAATCTGCAAAAACCCAAGAACCCAAAGCTTTCCCAAAAAACCCACGGAGCCACCTCCTCTCTCACTCAGTCTCTCCCTGCAACTGCAAGACAAATTCCGCACCAATTCCTCACTTGCTTCACACTTTGTAGTTTACTCTTCTCCCTCTCACACGCTCTCTCTCTCTCTCTAACTCTCGGCAAAAACCAAGTTGTGATCCCCTTGTTTCTGGACCTCTAGTGTTGTTGATTTCCGGTTCATTTCAGCCGGAGAATGGCATATATGTGCGCGGACAGTGGAAATTTAATGGCGATTGCTTATCAAGTCATCCAGCAGAAGCAGCAGCAACAACGCCACCATCACCACCAGCCGCCGCTCGGTGCTTTCTCCCTCACTCCATGACCCAACAACAACCACCACACTCCGCCGGGTTTAGGTTTTCGGATTTAGGCTACAGTAGCCCTGCCGAGTTCGACTCGGACGAGTGGATGGATAGCATAAAAGGTGGTGGGGATTCAACAGATAGTTCCAACCTGCCTTCTACTTGCGACACGTGGCAGGGGAGCAATTTTGATTTTGGTATCTATGGCGCCAATCCGTTTCGACCCCACTGCCCGAGTTGACTCAGCAATCCCTGTTCTCCGCTGTCAGATCTCAACCGAGTCATATTCTCCGAGACCCAGAACTAATTGCCAGCGTGGACTCCACCGCTACCACAGCAACTACACCAGGTTTCGGTAAAGGAGTCTAAATCAACCGACCCTCAGTCACTCCAAAACGACACCGTCGGAGTGTCGTTAAAGTCGCCCGAGATCGAGTCAGAACCGCTGCTGCTAAAAGCCTTCCTCGACAGTGCCAGGCTCACCAAGTTCGACCCCGACGGCGCCGTCAAGTCTCTGGTTCGACTTAGGGAATTGGTCTCGGACCACGAAGATCCAACTGAAAGAGTCGCCTTTTACTTCGCAGAAGCGCTGCAAAATAGAGTATCGTTTATGCAATCATAGAAGAGCTTTACGATTGCGTACGACACATACCCGTATTCCAAGTTTGCCCATTTAACGGCCAACCAAGCGATACTCGAAGCGACAAAGAGAGCTACCAAGATCCACATAGTCGACTTCAGAATCGTCCAAGCTGCATTTAACTATATCGAAACTGCTCTTTCCAAATTTGAAGATGGACCTTTCTTTCTTGGCAAGTTCAGTCTGGTCTGAGCTTTCTAGAGGGAAACATTGGGTGCGACAGAGACTAAGTCAATCCCAACTGCAGCTGCCGCGTAGGCTCTTGATTGAGCTCCGATTTAGAAGCCTCTAACCACTGATTTCATTGCGGAGAAGCTCGTTCGCTTCAGAAGTGTGGACGCCATTGCTGAGTGCTAAGCAGCTGAGTCGACTACATGGGTGGGTATGAGACTGATCGAGTTGAGGAGGACCGAGGCATCCATAAAGGTTGCTAACACGCTTGCTAGGTTTTTGTTTCACGGTTTCCACGACCAGATCCCCGACCGTCTGGTCCGGCAGTGCCATCTGCAATCTGCAAAGTAAAGCAAAGTAAAGAAAAGAGCTTGACTTTACTTTTGTCTGCCATCTGCAAAGTAAAGCAAAGTAGCTTTACTTTACTTTTCTCATATTTTTAACTCAGTCATCTATTCGCACTCATGGAAAATAACCACAAAGATAAGACTCTTATCTTTACAGCCCATACCCACTGTCATTGATGAATATTTTATTAAGTTGTCTTCTGCAAACTGGAGCAACTATTGTATAGTTATACTGATGTGTAAAGAAGGCAGCATGCCAAAAAAAAAAAAGGTATGTCCAGTACTTCAAAATTATTCGGCAGCATACCGCTATTATCACCCACTAGGTGATCAAAAGTACGTCCAGTACTTCAAAATTATTCGGCAGCCTGCTGCTATTATCACCAACCAGGTGATCAAAAGTGCGTCCAGTACTCCAAAATTATTCAGCAGCCTGCCGCTATTATCACCCACTAGGTGATCAAAAGTACGTCCAGTACTCCAAAATTATACATGAGCATCACTCATGTCAATCATACATAAACATTCATGAGCATCACTCATGTCAATCATACATAAACATTCATGACTATCATTCATGTTAACATTCATAAGCATCACTCATATCAACATTCATGAGCATCACTCATGTCAACATTCATGAGCATCACTCATGTCAACATCCATGAGCATCACTTATGTCAATCAACATAAACATTCATGAGCATCACTCATGTCAATCAGATTCGAAAACTTCATTTACAAAGCTCTACCTTCGAGAGTTCCAGTTTCGAAAGCTTTATTTACAGAGCTCCAGCTTCAAAGCTTCATTTACAAAAGCTCCAGCTTCAAAGCTTCACTTTCAAAAGCTTAACCTACAAAGCTTCAGTGCATGGTATACAAAGACCACCTCCGAACAATCGCCACTTCGGCCCATACATGGATTCAGTTTGAAGTATCCAGCCAACAGACTCTATTGACTGAAGATGAAGGACTACACTATGTACCATATATTGGGCTTCCGTAACTGGGCCTCATGAAAAATACTTGGGGCACTTAGCCCATTATTTATAGTGTACCATATATAGAGCACCCATTATTCATGTATTGAGGAGCGAACCCTTATTTTATAAAAAAGACTTCCTCACTTTTCATTAGAGAGCACCCATTATTCATGTACTGAGGAGTGAGCCCTTATTTTATAAAAAGGACTCCCTCACCTTCATCAGAGAGCATCGCCGCCAGCTGAGCAACCGCCTCGTCGTGAGCATCACTCCTAACCCATCACTTATGTATTGAGGAGTGAGCCATTATTCTATAAAAATGACTCTTTCACCATCATTAGAGAGCATCACCGCATGCTGAGCAACCGCCTCGCCGTGAGCATCAACTCTTAGCCCATCACTTATGTATTGAGGAGCGAGCCCTTATTCTATAAAATGGACTCCCTCACCATCATTAGAGAGCATTGCCGCCTGCTGAGCAACCGCCTCGCCGTGAGCATCGACTCTAGCCCATCATTTATGTATTGAGGAGCAAACCCTTATTCTATAAAAGGGACTCTCTCATCTTCAACACCACAAGCCGAGCCAACCAAGGCAACATAAGCCACAAGCAGAGCAGCCTCGTAACATGCGCTACTTCTAGTTGAGCATCATTTCAGATTGGGCACCGTCTTATATCGAGTATCAGTTCTAGACGACATCTAGTTACTTCGGCCCACACATGGACTGAATTTCAAGTCTCCAGCCAAAAGACTCTCTTGACTGAAGACTTGGGGGACTACTGTTTGTACCATACATAGGGCCTCTGTATTTAGATCTCGTATAAATACTCGAGAGACTCAAATGTAATTATGTAATAAATGAAGGGGCAAATATGTAAAAAGGGGATGAGCCTTTAGTATATAAAAGGGCCTCCTCACCCTCACAATCCTCAAGCTCTCACCCTCACAATCCTCTCACAAATAGAGAAACACTCTCAAATTCTCTCTTTCTCTGGGGGACTCCCCCTCACACTTGTAATCCATACATACAGTTAGAGAGAAATACAATCAACATCAGTGTGGACGTAGCCTAAACATTAGGGTGAACCACGATACATCTTGTGTTCTTTACTTTCTTGCAGATTCACGGTCGGATCTATGTTGTTCCAAGACCCCTTCGGTTTTGAGCATAAATAATGTCAAATTTGTTTTTACTCACTGACATGGTTTTACGGAATATATCAATGTTACATTCTAACATGTAATCGGGTGGACACCGCTTATTAGTAATATGTGTAGAAGATCTTTAATCAAGACTTTATTAGTAAACCATTAATCCCATATGCAGAGGAAAAAAACCAACCATGATAATTTAGTTCAAACTCGCTTTTGGCAAAAAATTGAATCTAAAACCTATCATTTACAAGAGAAAAGAATGTCATTGACCGTAATGCTAAGTGACAACACACACCCTTTTTAGTTTCTTACAGACTCATGTTTAATCCTAGTCGTGGATTATGTTTGATTTGTTCAATCTAATTGCCAGAAATAAAAAGGGGTGTTTGTTAGTGTACAAAGGTGTGTGAAAATCACTTCATATCTTGCAAACTCAGAAAAAGTAGCTTTCAATTTCCATTTTTTGAAAACTAAAAATAGTTACTAAATATATTCTCACTTTCAATTTTTGATATATATAAAAATAAAAAAATAAAAAACTGAAAACGAAATGATTATCAAAATAGTCTCTTTAATTAAGTTGTACTAGAGTTTCCTTAACTTGATTGCATCTAAAAACCTGTCTAAGTGATTAGAAGTGTTGTGGGACTCATTGCCAAAGGATGTAAGACTAAGGTTTCAAGAATAAATGGGGGAGACAAAATTGCATAGAGAAGGAAGAGAGATATTAAATTGAAAAGGCAGGGGCAAAATCGAAAATTCAGTGTTTGGGTCATTTTAATTGGACTGATTTAGTGTTAAGTTTTATCCTACCCATTAAATAAAATTATTACCTGATTTTTTTGTTAACATTCAAAGTTTTCAAGCTATTTTTATTAATTTTTCTATAAAAAAATAAAAATAAAAAAAGTAAGCAAACCTTCTAATGCGAACTATTTCCATTCACTATGACAGTATGACTGATTTTTAAAAGTCTACATATTCCGTAAATGAAATGAAAGCAATGACTTCAAATATAAAATATTGGGGACGAGAATCTAAACCTACTCTTCACTTTTTCTTTTTAAAACAACGAAACGAAGGGACGTTAGGAGGTGTGAATGTGAATTTAAAAATAGGGCTCACTATCTCTTATGCAAGATTTGAAAACTTTAGTTGAAGCATGTCTCATGGGTGTGAATTTTATGCTACACATCATGCAATACTATGAGTGTTTTAATCGTTATATTTGGTTTTCACAACTATTTAGATTTTATATTATTAATTTCAACCAATCCATGTCTCATATCACAAACTTAAAAAACCTCGGTTGATTAGTAGTGGGCCAACTGTCTCTACCTAAATTGGGACAATAAATTTATTAAAACGCTAAAGTTCCGAGTTACTATACATTGGTTTGCACTTGTGGTTAAAATCTATGTTCGATTAATAGTGAGCTGATGAGCGGTTTCTAAAACCTCAGTTGAAGCATGCCCCACACCAAAAACTTGAAGACCTCGGATGGGCCACTAGATTGTCTTTACCTGAATTGGGACAATGAATGTAAGACACTGAAGTCGTGAGTTGGCTCAACAATTGGTTTGCACATGTGATCAGTATTTTGTTTGATTAGTAGTAAGTTGATGGACGGTCGCTCACTTTGGAAGCATTCCTGACCATATTCCAGCCTCACAAACTTGAAGAGACGATCCAGACCTCTCTGAAAACCATCTGTCCGACTGAATCCTAGGGCGCTATCAATTGTTTGTTTCTAGGCCTCAATGCACTGCCGTTGATGGCAACCGAGACTTCGCAGTTCCTCGTTTCTGAAGTTATGCAAGTAATAATACAACTATTACAACTAAGAGCATGGAAGATGTAAACGAAAATTGTAAATGTTGAGAATGATTTGCATATTGATTGGAAGGAGAAATTTTTCAGTGTACACCAAGAGTTATAATACAAATGGTAGGAATTTTTTTTTTAAGTATCTAACCATTTGTATTTTGACACTTGATGTGGTCCTGGCACAATGAAAAAAATTTCGATGGGAAGAGAAACCTTGCATGGGTTTAAAAATAAGATGATCTTTCCCATATTGTCCAATTAATTTTATGGTGAAATTTCAATTTTTTTTAAAATAAATTTTACCAATCTTTCAATCCTTGTACCTTGATGTATAAGTAATTTTTTTTTACCATTATTTCACACCACAACTTTCCATAAAAAAAATTCCCAAAAAAATCGAAAACAGAAGTAAACAATTGTGGGACAAATCTAGAGGTAGGTTACTTACCTACACTTTGGTGAAAAAAGTTTGAACTTGCTATTTTCTTTTCCTAAAACAAAAATATGGAATTTTTTTTCTTTCAAATATCCAACAATTTATATTTTGACACTTAATTTTATGGTTGAATTTCAATTTTTTTCAATAAATTTTATCCATCTTTCAGTCTTTGTACATTGATATGTAAGCAATTTATCGTTATTTCACATCATAACTTTCCATCTTTCCAAAATATCAAAAACAAAAATAAACAATTGTGTGACAACTCTAGTGTAAGGTATTTACCTACACTCATCGAAATAAAGTTCAAATCTCGCTATTCTCTTCTCCTAAAACAAACAAATGTGGAAATTGAAATCGACAACTTGTTGAATTATGGAGAAACGAACAGAAAGAGAGCCTAAATCAAAAACAAAAATAAACAATTGTGGGACAACTCTAGTGGTAGGGTACTTACCTACACTCATCGAAAAAAAACTAGAATCACGCTATCCCCTAGAACAAAAATGTGGAAATTTAAATCGGCAACTTGCTGATTTATGCAGAAACAAACACAGAGAGAGAGAGAGAGAGCCTTAAAAGAAAAGAAGAGTCGTCCTTTCTAAAATTTGGTGCTTCCCTTAAATCCAAGAAATTGTACTGTTTTTCTTTATTTTTTATCTACGGCTACCGTCAAACCAAAGACTTAAGAAATTAAAGAATCTTTCAACGACTTTAAAGTCAGTTGCGTTATTGCCCACAATCAACCTAAATATAATAAAGAATTTTAACGAAAAATTTTCGGTACTATTTGTTTTAAAGAAAAATCATATTTTTATACTAAAAAATCAATCATGGTACTATTCACTTTACCTTTTATTTTGTCCTTATCATTAAAACTCAAAGTTTTTAAGCTCTTTTCATTAGTTTTCATAATATAACATATGGTAAATTACATAAAAATACCTTAACTATTGGGTCAGTCATAGTTTCATACCCCATCTTTAAAAAATTTCAATGTCATACCTCATCTAACGATTTGTTACAATTTCATACATTCCGTCAGTTTGTCTGTCAATTTTTCCGTTAAATAGTGACGTGGCTTGAAACGGGATCCACTTTGTATTAAAAATTAATTAAATATTAAAAACTAAACAAATAAAATTATTTATTTATTTTTTCATGGGGGACCCACCCCTTATCCCCCTCTTTTCCCACCCTAGACCTTTATCTCCATCTTCTTTCTTCACCCGAGACCTACATCACCATCTCCTTTCTCCACCACCACCACCCATCACATACAACCACCATCTCAATCCTCACCCTCCCAATCCCTAAACACCATTCCCAAATTTTTCAAATTTGTTCTGATTCTTTTCGCTCTCAATCCGAAAAAAAGCCTAGAAAATTTCCTAGATCCGAAGCTGAGTTTGTGTCTGAATTAGCTTCCCTTTTCGACTGGGTCATGAGGAAGGGTCAAGATCGAGAGCTCTTTGTTCTCATGCCTTTAATCTTAGGTGTAGCCACTCCACTGCGACACCCGACTTGAAACCCAGATGGAGAAAACACTGAAAGACGAACCCAGTGGGAAGGAATCGTCCTCACTAACTCTTCAAGAAATTAATATTTTAATTAACAGTGTCAGACCATATTTCATACCATCTCCAACTGAGGGGGCCAAAGGGCCATAGGTCAAACATAACCATGTGACAAAAAATCATCTACAACCGAGGGGGCTAATGGGTCGTAGGCCAAACATAATTTATTATTTTAATTGAATTAATATAGTTACTTAAATTAAACTATCTTATTAAAATAAGGTTTTTGGACATATTAAAAACTACAACAACTTCAATTTAAAGATTCAACTACATTTAGGTTTACAGAATAGTGAAAATTATGTGAGAAATGGTGTGGCTTAGGTATTTATAGGAAAACAAATTAGAATTTTTTAAATTTTGTCTTAAAAAAAAATTCAAATGCAGCGATAACCTGGCGTCATGCTAACGCCAGGTAGCCATTGCAGTTCAAACTTTGGCCCGACTCGGGGCTGGCTGGCTGGCTCCTTTGGGCCAGCCGGTTAGCTTGATTTCCCATTTTTGGCTTAGTGGGGCCCACAAGCCCTTTGGCCTAGCCCTTGATTGGAGACAGTTTTCGTGTCATTTCAAGCTAATTTTAGCCTTATAGCCCTTTGGCCGGGTCGGTTGGAGATGGCCTAATCGAACGTAACACCATCACTACACTCTGTTTTCCCCTGCATTGAATTGGACTACTGCTTCGGTTGATTGTTGCCTATGGGAAGGCATCACATGTAATCAGAACGGTTGGATCATCCGATTGCGGTTGCCATCCAAGTGCCTCAGAGGAGGTATTTTCCCTTCATCACTTTGAAACCTTAAGCTTCTTTTCCGCATGGATGAGTCGATTTCATATTATATATTTTACCTTATTCTTGGTATGTATTGGTGATTATGAGATTTTGATGCTTTATTTTATATTGTAAAGATAGGATATGCAAATCCATTTGGGCATAAAGAGTAATTTCAATTGGAGTTGGTTCGTGAATCTATTAAGAAGGTTGTGTCAACTTTTCAATTTATTCTAAGGCATTTGAACGTGATGAATTAATTAAGACTCAGCGTGCAGTGCTGACAGATTGACATTTCAGGCTTAATTGTAATTTTTGAGCATGAAGATGATGTTTTATGTGGTTAAGCCCTTCTACAAAGTCGTAGAGAAAGTCCCGATATTTAAGACAAGACTTTTATGGGCTTGATTTGGAGCTGGAATGATCCAGAAACGTGGAGAATAATTGGATGGGCAAATTGCCTAGTTAGTTTAGGATTGTAATTTAAAGTTATTCTTTTGCTTTTGAGATTTGCAGACTTCTATACTAGGTCTTTTCAATCCTTTTGTTCTTAATAATATTTTCTTTGCACTTATGATTATTTATGCATAACAAATTTTCTTTTGCAAGGGCGAGCACACAAGCCTTAGAATGAATATATAGTCTTTATTTTTTATATTTTGAAAATGAATATATAGTCTTTATTAAATTGCTTATGATGTTATGCATGTATACTTAGAATTATTAATCACCATGTTAAAACTATCCATATGTTTTAATGCTTAGTTACCATTATGATATCTAGACAAGTAATTTGATGTAATTTATGTTGGAACATCACCCTGAAATTGCTTAGGGCTTTTTGTGATTGATAATTGTAATTTCACTTAAGGCGACATCACACTCTTACAGGTTGCATAGTTTTTCAAAAGGTTTTTATAAAGTTTAATGATCTTACATGTTTATGTTTGATTTGAATATCACAGACGGGTTGCATGTTAGACATATGTTCTTACTTGAACATCATGAGGAGAATATGCATTAGGAAAACCTAACCTTCAAAGTTGTATGTGTAATACATAAATAATTGGTAGATCGAATTGCATAGGATTGTTAATGGTGATAGCTAAACCCTAGTGCCTTTTACCTTTAATTTTTTTCAAAAACTATTTTATTTTATTTTATCGTTGCTGCCAGTTTTCATTTAAAAATCAATTTCAATTATTTATTTTCTGTTTGTTTAGTTTAATTCACAATTTCAAATATTTTCCAAAACTTGTTTAAATAATTAATTAAGAATTAGTTTAAATACAAACTATTTATATCAATCATTGTAGAGAACAACCTTACTTGAGTGTTTTTACTACAACCACCTTGTTCTCTTGTAAGTATTTTTAAAGGGAGTTTTAAAGAAAAGCTCGCGGTACTGTTCACTTTAACGAAAAACCACATTTTTACACTAAAAAGTCAATCCTAGTACTATTCACTTTACTCTTTATTTTGTCCTTGTCGTTAAAACTCAAAGTTTTCAAGCCATTTTAATTAGTTTTCCTATTTTTAAATGTTTTTATCATTACTTTTGCATGTGGTAAAAATCCTATCACACTTCAATCTCTCCCACAATCTGCTTTTTGGTTCTCTTGAAGCTGGCATGTTCTTGTTCTTGAGTCGCATTGAGATTCTTGATTTGAGCTATAACCTTTTCTCCCGATAAGTACCATTATCTTTATCATCAAGTTAGAAATGAATGTCTTAATGGTTTTGGACTTGTTTAGTTTTTTGTAAAAATAATTTATAAATGATCTAAAAGATAAACAGTTCGGATTGTTAAAATACATTACGGAGTGTGCCCCACAAAAACTTGTGTCCATAATTGGGTGAAAATAGTAGTGTCATAGGTCCACCCTTTCTTGGGATACAAATTATGTATTTAGGAAATAAAATGGCAAATTATTTAATTTCTTAAGTTCGTGTCTATAATCCGAAATAACTCCTGAAGTCTTTGGTTTGTTATTTTATTTTCCGTTGAGTTTCTAGTGAAAAGACTCAAACGTTAAAGAAGAAGACTTTGAAATCTTTGCAGGAATAAGAATAATATATATGCCATGCATAGCAGGTGGGAGCTGTCATGAATTGTACATAATATATTATACAAATACGTGTATATATATCGAAAAAGTTGATTCAACCATAAATTCAATTACTAATATGAAAGGTAGATCAATAATTTATAAGCACATGCAAAGTCTATTCTTTCATTAATTTCGAATTCCCATGTTCAATTGGGGCTTATGCAACGGCTCCTATTGCTCCCCTCACGGCCGGGACGCAAACTAAACTAAATTATAAAGAGAGAGATTTGAACTCGGTGCATGAAAGCAAACACATCCACTCTATTCAATGGAGCTACGCCCATGTCCGTCGAGATTCAACAATAAAGTCACTGGAAATTGATGTTTCCTGTCGTTTTTAATAAATTTCCTTCATTTACATCTAAACAATTGTGATATGTACAGTAGTTCTAATGAGATTCCTACCAACCCCTAATGGAGGGTTCAAAATTTCTACTCCAGTCTTGTCTGGACTCTGGACAACGTCTCATTATTCAAAGTCTATATAATTTTAAAGCAAAGACTTCAAATATGCTGACAATAGTTGAAACCTTCACCTTCGTCCTCCTTCTCCTTCTGTGTATATATGCGACCTAAACGCGTGAGTAATATAATCCGGAACAGAAATAGCCAATGAAAACCATGCCGGTACCTAGACATATAATGCCTTACGGAGTCCTCTTCAAGTTTTTTGTGATCTCAATCCTCATTTCTACAAACCATGCATGCAACAAAGCAGATCGAGAATCTCTTTCATCATCTTTCGATGCCCCTTCTTTAAATTGGTCTTCTAGTAGTGATTGTTGTCACTGGGAAGGCATCACTTGTGATGAGGATGGTAGGGTAACGCATTTGTTGTTGCCCTCCAAACGGCTCCATGGAGGGGTTTCTTGCTCTCTTGGAAACCTCACACATCTTTCGCACCTCAATCTCTCCCACAATTTGCTTTCAGGCTTTCTTGAAGCCGGAATGTTCTTGTCCTTGAGTTACCTTGAGATCCTTGATTTGAGCTATAACCTTTTCTTCGGAGAAGTACCATTATCTTTATCATCAAGTTACATCCGAACGGTTGATTTTTCTAGCAACCAATTCAACGGAACAATTCCATCTTCATTCCTCCAGCATGCCTGGAATTTGAGCAGTTTGAATGTCAGCAATAATCATTTTACAGGTCAAATACCATCCTCTATCTGTCTTCGTTCCTCTTCACTTAGAGTCTTGGATTTCTCCCACAATAGTTTCAGTGGCTCAATTCCTCTCGGACTAGGAAACTGTTCAGAATTGGAGGTCTTTCGTGCGGGTGAAAATACTTTGTCAGGGTCCCTTCCTAGTGATATCTACAACGCTCAGGCACTTCAAGAAATTTCATTACATTCCAATAGGCTTTTCGGTCCCATCAGTGAAAATATTGGGAAGCTCTCCAGTTTAAAGCTCATGCTCCTTCATTTCAACAATCTCGAAGGTCCTTTGCCCCCACCTTTGATGAATTGCACAAACCTTGTTGAAATAAATCTGGGATTCAACCATTTTAGTGGGAATATCTCCGTGCTTGATTTCTCTGAACTTACTCAACTTAGTAAACTAGATTTTTTTGCTAATCTGTTCACTGGTATCTTGCCAATAAGCCTTTACTCATGCAAATCCCTCAAAGCACTTCGACTGGCTGAAAACAATCTTGAGGGACAAATACAACCTGAGATTGTCTCGTTGAAATCGTTGTCCTTCCTCTCGCTTTCTGAAAACAGATTGACTAATGCCACTGGTGCAATGAAGATATTGATGGGTTGCAAAAGTCTCAGGGTACTCCTTCTTTCAGAAAATTTTCTCGGTGAAGAAATGCCAGATGTTGATATTATGGATGAATCTTCTGGGTTCCAAAATCTATCCATTTCGAGCTTCTATAGGTGCCAGTTGACAGGTCAAGTACCTTTATGGTTGTTGAAGCTCAAGAAACTCGAAGTCTTGGATCTGTCTTTTAACAGACTCACAGGCCCAATACCTGGATGGTTGGGGACTCTACCAAGTCTTTTCCTTTTAATACTGAATCATAACTTGATTTCAGGAGAATTTCCGAAGGAGCTTTGCAGACTACAAGCATTGGTATCACAAAATGCTGCAACTCAAACAGGCTATGATTATCTCGAGCTTCCCATCTACTACCAACGGGTTAATGCGTCTGTAACTCCCTTGCAGTACAAGTATCTGTCCAACATGCCACGAGCAATCTCCCTCAGGAATAACAGTTTAAGTGGAAATATACCGTTTGAGATTGGTCAATTGCAACTTCTTCGAGAACTGGATCTTAGCGTCAACAACTTGTCTGGAGAAATTCCAAACCAAATATCGAACCTCACAAGTTTGGAAAGATTCGACCTCTCAAGAAATCATCTGTCAGGAGAAATCCCAGCATCAATATCAAGTCTCCATTTCTTGTCGTCATTTACGGTTGCTTACAACAACCTTCAAGGAATAATACCATCCGGCACTCAAATCGAAGGCTTGAATGCCACTGCATTCGAGGGGAACCAAGGACTTTGTGGTGCCCCACTTCCAAACAAATGCCAACAGATGAATATAAGTAATGACACTAAAGATGTGCACACTAGTGATGAAAAAGGAGTTCCGTGGTTTCATTTTTCCGTGATTTTTGGTTTTATTTTCGGATTTTGGGGAGTCTGTGGCTCTTTGGTGTTTATTAGGTCTTGGAGACATGGATATTTCCTATTTCTGAGCAATGTTAAAGATAAGTTCCTAGCGATGGCAAATTAAGAAATACGATTATTGTTTGTTAATAGTTTTGCCTATAATAATTTGATGGCATAAAGCCCCTTTCACTTTCACTGAACTTTAATCGTTGGAATTCATATATTCGGTTGCCAAAAACAGTAACGTTTTGGTTCTTTAGAGGCTTTTGCTTGACGAACAGCGTTCGACTGGCAAAGTTCCATTCATCGGGTAAAGTTTTCACACCAAGGAAAAAACTTGGCGCGTAAATATAGCAACCATTGTGCGACGAATAATACAAGTTTCGTTGAATTGTTCGTCGTGCAAAGGTATGTATATTTTATAATTTAGGGTTTACGATTCGTAGGGCAAAATCAGAATGTTCGTCGAGCAAAGGTCAACGTCCTTTCCTCGACGAAATTATTTCGTCATGTAAATACAATTTGCTCGACAACTTTGTACCATTCATCGGTAAACTCTGCACTGATGATGTTTGTGCGACAAACATTGCCCGACAGAATTGTGCGTAATATAATTTCATCTTTCTGATGCTTCTTTTTTCGTAGCTTTACTTCTAGGAAAATTGATAGAAACAATAAAAATACAAAATCTCAATTGTCAAAATGATCACTTTTTGGAATTTTTTCAATATATCGTAAATATTTGACCCATAATGTCGTCATATCTTATTTATATATGTCTTCGTTATTTGATTTTGATTTTTTCAGCAATTAGAATTTGTAAAATCCTCTTTCAGTCAATTAAATTTCCTAGTTGGTTGGAGACCCTTCTTGACCGAATTTCAGGGGGATTTCCAAAGGAACTTTGCAGGCTGCCAATGTTGGTATCTGAAATCACTTAACCTCAACAGACCACATGTCTTGAACTCCCCATGATCATCATTGTTAGTACAAATTCTTTACATCAAAACTATATTGCGAAGAACTTGCCGAAGCGCTATTCTTTCAGAACCATAGATTTACCGGCAAAATATTTATTGAGATTGGCCCACTGCAGCTTCTCCACGCCTTGGATTAATTTAATGCTAACAACTTGTCCGGTTACATTCCAGACCAAATATATGTCTGACCTCAAAACTTGGACACAATACTAGACCTCTCCATAAATCTTCTGTCCGGAGAAACCCCAGCGTCATTGGCGGTTCTTAATATCTTGTCATTTTTAATGTATCATACAGTACTTTGCGGTTTAATTCATCCGCCTTCGAGGTGAATTTGAAACTTTGCGGTGCACCGGTGATGGCATTGGTGCAAATATAAGAACAGCCAAGATTTGGTGTAATGACCTGTCCCCAAAAATTATGGTTTTTATAATTTTAATACGTGAATTTACAAAAAATGCCCTTCGAAACAAATACATTGACTTTTGTTGATCGCCTTGTCGTGTCACGTAAGATCCGTTTTCTTGGCGTATCCTCGTAGTACTCGTCGCTATGAATGCGTGGCTGCAAACGGAACGCAATTTGAAGTTATAATGAAGGAGTTATTAACGAATGAAGTTAAGGACAAAATTGTCACAGCCCGTCCCGAAATTTCATTTATCGTGGATGTGAAATGACAGAATTGCCCTTAACAGTTACTAAGGTATGTGTGACATGTTTATTTGAATTGCATATTCTCCTAAGTTCTTAGGAAATTTAAGGGGATTAAATGGTATACATTTGTTTTTGTGTGGTTAGGGACTTAAGAAATTTGGATTGTGATTGGTTTTGGGTGGACCACACACACACGGGACAAACACACTCACCCCGTGCTCTCTTTCTCCTCCCTCTCAGTTCACTCTCTCTCCCTCCCTTTCGAACTCGTACGGACGAGAACCAAAACCCCTCAAAACTTCACAGATCGACGTCAAAAAGGTGAGTTCCTTCCTCCTTGCAACCTTCTGAATCGTTTGGTACTAGTTTTAGAACTGGAAACCCTCGAAATCACATTGAAACCGTAACCCAGTTTAATGCCACTGTTCATGCACACGTGAAATGTTGGTTTTCAGGGAATTCTAAGCCTACAGGGAGCTTAGTGAGGTCCTAAGGAAGCTCGGAGTACTTAGTTTGAAAGTTTTGGACGTCGGGATCGTAGGGTTCGAAGTTGGCCGATTTTCTTGGATTTTCTCCGGTGAGATTTCATGTGTTTTTTAGCCTTAAATTAGTACATCGTGATTCTACATGCTTAGGGCTTCATTTTGGTATAAATTGCGTGAAAAATGGTTGAGAATTGACGAAGAACAAGGAGTTTGAAAATTTCCCAGAAACCGGCGACTTTTTCGTCGCCAGCGAAACCAGTCCGGCGACTGGAGGAAGAAGATGACGCGCGTGGGAGCACGTAGGTCCGTGCCTATCCGGCGCGTGGGGGCGCGTGCGATGTTGAAATTTTTTTCTAAAAATACCTCGACGTCCGTGACATCGAGTAGGTCACTGTGGTATATTCATATACCCAAATTGAGCATCGTATGAGAAGTTATTACGTATTGTTGGTTATGTGCTTTAAAATAACGTTTTTATAGTTGTTTCGCATATAGGTGAGACCCACAAGGACAAGCGCATTCAAGGGCGTCATGGGGGTTACGACCCTTCGACTTACTAGTGAGTGGGTAGTTATTTTCTGTTTATACCTAGCTACTACTGAATTTTTCCCAGAAATTGAATATAAATGAAAGTATGTTTTAAAATGCCATGCATGCATATTATATGAAATATATGAATTAGTATTTGATGCATATATGTGAAATGGTGCTGTGGACGCACAAGTGAGTATCCGGTGAGTTTTATGTTGTTCATATGGTTTATTGATGATGTGAATTGTGTTGAGAGCTCATAACCTGCACCCATGGTGTTAGTGCTTATATTATTCACCTCGCACCACACGCTCACCTTGGATCCAAGTAGGTGCATGTCATACAAATCACTAGAGGTGGTTCTGACATGTCATACAGACCATTAGAGGTGGTTCCGACTTGTAGGTAACTGTAGATTATTATACAGATGTTGATGAGAGAAGCACTAGAGCATATTCTTACACCATTCTTATCGTACAGACTACTTCAGGTAGTTTCGATTTATGCGCAGAGTTGTGTCGTATAGGTCATAGTGGTGACTCTGGTTAGGTTGGATAATGAGCTATAGAATTAACCGTACATGACAGCTGCAGGGTCTCCGGTTGATTCATTATTTCACCTATTATATTGATGCATCCTTATCATGTTTTGAATCATAGCATGGCATATTCTTGAAAAGTGTTAAGACTTGTGATTTGAGTTTTGCTGTGATATATGATTATTTATATACTATTTTTCTGGGAAAGTATACAGATTTTACAGTAAGGGGTTAGAAGTGTTATTAAATGAAATATTTTCGAAAAGCTTTGTTTTACTGACCCACTCAATCTTGTTTTGCGCCCCTCCAGGTTCTAGTTAGCAGTGTTGAAGGCTCACGAGGATTCCCACGGCATTCTGACAGACTACATAAATGTAGGACTCACCTTCGGGTGTTGTAATTTAGTAATGGTCATACTTGACTGCACTTAGTAGTGGGTCACCCATCGTGGGAATGTTCTCGACCGAACTCGCTTAACTTATGAGTTCCGATGGAATCCAAAGTCAGTGAGTTCCCAAAATGCCACATGCCAAAGGAGGTGAGCATGTACATATAAGGCACATCACCCCTTCTCCGTTGGTCGATGTGGGATGTTACAATGGTGGAGATGAAAGATAAAGAAGATAAATGAGGGGCGGGATGCCCAATCAGAAAGAAGAGAAAATGATGGGCGGGACGCCCAATCAGAAAGAAGAGAGAGAAGTGAGTGACCAATGGGAAGAGAGAGCAATGAGTGGAAATAAGAGAGTTGAGGGGTAGCCAATCGGACTCTCGACCCGTTTCCATGTCGCGACCCAGTGTTCAGTGACTTTTCCAACGCTTTTCACTGCGTTTTCCTAGCTTTTTACGGACAACCATCACCTGTAAACATCACCACGACATCATTGCTATGAATTTCACCCTAAACTCGATGAGATTAGGTTTCATTTCGTGGAGAATAACACCGGTGGGTGCGACAGGTCTCATGGCGGCAATCCACCATTCCTGAAGCAAACTCAGCCAACCACCACCACTAATAGACTCTCCTCAATCTTAGGAACAAAGCCCATGCATTGGTTGGGGCGTTGAAACTTGTTTGGAGTCAAATCAAGAACCACCTAGTTCCAGGGTCCGACAGGTTTTAGTGGAATTGAGGCTTTTCCCGACCAAATTGGCCTTAGTCACAGGTATGAAGGTTGTTCCTCTCATCGAGATCTTTATTCCTGTAAAATATTAGAATTTTTTGAGTTGTTGGATTTTCCAGCAAGTTGGGACAGCTGACCGCCAAGCAAGGCGGCGCTTGGAGGAAAACTCGAGGTTCCTTGACGTGCTGAATCTGAATCCGCCATCTGTTTTCCAAAATTATAACGTTTTAGTAGAGTTTTACTAAAAGGTCCCTATTTGTGTTTAGGCGCGTTAGCGGGAAAGGATTACATCCTCGATAGTTTGAGCGGTTCTCGGGCAATAAAATCAGTGAGTGGACCCCTTCATAACTTAAATATTTTTATAAAATAGTAGCCTAGCATGCATTTCATAATTCATGCATTTAATACATTTTATATTATGTTTTCCGGATTTATATAATTATGGTTTATATCGAATTCATGGTTTAATTGCTTTTACGGAATATTCATGATTTTATTGAAATTACATTTATGAACGGTTATGAATTATGGGATTTGCATATATGGATTTCTACTGATCTCGAATATGACTTATATTATGAAGTTACGAAGATGATTTATTTTATAGATTTGTGAACATGATTTGTCTTGGATTTATGATACGAGATTTTGAAATATGTTTTTAGTACTTATCTAGTGGGTTATCATACGGCACATCCGCACACCACGGGTATTGCCTATGGCCATAGAACACAAATGATGGAGGAGTGAGATATGATATATTATATACCCCCAGCTTCACCGCCGAAAGCGGTGTCAAACAGTTTCACTAGCCACAGCTAGTGTCGGTGTGGATGTAGGCTATTTTATTCAATTTCACCTTCGGGTGATGGACAGGTTATACAGCTTTACCTTCGAGTGATGGACAGGTTATTTAGCTTCAAATTCAGGTGATGAACAGGTACTGCCTTCGGGCAACTATGATACCCCTAGTGGAGTACTTCACTGATGACATATATGGATTTGCCTTCGTGCAACATTTTCAGCATTTTTGAGCATGGTATTACATATATTGATTTTACGAACATTTTTCATTGCATGCTAGGGTTTTTATAAAACCTATCTGTAGTATTATATATATTTTCAAAACAAGGGGTTAGTATGTTCAGAAAGAAAATGGTTTTCCTATTATTAGTATTATTATATTAAACTTTGGTTCACTCACCTTTTCTGTTTTTTGCGCCCCCTTAGGAGTTACAATCGAGGCACATGATCCCATCGTCAGGACACTTCGGCTTAGTTATCCTCGAGTCTCCTCAGTATAGGTATCATTTCCTTGTTCGTATCTTTTCCTAGTAATTAGTCCATATTATTTTTAGTAGTTGTATGCTCTGAACACGTTCCTGTTTTGGCATAATCATTCTAATCACATATTCTTTATTTGCATGCATGTTTTAAATGGCTTCGTCACCCTCGGGTGTCGGCCAGCACGTGTTTTCCTTGATATTTGGGGATATCGGGGTTGAGGCGTGTCATTTGGACAATGGGAATCCAATTCCATGGTTTCATTTCTCTTTCGCACCTGGGTTCACCACAGGATTTTTCGGAGCTTATGGCTCTTTCATGTTTAAGATCCGCAGATTTACGCAGTTCCAATTCCTAGACAAAGTACAAAATCTCTACTTCAGTACTTCTTTAGGGCGAAGAAACAGAACATCCTGTGGTGTAGCTCCTTCCTATCCATGGGAGATTTTTCAGAGTTTCTGTATCTTTTCCAATAATCGTATTGTGATTTATTAACGTGACATGCATCGGAGTAAGTTCAGGTTCTATCATAAATTGGCGATATTGGTAATAGTTTAATTACTTATAAGCACATGCAAAGTCCATTCTTTTTCCGATGTGGAATTCATACTCTTAGCCTCTCCCACATGTGGAATTCATACTCTCAACATGCGTTCCAAAAGTGTCCAAGATCTCGACAAAGATTCAAGACTTTAATAAACCTTTGAATTCAATCTGCAGTGAGAAATTATCAACATAGAAAAGAATCAATATGTGTGACTCTACAGTCCTGAAGATAATGCCTCTAACATTCTTGCTGGGAAACTTTCTTCTAGTTAATTATTGTGGCTTGGCTTTTAAAATCAAGAAAAAAACATATACAATTGTGAAACAAATCAACATGGTAGGCCATCTAAGTACTAGTACTACTGCATTTAACGGTAATTGCTTTTGTTTAGGTAAATAAATTCATTGAAAAATCAAAAGTGCACAATTACGAATGCTGAATGAAATAGTTGTTGATAAGATTTTACAATTAATTCTAATCTGAATCGACTAATCCAGTTGAAATGGTGGTTGTCATCCAATAGTTAAATTTTCTAAGTTCTCTTCTTAATTTGGAAAACTTTTTTCTTACTTGTTTGATAATCATTTCAATTTTCAAAAAAGTTAAATAAAAAAGAAAGTTAAAAATAAGGCCAAATTTTGAAGGAAATTGATAATCGCACACAAACTTAGCTATTTACATACTCCTGTTTAATTATAGTCATGGATTCTGTTTGGTTTATTCAATCTAATAGCTAGAAATAGCCACTTAGTAATACAGTATAGTGGTAGCAATATTGTGATCCAAATTCACTTTTGGCAAGAATCAAACCTAAAACGTCTCACTTACAAGTGAACAAAAATATCATTAAACCGTAGTACTAAGTGACAATTCACCTCCCATTTTGAAAACTCAAAAAAATTTAGCTGTCAATTTTCATTTTTTGAAAACTAAAAACAGTTACCAAATATATATTAATTTTCATTTTTTAATAAAAGTGAAAACTGAAACTGAAAACGAAATTATAAGTGGCTCCTATTTACATTATGCACGAATTTCCTTAACTTGATTGCATGATTGCATGAAAAAACCTGTCTAGTGATTACAAGTATTGTGGGACTGATTGTCAAAGTATGTAAAACCTTCTTTTTTACCAAAAAACAAAAAGTACGTATACCTTCTAATGTGAACTATTTTCACTCACTACTACTGATTTTTCATTCTATATATTGAGTACATGAAAGCAAAGAAATTTCAAATTTGTGGACAAATATCTAAACCCACCTACCTTTTTAAACCTACTTTTTTTAGTGAAAACTATAGCGATACGAAGGGACGTATGAATTAATATAAATTGAAAAACAGGGCTCACTATCTCCTACTGCAAGATTTGAAAACCCTAGTTGAAGCATGTCTTCTCAATTGAAGCAAGCCCCGCATCAAAACGTTAAAAACCTCGGTTGAGGCACTAGATTGTCTTTACCCCGAATTGGAACAATAAATCTAAAACGCTAAAGTCGCGGATTGGCCCAACTATTGGTTTGCACATGTAATCAATTTTTTGTTTGATTAGTAATAAGCTGATGAACCGTTTCTCGAACTTTGATTACTTTTGATGCCCTGTCTCTAAAGTCATCAAAGTCGGAAAGGAATAATCCAAAACCTTGTATGGACCCGCTTGTGCAACCGATGCTTTGAAGTCTATCTACATTTTCTACACTTATTTCTCTTCTACATATGTAATGGATCTTAGCGACGGCAACTTCTTTGGCATCATTCCAGACGAGATTCCAGCCTCACCAACTTGGAGAGACGATTCAGACCTCTCAGGAAATCATCTATCCGACAGAATCCTAGCGTCACTATCGGAGTCTTCGACCAAGGCCTCAATGCACTGCCGTTGAGGGCAACTGGAGACTTAATGCACTGCCGTTGAGGACAACCCGATACTTTGCGGGTCCCACTTTCAAATTAGTGCAAGTAATAATACAACTAAGTACATGGAAGATGTATGCGAAAATTGTAAGTATTGAGACTGAATCTCACATTAAGTAAGTTAGGTTACTCCTCATATTGTAAATTAGTTGTATGGTGAAACCTTAACATTTTTCAATAAATTTACCAGTCTTTGCACCTAGAAGTCCCGTAATTTAGGGTTATTTCACATCACAATATTCCTTTTTCCCAACAAATCAAAAAACAAAAATAAACAATTGTGGGGCAACTGAAGTGGTAGGGTACTTACCTCCACTCAGTGAAAAAAAGTTTGAATCTTGCTCTTCTCTTCACCTAAAACAAAAACCTGAAATTTTAAACGACATCAAATTCGATGAATTTTTGCAGAAACAAACAGTGACAGAGCCTCAAAGAAAAGCAGAGTCGTCCTTTCTAATTTTGGTGTTTCCATTAAATCTAAAAAAGCTACAGCCTAAAGTCAAACCAAAGACTAAGAGATTGAAAAATTTTTCAAGTTTCAACGACTTTCAAGTCATGAGTCTTACCAACATGGAATTTCTTGTCATGACTTTGAAGTCATGCGGAAGATGTGTATATACTCTGGAGATTCAGACACATATGCTTACCTATCTACGCGTGCAGAAGAAAACCTGTGAGTAATCTGAACCTGAGATGGATCATCCATTCTCTCATGGCTTCCTTCTCATCCTCTTGTTTTCTTCCATTTTATTCACAATACATGCATGTGATCTAACCGAACGCAGCGCCCTCAAGTCCTTTGCGAGCTCTCTGTCTTCCCCGGCATTGAACTGGACTGCTTCAGTTGATTGTTGCCAGTGGGAAGGCAACACATGTAATCAGAACGGTTGGATCATCCAATTGCGGTTGCCATCCAAGGGCCTCACAGGAGGTACTTTTCCTTCATCACTTGGAAACCTTAAGCTTCTTTCGCACCTCAATCTCTCCCACAATCTGCTTTCCGGCTCTCTTGAAGCCGGGATGTTCTTGTCCTTGAGTCGCCTTGAGATTCTTGATTTGAGCTATAACCTTTTCTCCGGAGAAATACCAATGTCTTTATCATCAAGTTACATCCAAATAGTTGATTTTTCAAGCAATCAATTCAACAGAACAATTCCATCTTCATTCCTCCAGCATGCCTGGAATTTGAGCAGTTTGAATGTCAGCAATAATCATTTTACAGGTCAAATACCTTCCTCTACCTGTCTTCGTTCATCCTCGCTTAGAGTCTTGGATTTCTCCCACAATAATTTCAGTGGCGCAATTCCTCCCGGACTTGGAAACTGTTCCGAGTTGGAGGTCTTTCGTGCTGGCGACAATACTCTCTCAGGATCCCTCCCTACTGATATCTACAATGCTCAGGCACTTCAAGAAATTTCATTATCTACCAATGGGCTTGTGGGACCCATCAGTAAGAATGTTGGGAAGCTCTCCAAATTAAAGCTCATGCGCCTTCAATACAACAATCTCGAAGGTCATCTGCCCTCATCTCTGATGAATTGCACAAACCTTGTTGAAATAAATCTGGGATTCAACCGTTTTAGTGGGAATATCTCGGCGCTCAATTTCTCTAAACTTACTCAACTTAGTAAACTAGATTGTATAAGTAATAATCTCACTGGGACCTTGCCAATAAGCCTCTACTCATGCAAGTCCCTCAAAGCACTTCGACTGGCTACAAATGATTTCGAGGGCCAAATCCAACCTGAGATTCTTCAATTGAAAAACTTGACCTTCCTCTCACTTTCTCGTAACAGACTCACCAATGTCACGGGGGCAATGAAGATACTGACGGGTTTCAAAACTCTCAAGGTGCTCCTTCTTGCAAAAAATTTTAAAGGTGAAGAAATGCCAGATGGGGATATAACTGTTGATTCCGGGTTACAAAATCTGTGTGTTTTCAGTTTACTTATGTGTCATATGACAGGACACATACCTGCATGGATTTCAAAGCTCGGGAAACTGGAAGTCCTGGATTTGTCTTTTAACAGACTCACTGGCACAATACCTGGTTGGTTGGGGACTCTTCCGCATCTTTTCTTTTTGTTGTTGAATGACAACTTGATTTCGGGTGAATTTCCAAAGGAGCTTTGCAGACTACAAGCATTAGTATCGCAAAAGGCTGTGAATGAAACAGGCCATTGTTCTCTTGAGCTGCCCGTCTACTTTCAACGCGGTAATAATGCAACTGTGCTGGCTTCACAGTACAAATATCTGCCCAACATGCCAAGAGTAATCTCCCTCAGGAACAACAGTTTAAGCGGCAGCATACCCTTTGAGATTGGCCAATTGCAATTTCTTCAACAACTGGATCTAAGCATCAACAACTTCTCCGGCAACATTCCAGACCAAATAGCCAGCCTCACAAAGTTGGAGAGATTAGAACTCAACAGTAACCGTCTGTCAGGCGAAATCCCATCATCACTATCAAATCTCCATTTCTTGTCTACATTTACTGTTGCATACAATAATCTTGAAGGACCAATACCAGCCGGCACTCAGCTCCAAGGCTTCAGTGTCTCTGCATTCGAAGGGAATCCGAAACTTTGCGGTGCCCCACTTTCAAACCAGTGCTTCCCAAGTAATGGCAATGATGCAGATGATAATGAGAACAACCAGGATTTGGACAATGATGAGGATCAAAGTCTATGGTTTGAGTTATCCGTTGTGCTTGGTTTCTTTGTAGGGTATTTGGGATTCATTTGCCCTTTGCTTCTCAAGAGGACGTGGAGATATGCCTATTTCCAACTCCTTGACAATATTCAATTAACGCTCTATCTGAAGTGGAGAAGGCTTAGAAGAAGGTAGAGTTCTAGAATCTAGACTCTGTTCATTTTTCTTTTTTCGATTTGTTTACAATTCCTAGTTCTTGTTCTTGTTCTTAACAGGAAAGCCCAAAGCCAAGTCCAAGTTCCAAATCAAAAGGACGAAGTTAAAAGCAGCAAACCGGATAGTGAAACCGAGAGTACAAATCGGTCAGCATATGCAAACAACAGTAACTCTTTCATGGTCCCTGACAACTTCCAAACCACCTCTCTCGTCAATGTTCCAGTTAAAGCTTGCTGCCCAGACGATGAAGAAATATTGGTGTGTACGGATTGAGCTAGTAAATTCTCTAGTGCAAAATACCTATTTAAGAGTGAGCTAGTAAATTCTCTAGTGCAAAATACCTATTTAAGAGTAGGATGTTCATTCCCTAATCGGATTGTAAGTTGAATAGCTCTTTTATTTATTTTCTCTCTTTGTTTAGACAAAAATTATGGACCAAACTATCAATCATCAGCTGAAATCACGATGGAAGTTTGATAATGTAACTTATTAGATGATTTTAAACGTGAATAAAGCCTAAGCGTATACATCAGATATCTTTAACCACAAAAAGGTATGTCACATAACGAATCAAACTATCCGTGAAAATCTCCTCGATTTTCATAAACTTGCGCAATCAGTTTGGTTAAGAAGAAAACTGAAACTAACAAAAGGATCCTGATTGAATTTGATACTACAAATCAAAATCTGTGTATATGCAGAATCATTGACAAGGGTTTGTATTTTTTCCGAAAGTAAAACAAAAAAACTAGTGCAAGTTGGGTTTTCACTTACTTCTTCTAGTTTGCACTGGTTGAAAGTCGGAAGTTGTTGAACGAATCCCAACACGAGCAGAAGCCGAAAATCACAGAGCTCCAACTTTCGCAAGGGTTAGGCACCTAAGTTCCTAACCCTGCAAATTGGCCATTGTTGGAAACATGAAATCAATCTGGGAATCTGAAAAAAAAAAAAAAAAAAAAAAAGGCAAAAGAAAACGGTTCAAGAATTTCATCAAACAGTTTATCTGCAATCTCTTTTCAGAAAGTTTAAAATTGCAATTGTCTTGTGAGAGTAAGATAGCACATTAAGGAAGAAACATGTAAATGCAGCTTCATTGTCTACAAACACATGCATGCAACGTACCAGTCTTTTCTGTTGAAATTTTTGGCAAACAATTGTCTGGGTCTACAGTTTGATGGTGTCTCGAGGTTATGTCAAAAGAGGTTTTCTTCCGGATTTTTTTTTTCTTTTTTTTCTTTTCAATGTGGTCTAATGCAGTAGGCCTGGCTCACAACTGATCTAGAGAGACTTTGGCTCCGTTTGTGTTCAAGTAGCGAAAATGTTTGAAACATCTAATTGAGTTCAAATAAATTGACGAACACTATGTTATAAGAAATATTAAAATTTCATTATGACAATCAAATCGGCAAATAGTTTCGAATAATTGATTTTTTTTTGTGTGTTTTTGCAACAGTAAACTATAAAAGAAGATTGAAAAATAGACTGTTTGCATTATTGAAAGTCAATGTAGAGTGACACCCACAACCAGTCTACATTTAAAAAAGATGACGCTTTTGTTTTCTGTTTTGGCCACTTGAATTTTAGATTGACTGTTTCGATCGTGTTTCGTATTGTATCATGGTGTTTTATATAAAGCATCTTACCCAAGGAAAAAAAATGCTCCATTAATTTCCTTTGATCATGACTTAAGTAAACCATTGAGTCCAATCTGCTTAGAAGAACAAAATCAACATCGATAAGTTGGCACGTCAATGTCCAAAATCTCAAGCATTCTTCATGATAATGACTATACTTTGCAATTTTGAAGTCAAATACACAGAAAAAAAAAATATTGTAGGGAAATAGGTCAAGCATGGTAGATTTTACGTTAGTTTATATTAATATTGCGCGTAACTGTATCATTTATTTTTATACAAAAGATATATAAAGAGAAAAAATCAAGTACGTAATTTTGCACACTGTTAAATCATAAAGAATTTTCTGATAAATAAATAAATTAATGATCATCTCATTTCTACTTATTCTTAACTATATAATTATTCATCTGTTAGTTCATAACTCTCCTATTTAATCGAAATTCCTTAACTTGATTGCATCTAAAAAATTGTCCAAAGTGATTAATAGTGTTTCTACTTTCTATTCAAAGCACTTTTAATAAACAACATTTTTGAAGTGCTTTGAACTCTTCTAAAAGCACTAGCCCAAAGTCAATGTAAACCTTCTAAGACGTTGCCAACCCATAATTATACCCTCCATTAGTACGGCCCATTTCACCGATGGCGTGGTTACGAAACCGGACTGAAATGGGAAGAAACGGAATGGCACTTCCTCTCAAAGCATTCCAGCGTTTACCAAGCTTGTGAGGAATAAAAAAAAAGAAAACTAATGAAAAGGGTCTGGAAACTTTGAGTTTTAATGATAAGGACAAAATAAAGGGTAAAGTGAATAGTACCAGGATTGACTTTTTAGTGTAAAAATGTGGTTTTTCCTTAAAGTGAACAGTACCGGGAGCTTTTCGTTAAAGTTCCCATAAAAAAAAGGGTGTGATATCCACACTCTATTTTACTTTTCACACACGTTCCTGTTTTGGTATAATCGTTCTAATCATATATTCTTTATTTGCATGCATGTTTTAAATGGCTTCGTCATCCTTGGGTGTCAGCTAGCACGTGTTTTCCCTGATATTTGGGGATATCGGGGTTGGGGCGTGTCATTTGGACAATGGGAATCCAATTCCATGGTTTCATTTCTCTTTCGCACCTGGGTTCACCACACGATTTTTCGGAGCTTATGGCTCTTTCATGTTTAAGATCCGAAGATTTACGCAGTTCCAATTCCTAGACAATGTACAAATCTCTACTTCAGTACTTCTTTAGGGCGAAGAAACAGAACATCCTGTGGTATAGCTCCTTCCTATCCATGGGAGATTTTTTAGAGTTTCTGTATCTTTTCCAATAATCGTATTGTGATTTATTAACGTGACATGCATCGGAGTAAGTTCAAGTTCTATCATAAATTGGCAATATTGGTAATAGTTTAATTACTTATAAGCATATGCAAAGTCCATTCTTTTTCCGATGTGGAATTCATACTCTCAGCCTCTCCCACATATGGAATTCATACTCCCAACATGCGTTCCAAAAGTGTCGAAGACCTCGACAAAGATTCAAGACTTTAATAAACCTTTGAATTCAATCTGCATTGAGAAATTATCAACATAGAAAAGAATCAATATGTGTGACTCTACAGCCCTGAAGATAATGCCTCAACATTCTTGCTGGGAAACTTTCTTCTAGTTAATTATTGTGGCTTGGCTTTTAAAGTCAAGAAAAAACATACAATTGTGAAACAAATCAACATGGTAGGCCATCTAAGTACTAGTACTACTGCATTTAACGGTAATTGCTTTTGTTTAGTTAAATAAATTCATTGAAAAATCAAAAGTGCACAATTACGAATGCTGAATGAAATATTAGTTGATATGATTTTACAATTAATTCTAATCTGAATCGACTAATCCAGTTGAAATGGTGGTTGTCATCCAATAGTTAAATTTTCTAAGTTCTCTTCTTAATTTGGAAAACTTTTTTCTTACTTGTTTGATAATCATTTCAATTTTCAAAAAAGTTAAATAAAAAAGCAAGTTAAAAATAAGGCCAAATTTTGAAGGAAATTGATAATTGTACACAAACTTAGCTATTTACATACTCCTGTTTAATTATTGTTGTGGATTTTGTTTGGTTTATTCAATCTAATAGCTAGAAATAGCCATTTTGTAATACGGTCTAGTGGTAGCAATACTATGATCCAAATTCGCTTTTGGCAAGAATCAAATCTAAAACGTCTCACTTACAAGTGAACAAAAATATCATTAAACCGTAGTACTAAATGACAATTCACCTCCCATTTTGAAAACTCAAAAAAATTTAGCTGTCAATTTTCATTTTTTGAAAACTAAAAACAGTTACCAAATATATATTAATTTTCATTTTTTAATAAAAGTGAAAACTGAAACTGAAAACGAAATTATAAGTGGCTCCTATTTACGTTATGCACGAATTTCCTTAACTTGATTGCATGATGATTGCATCAAAAAAACCTGTCTAGTGATTACAAGTATTGTGGGACTCATTGTCAAAGTATGTAAAACCT